>NW_027041100.1:0-600000 GCF_037179485.1 Ochlerotatus camptorhynchus
ACTGTGAAAAATGAAAATTTAAAAGGAGCGAAAGGACTCCTGTTGGAGAAAAGTTTTAAAACATAAGTTAAACGTAAAAAATCAAACAGATATAGGTCTCCAATTGATAATCGGTGTTGAAGAGCGAGAGGACTCCATCGATATTAAAGTATTTTACAAGGAGCGAGAGGTCTCCTATAAGGGAAATTATAAGAAGCGAGAGGTCTCTTGTAATTCTAGGAAATGGAAGGTGTTGAGCGAGAGGACTCAACAAAAATATTAAAAGAAATATGACGTGATTATGCTCGATGCTACTGATTGATTAAGATAAAAAAAAAAATCCATCAATATACAGACTATAAATTGACACCGATTGATGTCGAAAAACCGAATTGAAAAATGATAAATAACTGCACAATTAATCATGAATGATGATTATTGCTGGAACACAACAATGATAATTCAAGATTACTGATGGTTGCAAATATTTACTAAAAAAATGGAAATGGTTGAGAAGATAAAATAATACTGAAAGATAAAGCTTGGAGATTATGCAATTTTAATGGAATATGATTCGAGATGAATGATGTTTATAGCGAGGTTTATATACAACGAAAAATCACGTAATTTGTTGAATGAATGTAAAAATAATGCTGATAAATATTGGAGTAAACTGAATCATAAAAAAAATAATGAAAATTAATTGCACGTGATGGGATTGACATTGAAACATGAATTACATGACTATCGCTAAAAAATATTGTTGATGAATGAAAACTATTGACGGAAAATAATAAATGAATTATGGATGATACTTGTCTACGGAAATTACCAATTAAAAGCGATTAAAAAATTAATATCACGAACAACATAATAGGACCTTAGCAGGTCGTGGTTACGAAACTATGGAAGTAGGCAGGCATTGAAACATGGTTGCTTTGTTCTGTTGTTATAATGTGGTTTCTCTTATGCGACATCTTATCCATCGAATATCTTTTGTGATTGCGAAACATGAGTACTGTAATCCATACGGCTAATGGCAATGCGTTTCTTACTTTCCCTATTTGGAAGAACGATACAATAACGATTGATTTCAGGATAATTTTGAATAGATTTGTTGTTGTTTGTTGATCCCGGCAGGATTAATTTAAAAAATCGAATATCTTCGGCTTGTCACCGGCGTTGTTTTTTGCTTGGATTTCAATAAAAAAAGTAAATGGTTGAGAAGATAAAATTATACCGAAAGATAAAGCTGGTATATTATGTAATTATGATAAAGTATGATTCGAGATGACTGATGTTTATAGGCAACAAATAATCAGGGAATTTGTTAAATAATAAATATGAATTAAAGACAATAAAAAAATTTTAATATCATTGTTTTTAATAATGATTACGGCAAATAATGGAGTAAACGGTATGATAAAAATTATTGTATATGAATGAGAACCATTGACGGATTTTTTTTTTTTTGTTAAGGATGATGTTTGTTCTCGAAAATTAAAAAAAAAAAAACAAAATCAACGAATGATAATTAATAATACATGATGATTTGAGACAGAAAACTTATGATAAAAGAGGCGAACCAGCTAAAGGCTAAAAGTCGCTACAATAAAAAAAAATTATTATAATTGGATATGCAAATTATTGATTATTAATTATTATTGTGTTTTTGTTGCATTTTAGCTTTCTGTGTTTGAATTATTATTGCTTATGTGAAATGGTGATCATTTTTTTGATGGAAAATCGATTAGATTGCAAATTGGTGCTCTAAGATCACTATTGTTTTAAAAGATTTAATTTCGATTTCTAGCGATGACTATTATCAATGCAGGAAAAATATATGGGAAAATTTAGATTTGAAATAAAGATGGCTTGTTATTGTTGAATGACTAGCAAATTAGACAAATGATGACTAAGAAAAAGGATCGGAATTGTATTTTAGAAAATGGTTCTTACAATTTTGATAAAAGCAGAGAGTGATAATGGATTGCGGATGGTGATTTTTGAAAAAACGAGGAATTATAATTGTATGTGAAAATTATTGATGATGGTTGACAATACTGATGGACAATTCATTGATAGTTGGTCATGGAGAACAATCACAACATTATGTGGGTTTATATAGAAAATGAATGATTTTGGCGAAAGTTGTTGATGTAAACTATAGTGACAATTTCTGATGATGATGAAAAATCAGAAAATTATTGCTAGTAGAAAACGGTTGACGTCACAAAAAAAAATTAATGGAAGATTCTATATTGATGGTTGATTACAGGATTAATTATGAAGGTAAATCTCGAGAAAATGCTAGTTATTCAAAATTGGTGAGTGTTATTTATAATTAATGATGATGGATGATTTTTATGCAGGTATATAAAAATTGCTGATGGTGATGTAAAATCTCGTGTGGAATATTGAATACGGAATATATTTGTTAACGAACACTGGTTAAAAAGGCAATTGAATTTAGATAGACCACTGACGGTAAATTAGATGATTCATAGCGTGAATATGAAAAAAAAAATTAGGGAAAATAATTATGAGAATATATGATGATAGGAAATTATATATCATGATGTTGAATGAAAATTATTAAAGATATTACAATTGACTGATAATGATGGTACGTCATGAAAAAAAAAAAGACTTCAGAAAACCATGGTAAAAAAACTGGTGAATTGAGGACGGAAAGAAATAATGTTACAAAATTGTTAAGAACAATTTGAAGCGAAACGAAAAGTAACGATGACTGAAAATTGAGGATGGAAACAGGCTGATTACATTGATGAATGACTTAATTAATAACTGATGTTGATAGGTTATGATCATTTATGATAAGGATGTTGATGATGATGATGATGATAATCGCAATGGAAAATTATTGAAGATTATAAAGATGATGATGGAGATAATGTTGATGAAGATAATGATAATGATTGATGATTTTGAAAAATTATTGAAATATTTGAATAATGGAAGAATATTAATAACGTAAGAAAATGGTAATGAGGAAAGTCTAAGTTCCTTCTTATTGGATATGCAGAATAATTTTGACAATCATTCATAGTGAAAATGACAATAAATGTGGAAAAGGATTAATAACGATAGTGAGAAATTTATTGATAGAAAAATTAAAAATTATGGTAGATGTTATACTGGGTTTAGTTTATTGGCAAGTTTATACTGGGAAAATATTTCTAATAAAAAAAAAGGGTGAGAATTTAAGTAAGTGCTGTATGATCACTAAGTTTTAGAGAAATTTGACTTTGACTCAATTTTAATAGCGATGTCTATAATGAGTGCATGAACAAAAATATATATATTGGAAATAATATAAGAGGATGTAAAATAGAGATGACTGATTATATTGCAATTTATTGCTAATCACGGCAAACGATGACTATGGAAAAGGAGAGTTTAATAATGAAAAACGATCGATCGCGCATAACTATTATGAGTAATAATGTTTTGATGGCAACGGTAAATCATTGAAAAAAAAATTAAATTGGATCGATATAAAAAAAATAAAGCTACAAAAAAAAAGATGATTGTCGCTTACTGATTGATGATGCAATAATGATGTTGACAATGAATGTATACATGATATGGAATATTCTATTTAAAGAAAAAGAAGATTGAAAACTATTGATAATGTAAAATATTGATGGTAAACTTAATTGCTGGTTATGAAAAAAAAAATGATATCGATCATTCATAGTGAAAATGACAATAAATATGAAAATTTGATCATAAGCATGAAAAATTGAACTACTGATAGATAATGAAATGTAGATGTTTATGTTGGAATAGAAAGCTTATTAATAATTTTGGAACATGGCGAATCTTGAAAAAAAAAAAAAGATTATGGAAAATAGTTATGATTCAAATAAGGGAAAAGGAAAAGTAGATGATAGCTCACTGCGATGTTCAAATGAATATGGAAAAGGAAATGGAAAACGAGTATGAAAAATTATTAATGATAATGGAAAATTAATGCTGATTTTTCGAAATAAAGGTATCATGATCATCTAATATTATTCTAATAATTAGAAAAAAAAAAATGTTTATGCAAACAATGTTAGATGATGGCTCATAACGATTTAAAATAATATTTAAACTATCTAATGCATAATTTTGTTGATAAATGAATACTACGGAAAATTATAAGAGAGCGAAATGTTTGATAGAAAATTGTAAATTCGATGGTGATAGTAATTAATTACGATGATTTAAACCAATGATGATGATGGGCATTAAACATAACTAATGATAATATAAAATTAATAGTATAACAATGAAAGATAAATATATATGCCTAACTGATCGAATATTATTAATGCCGAAATGTTACGAGAATATTAAATCATTAATGGCTGACAATTATTAGGCATAGATAGCAAAAGATAATCAGTGATGAAAAAGATCGATGTGCAATTTATTTATTTTTGGAATGGCAATTTTGAAAAGTATTTGTTTAGATGGCAGAGGTGTTCAACAAACTAAGTTGCAATTCTTAAAATAAAAGAACATAAAAAAAAATCTGGATCGATTTAGCTTATCTAAGAATTGTTCTGTAAGTGCCAACAGAAAGGATTTGAAAATTTAAAGTCATCGACCGAAACTCGAGATTCAGTTTCAATAAATCAAGCAATTATTCCAGTCCGGTACACTAACTGTAGAAAATGTTGAAGACGACTGCTGGTTTGATTTTACCAGATTGAAGAAGTAAATTGAGCAACTGCTCAAAACATTATACGCACTGATACAAAATTTGTTTGTTCTAAGATTAGAACATCATCTTTTCAGTTCTGTTTGGAATGATTAAATATTGCTTTAGTTATACAACGTGTTCTACATTTCCCTGACCGAAGAAAAATAAATTAAAGAGTAGAGAAGGGGAAGGATGTAGTAGATGGGATGAAGGCTAGGAGAAATGCTCACTTAAATATTTCGATAGACCGATTATCATAATCAAGAATATTACGAACCAATGCATAATATTAGTTCACGTAGTGAATAAAGCGAAAATATAGTAAAAATATTGTCCAGTGTATGATGTCTGATTTCTGGACAAACGCACAGCTCTAGAAACAGAAAACGAACATATGCGAGATTAAAGCGAAATTCGTGTAACGGAAAAACACGAAGCAAAACGTAGGACAAAATCCCGAACGATGCATTTGTCTCGGGTAGTATGATCCGTTTATGGGGGCATTAGAGTGCAACGACATGCTTAAAACAGAGTGCGAGCGATAGAGATAGAAGAGAAATCCGGATGAATAGTTTGAAGAAGCTTAGGAATGGGCCAGACGAAGATTGCCCTGGCATTCTGTTGGCTATTGTTGCGACGGTTGCACTTAGCTAAGATATCGTGCTCGGTCAATATCCCACGAATAGTTGGACCTGGAACAGCACATAATCGTAGCAAGGATGGCATCCGTAGCGTAAACGTTTCCGTGCGTTTTCGACAACTGGCGGATGATCGGGTCGTCGGTGGTCGTAACGGTATGGAAGATTCTGTCCACACGCTGCAACGGTTTCTCGTTCTTGACGTTGACACGATCGTAAACCTTGTCGTAGTATTCCAGCGTTCCGCAAGTGGTAATGTCCTCACCCTTCTCAACATTCGGAACAACTGTGACGCCATTTGCGCTGTAACACTTTCTGGTGGAATTTGAGTCGTGGCAGCTTGCCAAGTCCGGCTAGAATAGCAATCTACCTCATGTTGCTCCAGAAAAGGCTGTAGTCTCTTCCGTAGGCACTCCTCCTGGTAAATTTGCTGGTTCATTCCCAGAAGTAACGAAAATTTCGCTTTTCAGCCCACAACTGCAGATTGCTTGCCAGACAAGCAACTTTTTTGGAGAATTTCGACTTCTTTTTATTTTAAATTCTCCCGGGGAACTCTTCCGGTCAACCGAGGTATTCCTGCCCAGAAATTTGATCGAAAACTCCGGTGCTCCGGTGAAGCCATGCTGTAAACAAATGAATCTCTCCTGACAACCAATGCCTATGCCTACTGTAATTCTATACACTCTTAGCTTGATTCAGTGAAATTAAAAAAAAATACTTAAGAAATGCCTTAATGGTAGCGTTTTTAATCCGTCCGGACTTTTTCGTTTTCAATCTTTACAACATTTAGGAAGTTCTATGAATTGCGCTGCATTTCCACACAATTCGCTGAGCTTCCATAAAGAATGCTGAACTTCTGCTAAATTTGCTGCACTTCTAAAAAATTTCTTTAATTTTCATGAAGTTCTATTCAATTCTTAAAACTTTTAGGTCTTCTGCTTCTTTAGGCTTTCTAGTTTTCTGTTGTGAGTGTTTTACCAGCTCGCAACTTAGTGCTATAGATACAGCTCCACAGTTATTAATTGAGAGTTTTCTTTGCAAACCAATGCCTTGAATTGTATATTGTATGGAAGGTCGAGAAAATATCGAAACCGTTCAGAAATTATCTTAACATCACATAGAACTTCTGAGATGATCAGAATAAAGAAGCGGTGAAGCTTGGAAAACTTTTGAATTGTTTGATTTACTAAAGATGGGTTCAGGATACTTCATGGATCATAAGCTTTACTAACAGACCAGAGCTGTTCAAAAGACTTCGGAGGGGTTCATGGAGCATGGTAGGTGCGGTAGGTGTCCAACGAGCTTCAGACAATCGCAATCAACTTCCCGTAGTGTTCAGTGAACTCCTGACAAGTTCGTGGAAGTTCTGAGCGATTTAAAGAGTTTTGGAAAATTTTAAATTAAATTACTAGCGTCGGTGTGTTGTGTTGTGTTTTTGCGTTGACTTAAAAAACTCTAGAAACTTGTTCAGACTAAGATTCACTACTTTGTAGAACAGTATAACACTTAATCGGATCTTACCGTGCTACCGTTCAATCTAATTCAGTGACTGAGTAAAATGGTACTGCTATCTCTTTTTCTCTCACGGAAATATTACTCAATTATCATAAAAAAAACTGGAGTTACACAGAGCTTTTGTGCGCACACATTTTCATCTCACTTGTTTCCCCATCTATCTCCAGACCGTCTGCATCGAGAAGAACGACACCCTCGGCGGTACCTGCCTGAACGTCGGTTGCATCCCATCGAAGGCCCTGCTGAACAACTCGCACTACTACCACATGGCCCACTCGGGCGACCTGAACTCCCGTGGCATCCTTGTCGACAACGTCCGCTTGGACTTGGGCGTCCTGATGGACCAGAAGAACAAAGCCGTCAAATCGCTGACCGGAGGTATCGCTCAGCTGTTCAAGAAGAACCAGATTACCCACATCAACGGATTCGGCACCATCACCGGACCGAACACGGTCGTTGCCAAGAAGGCTGACGGCAGCGAAGAGGTTGTCAACGCGAAGCACATCATGATTGCCACCGGTTCGGAGGTCACCCCGTTCCCGGGTATCGAAATCGATGAGGAGACGATTGTTTCGTCGACGGGAGCATTGAAGCTGAAGGAAGTCCCCAAGCGATTGGGTCTGATCGGAGCTGGTGTCATCGGTTTGGAGTTGGGATCAGTGTGGAGTCGTTTGGGATCCGAAGTTACGGCTATCGAATTTTTGCCCACTATCGGCGGAGCCGGTATCGATCTGGAAGTTTCCAAGTCTTTCCAGAAGATACTCGTTAAGCAGGGCTTCAAGTTCTTGCTGGGCACGAAGGTGATGACTGCCTCCAAAACAGGCGGCGGAGTCACCGTAAGCGTTGAGAACGTCAAGGATGGTAGCAAGCAGGATCTGGAATTCGATGTCCTGCTGGTTTCCGTTGGACGTCGCCCATACACCGAAGGTCTCGGTCTGGAGAATGTTAGCATCGTCAAGGATGACCGAGGCCGTGTCCCAGTAAACAGCGTTTTCCAGACTATTGTGCCCAGCATCTACGCTATCGGAGATTGCATCCACGGTCCCATGTTGGCCCACAAGGCCGAGGACGAGGGAATCGTGTGCGTGGAAGGTATGCAGGGAGGACATGTCCACATCGATTATAACTGCGTTCCAAGTGTGGTGTACACTCACCCGGAAGTTGCATGGGTCGGTAAGAACGAGGAGGAACTGAAGAACGAAGGTGTCGCCTACAACGTCGGTAAATTCCCCTTCATGGCCAACTCCCGCGCCAAGACCAACAACGAAACCGATGGCTTCGTTAAGGTGCTGGCCGATAAGCAAACTGATCGCGTGCTCGGCGTGCACATCATTGGACCTGTGAGTATTGGAAGCCTTCCTATATTGAGAAAGGTGTGATTTTAATGCCCCTTTATTTTTCGCAGGCCGCTGGAGAGCTGATCAACGAGTCTGTTCTCGCCATGGAGTACGGTGCGTCGGCAGAGGATGTTGCCCGTGTCTGCCATGCCCATCCAACGTGTGCGGAAGCGCTACGAGAGGCCCACACGGCTGCCAGCTTCGGCAAGCCGATCAACTTCTAAACTAAGTTTGTAAAATACCATTACCTAAAAAAACGATAACCTACATGGATAAGAGCGAGCGAGTGAGGCGGGAGATTTTTTTCGACGGCAATCTTCCGCTCGATGGAAATCAAGAGAACGATTTTAAAATAAATGGGAAAAGAATATCATTTAAACTAGCAACAGTGTTTAGCTCGTCGTTAGTGCAGCAGCAAAGAACAAGTTAGTATCACCCTTATCACCCAGTGGAGAGTGAAGTGCTGCAGTTCACCGAAATCCGCTACATCTACTGTAACATCTCGATCGATCGTATTCGACCACCAGCCCGTTTGTTTGCGGAATCGAAACAACAGGTGATTCCTTGCAATTTTGTAATATGCAACAGCTTAAACTTATGAGATCTATTAAATTATTGTTTTAGAAACAATATAAAAATTCGACTAGGTTGATTCTGATTATGAAAGAAATGGCCCTTCCGTGAGTTTCACGAATTTCACGTCAACTCGATCAAATTCCAATGGTACTTTATAGGTGTAGGTACAGATTTCATCGGGGGCACACAATACCCAGGATCGGTGCATCGGAGTTAAAATGCAAGCAGAAGTACTGAATTAAAGCATTTCAAAGTACACTAAACCTTCGCTAACTGAAAGTGACTATTTGAAAATTTTAAAAATTCCAACTTACCGCAGCCAAATGTAAACCACCACCAACATTAAAGATTGCTGACGTTTATCGTACGCACACTACGTCACGTATACGTTTACGCAAAATGTTTTCATCGGGAAAAAAAATTTCATAGCGGAAAATTTTCCCGATGAAAACAAATCACTGACAAAATCATACTTTAGCAATCTCTATAGAGCTTTTTGACGTTTAATCGGCGCACACTAATGAACCATTTAAATTCAAGGAGTGCGAGCAAGAAGGAAACAGATTAGTGGGAAAACAAACCATCCATTCATCTCTGTGTGCTAGATAGAGAAAGACGATTAAACGTCAAAAAGGTCTATTGGCCAGTCGGCAACTTATGTTGACAGGGGCTTTGCTTTCAGTTAGCCGTTTTATTGTCCTCTCCGTGTTTTTTTTAGTCAGATGAGAGGAGTGACGGGCAAGCGTCTAAAATGAGCTTACAAAAAGAAGCTTCTTTTTTATAAAATTATTCTAGACGCTTGCCCGTCACTGCTCTCCTCTGACTAAAAAAAAAACCCGGGCAGGACCAAGGGGTATTCAACTCTGCACACCTCAATCTGTACCGAGAACTTTATCTGTGCCGAAAGCTGAGGCAAGCGTTGGGCCGAGTGTGCCGAAGTGTGGCAATCAAGTTGTCGATCTCAGTATCCCATGAGTTTGGCAACCCTGCAGTTGTTAATATTGACAAGTTCTCATCGATGGTTAAACGAGCTCTTCTTCTTTCTATGGCTCTCAACTTTTTACTTTTAATCTGTTTATCCTCATCGTCCATGAATTAATTTCCAGCAGCATGCAAATCCTGGTCCAGGATCTAGATACCGGTTGCCAATGTTTGATTACTACCTTCTCTTTGTATTTGCTTGTTGTTCCGTCATAACTTTCATCCTTCCTTGGTTTTGCCGGAATTTTACGTATCCCCTGTTGGCGGTTCCGATCGCGTCTATAAATACCGCGATTTAGACTGGCTTCGTCGAGGGCTCCGTTACCTCTGGTGTAGTTACCTTCATAATTTTGTTAGCAGCATCCTTCTTCATGTTGCTAATACAAGGTCTACTGATGCCACCAGCCACAGTCAATCGAATGCCAGATCCGAGATCGTTCAGTCCATAGAATGGAGTGGTTCTGCTGGAGAAACTGCTACGGTTACAGTTGTATCTGCAGGATGGCGGGCTCGTTCTGTACCGGGTTGTCGTTTTCACCGTACATCATTGCTGCAATTGGAGCTGGATTCTGCAATCATCCTTGTTTATACAATTTGTTTTCAGTCCGTATCCTATTGCCATAGGGTTCCCAACAAACAATTTGTGCTTATTAAGGGCTGAATAAGCTATTTTTTAACTGAAGAAGCATATTTTTGTCTGAATAAGCTCTTAGTCCGCTTCCAATGTTTGTTGGGTTAATACGTAAGCAGGCCGATTCCGACCCAAAACATAAATCCTTCCGATTGTGCAACATTTTGTTATGATTGAGGATACTCTCGCTGGAAAATAAAAAAATAATAATCTTAGAAAAAATTTCCCCTTTTTAGGCTGGTGAATTTTCACTTATATTTGACAAATGGAAAATTTTCAAATAAACCTGCTATTGTACCAGACTTATTTCTTACAGACCAGGAATCAATTTTTCATAAACACCTTCTCGAAAATAGGAAGATCAACTACAGAGGGATTTTCAAACATCTTAATTTATTTAAATTAAATTTAAAATTAAAATTAAAATTTAAGTGAAAATTCACCAAATGGAACACAGCCTAAGACCACAAACGAAGTGACAGACGGAGCGGCTCAAAAACTTTGGTGACTAACCTGCTATTGCAATTTTTCAGTGTACCACATGGCAACACCACTACTACTGGATTGAACTAGCATTTTAACCAAATGTAGTAGAATGTTTTGGTTCTATCTCTTTCACTCTACTCAAAACTGAAATGCATAAAAAAATGACAAAATGATACGCACTCTTTGCACACTGTCAAAGAATCATTGTACACAAAATCAACTTTGTGCAAAACCAAAACAAAAATACTATCCCATATGGTGGATGATGGCAGAAGCTTCTAAGAAAATTCTATTACAGTGAACCACATTATTTTATTTGATTTCTTCGCCAGTTAGTCGTCTGTCACTTCGTTTGTGCTAAGACCAGGAGGTCCCGAAATAACGTGCTCAACTTTTTGGCTCAGCTCTGGTACTCTCTTCGGTCTCAAGCTAATCGATTCACTCCTCGAAACATAGGAAAATCCACTAACCCTTCATTTTATCTGCCACGCAGAAAAATTTACCGTCGAAACAAAAATATTTGAGGTAAATTTAAACGTAAACTCAGTTTGTTCTGGCCACAAACATAAACTAGGTTGATTTCAAACGTATTCTATGTTTGAATTCATTGATAATAATGTTTAAAACAAAAATAATGTTACGTTTATTTTAAAAATATTCGTGTTGAAAATAAACGTGAATATTTTTGATTTATTTGAAAACTATATGCGATCAAAAATTAATATGTTTATTTTAAACATGCTTTTCATGTTTAAAATAAACAAACATATTTTGAAATTATTTGGCATTTGAATGCTGAATAAATCAAAATAAAATTGATAGCAAATAAATAGAAATTTCTGCTATTATGGAAAGTCTGTGGATGTTTGGATCCGGGGGGCCGTCGGGGTGGGTGTCCGATCAGATCCAGTTCAGTAAAACCGGTGAAACTTTGTGATATTAGCGTCATTTTTCGTTTCTGACGCTGGTCCTCATACCGGCCTCTTTCTAAGTTTAGTGTTCGGGGATGATCTGCTTTTCTTTCGACGTCGGGTGGGGGGTGAGGATGATATGGGGATCAGTATCAGAAACGACGGATTGACGTTAATATTGTGATGTTCCACCGGTTTTGTCGAGCTTGGAGCACTTGCTTGCGTTGGTTTCCGGACCCTCTACTTTGGTTTCGCCGCTTGCAGGCCGTTTTCGGTTAAGTTTGCCGAATGTAAACAAGAAGGAAAAAAGGACACGCTAAAAATTGATTACCCAGATTATGTATTGTTGAAATAAACATGCTTTTGAATTTAATTTAAACATACATATTTTTGTTGAAAACATGTTTTTAATTTACTTTGAACTATTCATATTTTTATTTAATAAACATATATATTTTTAACTTAAATGAAGAAAATTTGGTTCCGTGATGTAAAACTTATTCATAGCGAATCAAAACAAACATTGCGTAGTACTAGAATTTCTACTAGAAAAGGGTACGTTAATCTTTTGCTTGGGACCAATAGCCCTAATAAAAAATTACCATAAACGAACGATAATCCAAATCATTGAACTATTCCACAAATGGTTTGGATGATACCTTGAACACGTCGTTAAGCAAATTAACCATAACATTTTTATTAGGGAGGCTAGTCAAGTAGTGAGCCAATTAATAATCGTTAGTTTCGTATTGATTGTTGCTAGCACCATACACAGCAAATAAAAATTTAATATCGATCAATGTAATTCAAGCTGATGTATGAAATAATGATGTAATAGCAAAAATCAGATACAATATTACATCAATGGATGTAATTTTGTTCGCAAAATCGATGTACATTGTACAACGTTATATTACACAACCGATGAATTGACCTGCTTGCAGCAGTTTGGATGTAATATTCAACAACTTTTTTTCTGTGTAGTTGAGAATACTATTTTATTATCAATATAACCATGCTTATTACTGTTAAATCTACTACACACAAAGAACGAAAATTGTTCCTATAAAAATAATGAAACTTCAATTTAAAAGTTTCTTAATTTTTTTTGTTTTAACAACGAAAATATTCAAAATGAAAATATTGTTTTTGGATTAAAGGTATTTCTTTCAATTTCAACTTGTAATTTCATAAGATGAATTTTTTTAAATAAAAGTCGCAGATCTTTCAAAACTTCCTCGTCATTGCGATTTTGGCATCACTTGACCTTCGTTTGCCGCCAAATTTGAAAGCGTGATAAATAAACCATATTATTGTATCTTCTACGTTTCCACATTACTCTTCCGTCGGTATCTCTTTCGAACAGGAATCGGTTCCAAAAAAGTGGTACGCCATCGCTTATTCATTTTTATCGGATTGCAGGTAATCGTCTAAGCAGCCAACGGAGGAAAGCAATCTTAGATGAAACTTAAACTATATAATAACATGGAGGCAATGGTGATGCTCTCGAGCAAAAGAAACATTTCAAGTGCCGGAATTGATGGTAAGTTACGGAAATTTTCAATGAAATTTCGATTCCAGACCGAGTCCGTCAGGAGCTAATTATTCCAGCTTTGATCAACAATCTGTAAAATAATACGAATTATACTGTAAAAGCATCGGGAGCGTCACTTCTGCTTCTTTGAAATGGAAAATATAATTATTATTAAAAATAAATAAGAATGTAAGGCATTTCCCTGGGTATTTCTTTAAAAAAAGGTAATTGATTTAAAAATAATTCTCATTTAAGATAAAAACGAATGTTATTGCGATTAAAATGCTTATCATTTGTATTAAAATTTGTTATACGTCAAGTTACAAACTATAGGTTTTCAGTTTGAAAGTTCTACAATTCGATTTGAAAGTTTTAACTTTTAAAAGTTGAAAGAGAGCTACATTTAAATTGACAGTTAGGGGACTTTAGTTTTGAATACTAATTACTTTCTACCAAAAAGAAACAAACGCTAACTTTTAATTTTACCAATGGTTTTTTTTTTAATTTATTAACGATTATTTTGTGTGTATATGAATTCAATATAGTTGACTAGGGATGGTCCATTAATCATGTCACGCAAATTTGGCCCATTTTCAAGCCCCCCTCCCCCCTTTGTCTTTTTTTTGTATGGACCTTAATGTTTTTGTATGGCTCCCCGCATAAACAATAACCATAAGAAGCGCCTAACCACCAATTCGAGATATCATCCCAACTTTATGTGGGATCGTCGTACCATCTATGATATCGTTAGAGTATGGTACCCGTTTATTAGGGTCGTCACAGTTTTTAAAACCCCCTCCCTCCTAAATGTGTGACATAATTAATGGACGACCCCCTATGAATTTAAATAAATTTACTATGATTCTGGCAAAACTACTATGCATACTCAAAATGCATAGTAATTTTGATAGAAATAATAGTAAAATTAAATGATTTGGTTTTCTGCAAAAATCTATTGGTGAGAGCGAGGGTGAGGGTATTTAATTGGGTTCTTTATTTTTGAAAAATATATCGGTTTTTATATATCATCTGAAAGAGATTCGTTTTCTGAGCACAGCGATATTTTTTTCAAACCCACACACTTTCATCTCGATTTTTAAATCAAGATTTAAAGTAAAATAATAACTTCACTATTTGACACTAAACTGACGAACTGACAGCTTGCTCCCATACAAAGTGACACCGAGGGGCGCTAATAAGGTGATTTTTGCAAATGTAATAGTACTTATTTTAAATAGTTCCAGTGTACCAAAATTGATGAAATTTTGGGTTCGGGTTCCATTTTTAATGCAGATTACGAATATGCATTAACCTCAATACCCTTAAAGAACCCAAATTGAACCAGCAATAAAGTATTGCCAATGGATTTTGTTTCAGTGTTTTATCAACATTCGGCTTCACCATTCCTTCCCCTTCGAAATCGAAATGGATTCGGTACCGTCCGTCAGGTCGAATGCCGAACCGTTTTCCACTTTGACAGCTCGCACTGTCATTGCGTGCGTTTTCGATGTCGGAATAAACCTGCCTCCCCTATGCAAAAGTAGTCCGAACGATTTTGTCGTCGCGGAACCGTGCGTGTTGTGTGTTTCTCATCGGTCGTTCGTTCGTAGCGTAGAATCGCAGTAGAAAATTTCGCTGCGAAATTTGTACAACTTTTTAGTTTCGATTATTTGCGTCTGATTGCAGTTCGGGTTATACGGATCGTTCCGCTGATCGTTTCCCCAGCAGGTTAGTGTCGAGTATCATTCAATTCCGTAGTTTAAAGTGGCCAAATTCGGTGCAGTGAACATCCTACATTCTGCTGGCGTTGAATATTACTTTCCCAATCATCCATTTTCGAAACGAGGGGAGACATCTTTTTCCCTTCCTGCTGGCTGCAGCCGCTCTCCCATCCGCCCTTCCGTCACCGTGTGCTTTGAGTTTTTCGTGGCAGCAGTGTGTAGGAACAAAAAGAGCATTACAGCACCGCGAAGAAACGGGTTCGGGAATCCTCCGTCCGTGTGAGTCTTTTGGAATTCAGGATCCGGAAGTGCTCGAGTAGAGAAGAAGCAGCATCGGTAATGAACCCATCTTCACATCAATGCTTGAGAGAAAAATCATAATTTCATATTGATTCGTGATATTGATTTCGTACGGTGAAGAATAATAATCTCAAAAGAAGAAGAAGATAGTGATCTCGGCCAGAGAAAGGAGAAGACGTGTGATACAGACGGAAATCAATCTGAAACAAGCTTTCCCCTTTTCAATCTAACAGGATTTAGTATCTAAAGTTCGAGATTGCTGCCACTTCTTCCACCTGAGGAAGCTAGCCGCATTGGAATGGAACACCATAGTAGTGGCACTGGAGGCTGGCAGAATCGACCGGAAGCGAGTCTGAATCCGCTGAGGACTCCCAAAGGTAAGTGTCAAAGTTTATCGAAAGTTATCACTGATAGTCAGCTATGGTGCCTACTTCTTATTCCACTGAATCTATCCGGCAAAAATCACATTAAACAGCGATTCGTTAGACGGTGGAAGTTGGAGAGAGAGAGAGAGAGGTTAGAAAAAATGGAGTTGCTGTTCTGGAATATTGGTTGGTGGCACTGGTGCCATGCCAGTGCAGAGCTCTGCAAGGGGGAGATTAAACAAAGAAAAATAGATACATAGGAACGCGAGAAACAGGTTTTCGACTAGGTAACATTCATGGAACAGAGTGGACTGCCTTAGTTGTGTGCTTTTTTAACATTTCTAAACAGAGAGATTGCTCTCCAGCAGCGAGCTTTCGATCGTTGTTGATAAGGAATCCCGTTAGAGCAGCATTATTTTCTCATTTACGGAAAGTTTTTTTTATTTGTTAGCTTTGTTAGTCCTATTTCCCTTCCCAACATGACAGCATGACGGACGGTCAATGTGCATCTTTGGCACATACGTAATGATGCGCAAATGCTCTAAAAATGCGATGACGTACGTAGGTCTTGTGTGACGACAATAAAATTGCCGAATTTCGTACTCTGGGTCTGCATAGCTAATTGAGATAAATAAATAAATATTACAAAAATTTCATTTCGCAATTTACTATCCATTAATGTTGAATAGCTACTGATTGACCTAGTCTGAAATCAACTGAGTTTCAATTTAAATTTGCATGTTGTCAGAAGTGCTTTAGTAAACAATGACTTCAACCACCAATTTTGTTACTCGCCCACACAAGCTATTGAAATCATTAAAAGCTCTCATAAAATCTCCCGAAAATCCATATTAAAAATGTTTCAATAGTTCTCAGAACGTATTTGAGTGTTCGAAACCTCCAAATCTCTAAAAACTTTAAAACATCTCAGAACTTCCACGAACTATCTATTCCCTGAACAACAATTAAAATGTAGGTACTTGTCCGGAGCTCGTTGACCTTCTCCTAAGCTGTCCGAACATCTTAAAAGTCTGCAGTTTGCAGATCCTCTCTTAAGAACGTTTGAGATCTTAAAAGTTTGTTGAACCTATCTGTAGTTCGTGGAACCTCTCCATGCTCCACATCTTTTCATATGATCTCTAGTCCTCTCAGAAGTTCTCTGCGAAGTTTAGAGAACTTCAGAGAAGGTTTATGATTTAAGGGGAATTTTAAAGAAAACTCAAGCGAATTTGAAATAGAACTATGGAAGTAAAATTCAGTGAATTCGTAGAAAAAAAATCTGTAATCTTCGAAGAGAATCTAAAAATGAATGTCATGATTATTTTTTTCGAGTGTTTTGCAGTGAACTTCTGGACTGTTATTAAGAAATGTTCAATGGACTCAAAGGGAGAATCATAAATCAACTGCAAAATAAAAAATCGCAACTTTCTGGATACAGGGTTCGCCATAGAGCTGCGCCAGCTCGTGGTTCATCCTTCGCCTCCATACACCGTTCTCACATACCCCGCCAAAGATGGTCCTAAGCACTCGTCGTTCGAAAACACCCTGTGCTTCCAGGTCTTCCTCGAGCATCGCCCACGTCTCGTGCCCGTAAAGAACACCAGTCTTATCAGTGTCTTATACATGGTACATTTAGTACGGAGGTGAAGTTTACCCGACCTCAGGGTCTTGTGGAGTCCGTAGTAAGCACCACGACTTCCGGCAATAACACGCCGACGAATTTCTCTGCTGCAGTTGTTATCCGACGTCACCAATGATCCGAGGTACACAAATTCATTCACCACCTCATCTCCGTCGCTTGTCACGCTTCTGCCTATGCGAGTCCTATTCCGCTCGGTTCATGTAGCTAACAGATACTTTGTCTTCGACGTATTCACCTTTAATCCAAACTTCTCTGCTTCACGTTTCAGCCTGGTGTACTGCTCCGCCACGGCCTGAAACGTTCTTCCGACAATGGCCACGTCGTCAGCGAAGCAGATGAACTGGCTGAACTTATTGAAGATCGTGCCCCGCATGTTAAAGCCCGCACGTTTCATAACACCTTCTACCGCAATGTTGAACATGAGGCAGGAAAGACCAAAAGCCTTGTCGAAGTCCTTTTCGAGTTTCAAACGAGTCCGATAACGCACCCGATATCTTCACGCAGCACTGTACACCATTCATCGTAGCCCCTGAACAGTCTGGTCAGCTTCCCGGGAAAACCGTTCTCGTCCATAATCTTCCATAGCTCTTCACGGTCAATAGTATCATAAGCGGCCTTGAAATCGATGAATAGGTGGTGCGTAGGGACTTGATATTCACGACACTTTTGGAGGATCTGCCGCAACGTAAAGATTTGGTCCTGTCGATCGCCCGTCCACAAAACCGGCTTGATAACTTCCCACAAATCTGCTTGCTAGCGGCCATAAACGGCGAAAGATGATCTGGGAAAGCACTTTGTAGGCCGCGTTAAGAATTGTGGTCGCTCGATAGTTCTCACATTCTAGTGTGTCGCCTTTTTTTATATACTGGGCATATTACTCCCTTTCCACTCCTCCGGTAGCTGTTCTGTATCCCTGATCCTGACTATCAGTCGGTGCAGATGCAGACAAGTGGCCAACTTATCCGGGCCCATTTTCATAAGTTCCGCTCCGATACCATCTTTCCCAGCTGCTTTGTTCATTTCGGTTCGCGGCACTAAGCCTTGGCGGGATGCGTTGAGTTTTTTGTAGAACTTGCGTGTTTCTTGAGAACGATACAGCTGCTCCATTTCTTCGCACTCCAGCTCTTCCAGGTGGCGCTTCTTATCCCGGAAAAGATGGGATTGCTGTCTTCGCTTCTGTTCATATCGCTCCACATTATGACGGGTTTCTTGCTGCAGCATCGCCGCCCGCGCTGTGTTCTTCTCGTCCAAAACCGTCTGACACTCTTCGTCGAACTAATCGGCGCCTTCAGCAGCGCTTTTAATGGCTGCTTTCACATTGATCCGGCAGTCCTTAAGAGGAGCTTTGGTGAGCTCTCCCTCATCCGGCAACGCTGCGTCGAGGCATTGCACGTACTCAGTTGCGACTTCGGGCAGCTTCAGTCGCTCCAGATTGTACCGTGGCGGGTGTCGGTACCGAATGTTGTTGGCAACGGAAAGTTTTTGGCGCACCTTGACCATTAGAAGGTAGTGGTCCGAATCGATATTTGCACCGCGATAGGTCCTGACATCGATAATGTACGAGAAATGCCTTCCGTCGATCAAAACGTGGTCGATTTGCGATTCTGTCTGCTGCGGTGATCTCCAGGTGTACCGATATGGGAGGCTATGCTGGAAGTAGGTACTACGTACGGCCATGTTCTTAGAGGCGGCGAAATCGATGAGTCTAAGGCCGCTGGCGTTCGTTAGCTGGTTAGCGCTGAACTTTCCTATAACCGGTCTGAATTCCTCCTCCTGGCCGACCTTATTGGACCTATCGATTGGCCACCACCCAATCACGCGCTTCTGCATTTCGCCCATCACGATGATAGCTGTACCCAGCTCATGTGTATTGTCGCAGCTCTGGTAGATGGTTTGACCATCCCTATTCGTATGTATCGAAGATCCCTTCCAGCAAACCTTCTGCAGTGCTACAATGTCGAACTTGCGGACCCTCAATAAATCGGAAGGAATGCGGGTACTTCCCAAGAAATTGAGAAACTTGCAGTTCCATGTTCCGTGTTTCCAATCGTTAGTCCATTTCCGTTGCTTGGGTCTATGCCGATTGTTCCGGTCCGTATTTACATTGCTTACTTCCTGTACTTTTGTTTTTTTACGACTGGCTTGTAGGCCCTGCACCAACCCCCATTTTTTCGCCGGGGAACCATCGTGCACAGCACTGTTTAGAGTCCCACGCTGGCACCAGGACGTTGATCAGCCGCTTCTAACAAGGAGAACAGACGCCGTTTTGAGCGCACCTCCATGGTGAACAGACGCTCGAAGACTGCACTCTCCGGCATACGACCAAGATCCCACCGGGGTTGGTTACCCGATCTTCCCTATGGTTACTCGTACACCAGCCGGCACCGCGGGGGGGGGGGGGGGGGAGGAGTTACTGGACAAGAGGCTAAGGACCGCTAGTGGAGTCTATTTTATACCTGCAGATACGCGAAGTATCAATGGTATGCATTGTCCAGCATTGTAAATCAAAAAGTGTTCCTTAGAGAATTTCTAAAGTATTATGAAGCACATTATAAGGGAATATCTAAGATGAACTCTGAGTAAATTTTTAGTTGATTCTAAGGAAATTTGTGAGACAATTCTAAAAAAATCCTGTACATAGTTCCAAGGATTCAAACAAGACATTGAAAAAAAATCCGGTGAATCGAAGTAAGTAATACAAACTATCGATTCCTTGAACTAGATTTTTTTTTATATGAAATACAGGGCTGGTAGCGACTTTTTTCAAGCCAGTCACTAAAAAGTCTCCTTATTTAAGGTCAAGTCACCAAAGTCACTTTTTTTGACGAGTCACTATTTTCAACTTTTTTTAGCGTGAATTTATTTCAAAATTGATCATTCTTTGCTTTGTGGCGTTTAATCGTCTCTCTCTCTCTATCTACAGGGTGTCTACTCATTTTTATGAGTTTCCAAGGTTTTTCCAGAACTTTAACGAATCAATTCCAGGTTTATGATAAGAAAGCTATTTTCAAAAAGCGCTCAAAATATGCTTTTTCTGGAAGATAGTAATTAACCAAAACGTTTTTAAGACATGACAATCAGTTTTAAAGAAACAACTTCATATTCAAATCCATTGATTTTACATCCATTGTACAAGTTGGAAATTTTCGAAGGAAAACATTAAATGATTTATTTCAAGTTCGTAATTAACTTTATTAAAGATTAGAGATCTTCATTGCAGTCCCATTATCTTCACAACAATTGTAGGAACTTTGAAGAAGTTCTGAGGAATGAAAAGAAATGCTGAAAATTTCAGTGAAGCTCCATAAACAAACTGCGGGAACATACGGGAAGTTAACACACTGAAATTTAAGAACCTCAAATCAGTTCTTTTAGCATCCGAAAATGAAGTTCCTAGAATTTCAGAGCACATCACAGGTGTTAAGCGAAATTGAGAAATATAGAAACCTTGAGGGGTGGGGTATTGCGCGAATTTTTAAGAAGTTCTAAGCACCTCAGAAAAGCTAGATCTAGAGATCTTTGTGGAATTCCAGATCTTAAGAGCAGTTCCCATGACTTTAGTTCAGACTTTTTGGAGCAGTTTAAATATCTATAATCGTAAATTTATAAAAATTGAGAACCCTTAAGATGTTCCGAGAATTTCAGGGAAGTACTGGGACCATCAAAGTATTTATGAAAACTTCAGAAATAGCTCAGAAACTTCACAGAAGCCCAAAGAATTTCAGGGAAATTTATCTTCAATATAATTGAGAGCTTTAGGGAAGCTTCGAGAACATCAAGACAGATCAGAGAATCGAAGGGTAGTTCAAATAATTTTAAGGAAATTGTAGAAACCTTAAAGAAGTTCCGGAAACTTCAGCAAAGCTCCGATAGAATTTTTGGAACGTGATAAAAATTATAAGAACATCCGGACAACGTGAGAGTATTTTAAGGGTGTTATATCATAGAGATTTCAAGAATTTTAAAAAAATACGAAAATTTAGATAAGTTGATTAGAGAATATCAACCCCAGTTCCAGCTCCAGTAATTTAAAAAAAAATGCGAAAACTTTTAGCAAGCTGCGATAAATATCTTGAAGAAATTCAAGAACTTAGAATTTAGATAGTTTTATGATATTCAGCGAAGTTCCGAGTATTTCGAGGACGATCAGATAGCTTCAGGATAATCCCATTAACTTAAGCAAATTTGCAGCGACTTACAAGGGTACGGCGACTTATGGGGTATTCCAAGAAACGTCAGGGAATTTTGAATATATATTTGCGTGAAAATTGGTATGCAAGGTTTTTGGGGCCGGGAAAGGTTCTTATGATGGTTCGATACCCCTCATCCTCTGAAAGGGGGGGGGGGGGTCATACAAATGAAATCAGAAATTTCTGCATAACTCGAGAACTTATCAAGCAAATGGAACCAAATTTGGCATGTGGAGGTATAAGGAGATGTTCATAGGGGGTAGCCCCTCAGATAAGAGGGGGGGCTTCGTAAAATATAGCATTTTATTCTGCGCATACACTATATCGGGAAAATAGATGTAATGTCGGCCTAAATGTCCCTAATTTGGGCCCATACATAAATTCAGTAACCGACTAAATTTTCAATAGCGACCAAAAATATCCATTAGTACCGTCCCAATGACGCATTCATCTAGATAAAATTGATAAATAGCAGATTTTTAGCGATGGGCCCAATATTAGAGCCATTTTGTATATATCAGAAAATTTGCCGGATTATTTAGCAAATTTAGAGAACTTCAAGCATAGATAAGTTCAGGGAAAATAAATGAGCATTTTTTATGGTTAGAATACTTAAGAAAAATTGTCGAAACTTCAAGGCAAATCAATTAATTTCAGTAAAGTTGCGGGTTTTTAAAATATACTGATCAATTCAGGGCTGTCTAGAGAACTTTAAAGAAATTCAATAATCGTTTAGGTAGTTTTAATAACACCAGAAAAGTCTAGACTATTGAAGAAGTTTTAAATTAGTGTCGATAATTTAAGGGAAGTTTCATGAACTTCAGAAAAATCATGAGAAATACAGTGAAAATCATAAAACTATATTAATTATTTCGTTCTAATTCCATGAAAATAACAGGAGCACAAAAGTTCCAGAAATTTAGAAAAACTTCGAAAAATTCACAGAAGGACAGTGGTCTTCAGAAACATTAGGTTTAGGACGGTTCAATTAAATTCAGCGCAGTACAACAAGGTTCATGCAAACTGCAAAAACGTTAGAGCAGTTTTGAGCATTTCAGAAAAGATAAGAGAACCTCAAAGCAGTTCCTTTAACATTAGAGAAGTCACATTAAGTTTAAAGAAGTTTAGAGAACTTCAGCGAATCGTTAAACCTTTAGAGAAGATTCATGATCGTTAGAAAAATTAAGGAAAATTTAGAAACTCCAATAAAGTTCAGGGAAGTTTAAGACTTTGATGAGTAGTATTGTGAGCATCAGGCTAGTTTCTCAAATTATAAAAGAACTTCAAGACAGTTTCATTAACTTCAGGAAAAATATGGGAAGTTCTGAAGACCTCAGATTCAATGGAAATTTCGATAAAGCTATCCTCCGAATTCAATTTTCTTTTAGTTTTCCTCGGAATTACCTTGAAATTCTCCATAATGAGACTCAGAATATTCATTGAATTCATTTCAGATTTCCTTTTGAATCTCACTCCTTCCCTTGGAATTCTACTCACGTTGAAAGTCTCCTAAGAATTCTTTGGCATTTCTCCTCACAAATTCCTTAAATTTCTCATAATTTGTTCGACAAACTCTCCTGAATTTATTTTCCGAATTCCTTGGAAGATGTCCTGGAGTTATTCTCAGATTAAATTGTAATCCTCCTTTTAGTATTTTCAAAAAAATCCCAAGGACTTATGCTCTGAATTTGTTTTCTCCCACATAAAGGGCGAACACGAAATTATTGCGACACATTCAACAGGGCATAACTTTTTTACCATTGGGTAAAAATCAACCAAATTTTGCACACTTTCTCATTGATGTGTATTGTGTACATGCTGTCAAACTCGAAGTCGTGTTTTTCGATTCAACGAAAATGGAGGTGAACCAACGCGAGTTGAGAGAACAAATTCTTTCCAAACACCTGGAATTTCCTGACCTGTCGCACCGGCATTTGGGAAAAATGTTGAACATTCACCATTCAACCGTCTCCAGAGTGTTGAAGCGGTTCCAGGAGCGGTTGACGTTGGACCACGGCAAAGCAGCTGGAAGAAAACCGGGACCGGAGAACAAAAAGACGGAGGGAAAGGTGAAGCGGATGATTAAAACAAATCCCAACGTCTCAAACCGTGATTTGGCTAAAAAGATCGGCATGTCGCAGAGCTACGTCCAGAATGCAAAGAAGAGAGCTGGACTACATACATACAAGGTACAGAACTTCCCAAACCGCGATGAGCGGCAACAATCGACGGCTAAAACTCGGGCACGGAAGCTCTACGAGAAGATGCTGAAAAAATATGGCTGCTGTGTGATGGACGACGAAACGTATATAAAAGCCGATTTCAAGCAAATTCTGGGGTTGGAGTTTTTCACCGGCAAGAGCAAGTTCGATGTGGACGACAAATTTAAGAAGAAGAAAATGTCGAAGTTCGCCTCCAAATATCTCATTTGGCAGGCCATCTGCTCTTGCGGACTGAGGAGTGAGCCTTTCGTGACAAAGGGCACAGTAAATGGCGAGATCTACAAATCTGAGTGCCTCGAGAAGCGCCTTTTGCCGTTCTTGCAGCAGCACGATGAAGCTCCGCTATTTTGGCCAGATTTAGCATCATGCCACTATTCTAAAAGTGTCCTAGAGTGATATGAGGCCAATTCTGTCCATTTTGTTCCAAAGGACATGAATCCGCCAAACTGTCCGGAGCTGCGCCCGGTGGAGCAGTACTGGGCAATAATGAAGCGGGAACTTCGGAAGAGCAAGAAGACAGTCAAAGACGAGAAGGACATGTTAAGAAAATGGAAAAAAACTGAGAAACTGGTACCGGATGACACTGTAAAGACTTTGATGAAGGGCATCAAGCGAAAATGCGTTCAATTTTACACTCAAGGCTCCATCGATTAACTTTTCTTTTGATTTTTGAAGTAAATATATGTATAAAACTACCCTAAAGTTTTGGTTTGATTCTAAACATTATAAGAAAATTGGCATGACATTTTCGGTGTCGCAATAATTTCGTGTTCGCCCTTTACTTTATGAAATTATCTTCAGTATATCCCTGCAAGCAGCTGCAGCTTGCTCAATAGAAGCGATATGATTATTGAATGCACTCTTGAAGTAAGTAGCGAATAGCTCGCACTTTCCAGAAGCGGGTCTAGCGATATCATGGCGCAGAATCATTTCTACAGGTAGCTCATTTTCTTTACGTTTAGAATTCGCAAAAGGCCAAAACTGCTTAGGGTTTCCTCAAAAGTTGTGTGCGTATAGAAACATGTTCCGCTTAGGCAGTGTTAACAATACGTGAGAAATGACTAACTGCTTCGCTGTTAATTCGAAAAACGTCCAATCCGTGTTTTGAAAAACTTCGTTCAATATTTCATAATCAGCTTTATTGTAATTCAGCTTTGGATCATTTGGAAACTGTTCAAAACTGGTGAACTTGGTCCTTCAACCTCCACTGAAAGGGCGGGATGATCAGTGTCGATGGGAGCTAGTGGTTCGATGTTTTCGAGTAGCTTGTAATTTATTATCAATGAATCCATGACCAGAACTAGGTTGAGCAGCCGTCCATTCATATTTAAAAATCCGTTGATTTGTTTCAAACCATTTAAACTGAAGCTATTAAGTGATGCTGCACATGCAACAGGAATATCCGATTTCATTACATCTACAGTAAGCCGGATGTAGTAGAATTCCATACTAAGCCAGACTGGTGTCTCCAAACAAAAGTGCGTGATCTTGTTCTCTTATGTTAAAGAAAATGGCTCTTTTGGATTCAATGTGTTTGTTTATAATGACTTGGTCAATTTTTTCGATCAGTTGATAAATATAGTACACCAATGCTAATTCGTAAATTAGACAATTTAAGAGTCACCCAAATTTGTTCAAGTGCACTTGTTTTTTTTTTTAATTAATTTTGTTTGGTCTAGTATCTAGAATGAAAAGAACTTTCCTCACTTCAATGAAACAATTTCTTGATTTTGCTAATAATTTAGAGTATATGACTTTAAATTTGATAAACAAGTATTAAACCTTAACTATAGCTGTGACTGTAAAGCTGTTATTTTAAAAGTGTTTATGTCATTTAAGTTATTGTGGCGCCTCTACTTAACTGAAGCTCGTTAGTCTGTAGTCTGAGTTGAGTCTTCCAACGCCCAAAATCTCCACTGGGACATAGGAAATTCAAGTGTTACTAGCGATGCAGACTAGAACTGAATAAAACAAAATTGGTATAAGTCGTGTCTGGAATCTAAGTTCGAAAGGTTTCGAATTTCCATCGGGAACGTCTGGAATTCCTATAGAAAACTATGGTGGCATCTTATTGAATGCTGTGAGTGTCAGAACTAATCAGATTATTGAGACTCACCATTATCATCGAAAGTAGGCGAACCAGCCAATGGCTGAAAGCCTTGTAAATAAAGAAAAAAAAAAAAAAAAAAAATCGAAAGTAACATTCACCAATTACTCTTAAGGTAGAGTCCTTGTATAGTCCACAAATGGCCGCTAGGTAGGCTATACATGCGCTTCCACTTCGAAGTTTCAATTACACAAATCTCGAAAATCAGTGCCCCATCTCATTTGAAATTGCTACTTCATGTATGCTGCAGTGCAGCAAACGTGGAGTAACAATTTGAATGTTACACGTGTCGTGGAAGCTAATATTTGTACCCTTCAGGTTTCGAAGTCGTTCCGAGAATAAAGATGTCACAGTGATTCACCTTAATCTCTTTTCACCAGCCTGATAGAATGCACCAAGCGACGATTGCGATGTGATGTTTTGCAACACTGGTAGGTGGTCGCCAAGTAGTTTCAATCAACAGTTAATCTACCTCTTACAGCAGGTCATAAAGCTATGAGTTCAGAGTACATCTTAAACCCGTACCATTGAATTATGAATAAATTGTAAACTAGATTACAGTGTAATAAAACTATCATTAACCCACACCATGCTTCCGAGTTGCATTTGGGGTTGCAGAAGATCTCCACCAACACCAACTCTCTTCTCGCCAGCGCGGATGACTCATCCAATTCACGACCCACTGACTTGCCCGAGTGGCACGCCGACGACAACGGGACTCCATGCCAACGACGACGCGTCAAGCCGACCATCGGAAAGCACCAGATGACTTTCTCCAAATTAGCTGCCAGTAATGGAGAAAAAAGACCGTGCGCTTGCTGTGCTCTTTCCGCTCATAACTGGGGGGCCCATCCACGAAAAGGGAACTGCTTCACATCGCATCGAAAAACGGGCTGTGTTTGTGAAGCAATCAAAGGAAACCTCCCTCCTTCTTTTCCCATCAGCTGATGATGGTTGTGGTAGATAGATTCGGCCCGCGTGGTTTTCATACCGTCCGTCACATACTGCGGTGGCTGTTGATGGATATTTTCAACTCTGTTTACAGCTGTTGTTGTTGTGAAAGTAGTTTATGGAAAACGTTCGGGTTGGAACGTGATAGAGCGAATGAAAGATACAACAAACCCCATTAGCCCCCGGTCGCGTCACAGCCAATAGACTGGTCGGATTTGTTTGAATGAAAATCCGTTCGGTTCAAGTTAAGATTTTGCAATAAAATTGATTTGAATAGATTGAATTGAGTTCATTGAATGTCACGTCAGTGTAGTTTACTTATGCTGCTTAGAAACTTCGCACCCATAACAATTTTAAAATTAAAGTTGAACTATTTTGATGAAATTGACACTAACCTCAAAAAGTGACAGCTCATTCCATTAATAAACAAAACGACTGCCGAGGGATGGCGATTTTTGCAAATGTAGTCGCATAGTTGCACTGCACCAAAATGTATGAAAGATTGGTTTCATATTCAATGTAGACAACGAATATTTATGCCACTTCTTAAGTACCCAAATATTGTAGAGTGTATGTACCAACGATAAACAATGAACCAACCTAATGCCCACTCGGTGTGCTGTCGATGATAGATCCGACGCTATTGGGTGCTGCTTCGCACTGCTTCTGACTGCACTCACCACCAGATGGCGAGTCGCCTTCGAACATCATCAGTTGAGAATGTAAGGCGGAATTCACTTTTCAAGGAAAAAAGTAATTAATTTTATAATATCGAAAAAAAAAAATTGTTCAACAAAAGAAGCAATATTTATAGAAAACCTCCAACCTGCAAAACTGGTTTATTCACCACTAATGAGGCGACATCTGTTGGATTCGATGATGGAAAGTACCAAATACTTAATTAGCTCTAAAGCTAAAGGAATTGTAACAGGTTTTTCGGGGGCTTCCACCCGTTGGCTGCTTTCACAGTCTGTTTAGTTGGAATTTGAAGTGGACCGAGTGTGGACAGCGGCGCAAATTGAGATCGCTCACGTCCGTCGGTCGGTCATTGCTTCCGGTTTTGATTTTTGAAACTCAGTTTTCAATCAGCAGGTCGTCTTCCGGCGGTAGTGTACGGTAAGCTGACGGCGTTCTTCGCGACGCAAATAAATGTTTCTTTCTTCTGAAAGTAGGGATGATCACTTCTCATGAGAATGATGTGTATCGTAGTCGTAAGTTATTGTGACTCACAACTGACGGAAGTTGACTGCTATACCCCGTTCACACTACAGCCTTTATTACGTGATATAGCCTACACCAGAATTCAACAGGTTACCAGGTGAATCAAGGAATGAGATTTTGAAAAAGGTTTTTTTGATGATCAAGTCTATCAGTGACTATGTGAAAAACAATTTTGTCAATATTGTGTGAAAGTCTGTCAATGACAATGACAAATCAACGCCATAACCTTTCCGACCTATCGAGCCTCCCTCGGCCGCTTGAACACTCGTGCCGGCTTCAGTCCATTGACGGACACTCATTCTGTTCTCTAGGGTGTAATAGTGGATCCAGGTTTCATCAACAGTTACCAATCGACGCCAAAAGTCCGCCCGATTCCGCATCAGGAAATCCAAACACTCTTTCGAAGTGCTCTCGCGTTCGTGTTTTTGGTCATTAGTGAGCTTATTGCGCGGCACCCAGCGGCAGGATAACTTTTTCATATGCAGAATCTTGCCCAAAATATGGCGTGTGCGCTCAGTACCAGTCTTGTAAGCGGTCACGGTAGTCGACACATTTTCTGTGATAATTGACTGCCTTTGCCTCCGACACTTGCAAAACAAGCTATCATAGTACAGTACCAAACTAAAATGTCATATGACAGGCTCTGTCATACGACACTGTCGCCGAAGACCGTCACGAATGTATGTATTTTAGTTTTTCTCATAATAAGAGCTGCTGATGGTGTGCTTGTGTGAATTCTAAAAATAGCAAGCAATGATGTCCTAGTAATAATATTTCTGATCAGAAATGGTTTGATTTACACCAAATTGAGGAATTACAACGAAATCACACATGTCATATGATAGCTATTTTGATCATTTTCTTTTAGCTCGAATGTTATTCTACCGCTCGTGTTGTGTGAGAGAGGCGACGGTAGAGCATGAGTGTTCGAATACAAACAGACTGTCGCGCACGACAACGAAGCGAGTGTAGTAAAAAACGTCAACTGTTTCAACCCCTGCTCAGTACTAATCTTTGCTTGCGGTATCTACTAGCTCGCGCACCTTCACTTTCCGGTCAGCCAACACCATTGCATGCATATTTGACATTGCTCTCAGTAACCGCATCGGAGGGCCTGCCGCTGTGGCCTTGATCGGTAGTGGAGTTGCGGCCACCACGAAACTCTCGAAACCAATAGTTGACGGTGTAATCTGATGGAGCATTAACCCCATAATATTTATCCAACTTTTCTTTTGTTTCCTTCGCCGTTGTCCCTCTCAAAAAATAATGTTTTATGAGAGAACGAAAATTGTTTTTATCCATACTCAACATGCTCCAAAACACGTCAACAACAATCAGCTGTCAAAACAAAACTAAAGACAGTATCGCACTGAAATTTGGCATGTCTGCCTAGATATGAACGGACTACAAGGCACCATAACCTTTTTGCAGTAGCAGCGCATTCTGGCGGTCAAGGAGGTTACTTTTCACCCCACCTAGTACTAAATGTTTCGACAATGCGTGGAAATCTTATGACAAAGAAACACGTTAACCTTAACACCAATATCATCGCCACATGCAGGGCTATGCATTTTCGAAACAAAGAAAAGAAAATTAACTCTCCGCAGAATCGCTTTATTTCGAGCAATATCATTTTCGTGTAAGTCATTGTGTTTCTTGTTATCGAGTTACGATGAACATTCCTCCTTTCAAACATGACTTGACTATCGCTTGTTATGTTCGTCAAGTGCTTCAGTTCATTTCATTTAAAGCAAAGACTTGTTTAAATTGACGCAAACAACTCGAAAACTGCTTCCTTCGTTTTTTCCACTTTCACTTCAATGGACCACTTTGTCAAGCAGTTTTTGCGTGACTTTCTACCAGCGATTTCACAAAACTGGACCAACTAATTTCTATTTTTTTGTGAAACGCACAAATGTTGGCTACTTTTCTCGAGGTTCTAGAAGAAAAGATCTTAAAATAATGTTTCATTTCAAAGTTCGAGTGGTAGTAAACGTCATTTTATCTGCTCGAATGAAGTGGTAAATTTGGACTTATTCGACTTATATCGACACAATATCGGTTTCCGATCCCTATCCCCCCGGCATCCGGATTATATGTAGTAATAATATATTATTTTATGTTACACGAAAATTAAATTAACGAGGCTATTCTGGAGTCCAAGATGGCGGCCATCGGGGTCAGGAAAAGTCTCAAATAACCTACAATATGGATATTTTCGGAACAGGGACGACGCGAAGGTGCCGAAAATCGATATCCAACGCCAATTTTGAATCCAAAATGGCGGTCATAACGTTTCAGAAAAAGTGTTAAATACCCTACAATAGGATATTTTCGGAACTTGGATGGCACGTAGATGCTGAAAATCGATACCAGACGCCATTTTGGAATTCAAAATAGTGACAATTGGTTTTCGGAAGTGTCAAATACCCTAAAGATGTGGATATTTTAGGAACGGCAAAAACGCGTAAATGTCAAAAATCGATAGACGAATCTCAAAAATCGGGACGACGCGTAGAAACCAAAAGCCGATATTCGTCGCCATTTTGGAATCCAATATGGTGGCCATCAAGTTTCATAAAACGTGTCAAATACCCTAAGATATGGGTATTTTCGGAACGGGGACAACGCGTGTGTGTGTGTGTGTGTGTGTGTGTGTGTGTGTGTGTGTGTGTGTGTGTGTGTGTGTGTGTGTGTGTGTGTGTGTGTGTGTGTGTGTGTGTGTGTGTGCGTGTGTGTGTGTGTGTGTGTATTCCCTCTAACCCCCACTGGCCGGCAGTGTTATTATGGAAGAACTCTCTCTACAATGTCGCATTTATGGTCATTGTAGACAGCTTTAGTCCGGGAGTTAGAAGATGATATCTCTATTGCAGATCCAGCAACCCATTTCAGAATGTCTGGAGAGTTGCGCCCATTCCGAGGTTACTTTATGCTCTTCCGCCGTCGTTATTTGCTTCTTTTGGAATCCCTTGAACTTTTTCTCTAACGCTCCGTATTTCATTCCGTGCTTCACCGGCAATTTCCTTCCGTAGATCGTCCTTGGTTGGTTGGTTCTAATATGATTCCGCCTTTTTTGGTCGGTTGATGATGTCCACCATATGTTATTGAATTGCCATGGTGATCTGGGACGAGGCTGACGTCCAAAGTCACTGGTCCATCGAGCGCTCCGTTTGCGAAAGGAGAATGAAAGAAATACGAAAGGGATCAGTTTCAAGAAGTGACAGTTTCATCAGATTCCCCAACTAACCATACTCAAGCAAAGTAAGAATATACAAGCTATATTGCGACTATATGGTTACTTGGGTACTCATATGGCCGTCAGAATGGTTCATCGGTTGCGAAGTGAAGTATTTCTGAAAGTGATGCGTAATATTTCTCAATGTTTTGAATTTATCCTAACGTTACCTCAATGTTATATCATCTAAAGTCACTATTCCTTCAAATTTAGTCACTAAAGTCACTTTTTACGACCAATGTTGAGAGTCAAGAATTTGACTTTAAAAACCCAAAGTAAAATCTGACAAGAAGAGTTGCGAAGATATCAAGCTGAACATTGCATTAGGTCCTAAGTAACATTGATCGATTCTCTTCGTCGACTTTCTCTTTCGTTAATAGCTTGAGCACATAGCCGTTTTTTGCTGTGTTTGTTTTATCAGATGCCAGATAAAAGCTTCTTTTACCAATCTGTGTGCTGAAAATACCTGGGAATGATTTTTTTATCTTGAATTTGGCATTTTTTTATCTTGAAAAATGACATAAATGTTCAGAGATTTCGAAAAAATGTTCTAAATTTAATATTCTGGCTATTTTACATTGAGATCTTGAAAGTTATCCAAACCTACACTGCAAAAAAAAAAAGTTACTTAAAATGCACCTGAAAAGGCACGTAGATATTTTCACAAAGAAATCACTTGATTTACACGAAAATTTGTTCCGACTTTCCGATGATCTTCAAATTGGCATCACTTAAAAGTCACGGTACGGGAATTGGCAAGTAAATGTTACTGGATTTTGTTGTAATGATAAAGTAAACTGGTGATATACTATAGATATATATTTCGATTTATTTGAGTCATTAAATGATTGCATTCTATGAAAAAAAAAACACTAATTTACATTATTTAATAATTGGCACTGATGATCTCAAAGTACATAAATCGTATAGTAACACCCTTATAGGTCGTCAATTGTTGATTCTTAGCACCTCGAATAATCAATTCCCGTATTCTGCAATTTCATTTTTAATTTATAAATGAGTGTTAATTTATAAAAAAAAATATAAAACTTATACTTGAAAACATGAAGAATCTTGGTAATTCCAACTCGTCCAACAACGACGAAAGCGCATTTTCTGCTATGGCCATTTTTGAATTACGAATACGACAAAAAATTCGAGATAGAGCTGGGAATTTGGGCGTAACAGCTTACAGTATACAATGACTTCTTTTGATGATGATGATGATGATGTGCGGCACGTGAACCCTCTTGAATTCCTATTTGGAAGAGTTTACCTGAATTTTCAGGTAAAAATTACCTTTCCCGTTGGTTCCATGTAAAAAAATGGTCTAGGAAAATTTTCAAGCTCTCAACATTTGTTCAAAACCCAGAAATTTGAATAATCTGTAACCCCTCGGTAGCTTTAGTATTTGTCCAATCATCGAGAAAAATAAACCATGTCACAGGTTCATGAGTTCCTTTTTAAGTCCATTAAATTGTATGTATTTTCCTATACTTATATTCCGGTAATACAAAAAAAAAAATCCAGGTCCAGGTCTTAAAAAAAAAATAAAAAACTCTAAAATGTATTCCTAAATCTCTATTTTTCACTATCGAGATTTTAAGTCCTAGACGCATTAAATTTTGTTTTATGTCCGTGATCATTCCATCTCGGTCATAATAATGAGATTTTTTCTTAAACTGCGATCTAGAAAAGCTGTCTAGATCCCAGAGTTATGATTCTTTTTCTATGTTTGAGGTGTTACAGAAGATTCTATTCTTGGGAGAAATACAGCAAAGTAAAAAGACGACCAGTTAGTAATATAGCGACTACATAGAACAGAGTGATCTTTCATTAATATACTAATGGCTAAATTAGATCGATATACATTTGATTCTGGACTGCAGTTCTTCATGTTGTTAAATGCATCGCTTCATACATATCCTAGATCCTCAAAAATTGCTATCCTAAAATTGTCTAAAATCGGTACTTGGAACATTTTTCTCTGTGCCTCAATTTCGCGATCTAATAACAATTTCTTGTGAGGAAATGGAGGTTAGAATTGGACCGTGCTTTTGCTTATAAAATTCATTTTTTATAACAAATTGATGTGATCTTTAAATCATTTGTTTTATTTTTAAAAAGCATGAACAATATCGGAATAGCGGAACAATATCTTTCCGATCAATAAATGTCACTATTGGTCACTTTTAAATTGTTTAAAGGTCACTATTTGGTCACTATTTTCATAATTTTAGTCACTAAAGTCACTACTATTACATCGCATACCCACTACCAGCCCTGAACGCTAGGGAATTGATTATGTGCACCACAAATGGCAGTACTACCAATTAAGAAACATATAAATTGACCGTTAAAAACGATTTTGATGAACGTTTTAAGAATGTTATGTCTGATTTTCTGTGATCATACCTTCACTATCGCAACTTCGGGTAATCTGCGAAAGTACTTGCATTTTTCTCAGGCACTTTTGATCTAACTGCAATTACTCTCTCATACTCGAAATGTGCCACGACCAAATTGGCACAACGACGCCCTATACGCTCTCTGACCGAAGCGCAGGGCGGAACGGGGACAACGCGTGTATGCTGAAAATCGATATCCATCGGGTCATCGGCTTTCAGAAAAAGTGTCAAATACCCTATACAATATGGTTGTTCTCGGAACGGGGACAACGTTTAGATGCCGAAAATCGGTATCAGAAACGATTTTGGAATCCAATATAGCGGCAATCAGGGTTTAGAAAGCGTCAAATACCCGACAATTTGGGTATTTTCGGAACGGCGACAACGTGTAGATACCGAAAATCGATATCCGATGCCATTATGGAATTCAATATGGCGGCCATCAGGTTTCATAAAAAGTGTCAAATAGCCTAATATCAGGATTTTTTTCGGAACGGGGACCTTTCCGATTCCCACGACGCGTAGATGCTGAAAATCGATATTCGATGCCATTTGCAGGCCATTTGACACTTCTTCTGAAATCTGAAGCCACCATCTTGAATTTCAAGATGGCGTCGGCATCGATTTCTGGCTTCTAGATGTCACCCCGATTCCAAAAAGCCCACATTGATCGGTATTTGACAGTATTTCACAGTTTCTCTGAACCAAAGCCGCCATCTTGGATTTAAAGACGGTGGGACATCAATTTTCGGCATCTACGTCTCATCCCCATTCTGAAAATAACCATATTTTAAGGTATTTGACATTTTTCCGCAAATCGGAAGTCGCCGTCTTGGATTTCAAAATGACGTCGGATTTCGATTTCCAACCTCTAGACGCCATCCCGATTCCAAAATGATATTGATGGGTATTTGACAATATTTCCCATTTGTTCTGAAATCGGAAGACGCCATCTTGGATTTCTAAATGGTGTCGCATATCAATTTTCGATCGGTAGACTTCATACTGATTACAAAAATGTCAATATTGATGTGTATTTGTCTGTATTTCCGCTTTCAAAATGGCGTCGGATATCGATTTTCATTCTCTAGACATCATCCAGATTCCGAAAATACCTTTATTGATAGGTATTTGACAGTATTTCCCACATTTTATTAAACTGGAAGCCGCCTTCTTGGATTTAAAAATGGCGTCGAATATCAATTTTCGATCTCTAGACGTCATCCCGATAAAAAAAAATACCCATATTGCTGGATAAACAAACCACCCGGCAATGATAAATTTGACATCCACGTGCACAGATCTATGCGCCCAGGCATACGCATACGACATGCGCACAGGCATACGCGTCATTCAACAAAAGTCATAAAAACTGCGCGAATTTGGATCGAACAGCTTCGGTTCAATGCAAAAGTAAGTTTTCGCGTCACTTTTCAAAAGGTCCTAAGTAACAAATGTAAACAAATCGAGTTAAGCGATACAAACTATTGCTCTTCTATCATTGTATGTGATACAAAAACATCCATCCAAATTTACTTTCATTTATTTAAGATAATCATTGATCAAAAATTGTCCAATGTACAGTTTGAAATGATGGGTACATCATTGTTACTTCGGTCATTCGGACTGCCTAACATGATTGGTGCTCATTTTCCAAAGGCGGGGCCAATCTAAAGTTAGGTACTTTACTCTGAAATCTGTGAAAGGGAACCTAGTATCATGTAGACAAAACGTCCAATGTAACACTCATTGATTACGTCATTGAGAAAAATCGTCCAATGTAACATGTCCGATGTACAACTCGACTTGTCAAAACGTTCTTTGTGTTTTTTTCTATGTTGTAGCATGAAATTCAAAGTAAAATTGTGATTTTACAGTTTCTTCTGAATTTTTAAACGTTATTATACACTGACTACATTAAAAATAGTATTGCAAAATGTATTGTTTTTAAACAGTTAAATTAATAATCTGTCAAACTTCAATTTCTATTTTCTCAAAATGTGGATATGTTACATTGGTCTATTTGAAAAGTGACGCGAGAGTTCATTTGACAATGAAAGAAGAAAAAACACGAGTCAAGCCAAAACAAACAGCATGAAAACTGATCTAAAGTGGTTCTGTTGATGTTGACGGGGATCTGCTCGAACAGAAGGCAGATTGACTTTCAATTGAAAGTGATGGTTTACAGCTTCATCGTCACTTGATGATTTTCGATTGAAAGTGACTTTTTGGGGCCCTGGCCACATCAAATTTTAATATATTTCAACGTTTATCAAAAATGTAACAAACGTATAGCCTTTTTCTGCTGAAAACAAATGGCATTTGAATGCACTTATAATAAACATCATCATTGTCAAGAACATCCAGACAAATCCAGACTTTTAAATCTACAACAGCCAAATTTTTCAAAAAAAATCACTTGGCATCCCTGATCATCAGTGAAAATTTATATTTAATGGCTGTGTTCCATTTGTTGATTTTTTACTTAAATTTGACAGATGGAAATTTTTCAAATAAACCTGCTATTCCAGCAGACTTATTTCTGACAGACAAGACATCAATTTTGACAGACACTTTCTCGAAAGTCGACCGCTCAACAACAGAGGGATTTTCGAACATCTTAATTTATTTTCGAAGTGTCAAATCTAAGTGAACATTTTCCAAATGGAACACAATCTAAGTATCAGGGTGTCTACTACCTGGAAAAACCTGGAAAACCAAAAATTTACAGGGAATTTTATTTTTTCTGGAAAAACCTGGAATATTCAGGGAATTTTGGTTCCACTCAGGGAATTTTCCAATTATCACTTCATTCGTAATTCAAAAGAAGTTTTTCGTTCAGTTTCTCGAAACGTTTCTTAAGGACACTGAACTTGACAAGCATCTGACAGCTAAGACAACGTGTGCGAACGAGACAAGTTCATTCAGAGAGTCTTGTTACGCTCGCTCTTCGCTGATTTGTATGTGGAGGATCAAAATCGTCGTAAAAAGGAAACAGCCGAAAAAGAGAGACTGGCAACCGTCAAAAGGAAGCATACGAAGCATGTATTGTATAAGAATAAGCATGCCAGACAGCAGGTCTGAGACCCAACATAGAATTTTTTTTTTGAGCTTCAGAGAGGGTCGGAGATCTACTGAGAAATTTGTTGAGCTTCAGGGTAGTTCGTAGATGTAGAACTACAAACAAATTAAAAGTTATTAACAGAAATTCATAAAAACAAATTCACAAGGTCTTCAGATAAATGTTCAAAGAAATTTTCAAAACTTCAAGCAAGCAAAAATAATTTCAAATCAATTTGTAAAACTATAAGCGAAATTTTACAAATCTTCAGGGAAATTCGCATAACTTCAGACAAGTCCAAGAATCTACAGTGAAATATAAAGTATTTCACAGAAGTTTGGAGATCCTCGAAACATTATTCAACATCACAAAAGTTCGTAGATCTTCAGAACAAAGCTACAGAACTTTGAAAAAAATCACAGGACTTCTGAAAAAATCACAAGAATCTCAGAAATGTTAATGGATCTTCAGGAAAAATTGCAGAACTTCAGGGATTTAAAAAAATAAATATTTACACGATTTCAGGAAAATTTGTAGATCTTGAGAGAGACATTGAAAACTTCAAGGAAGCTCAAATATTTTCTGATAAATTTTGACAACTTGAGGTAATCTTCAAGGAAATTTTCAAATCTTCAGGGTAACCCTAGAAGAATTTACAAAACATCAGAGAAGTTTGCAGATCTACTGCGAAATTTATCGAGCCTCAAGTTTTTTTTGTAGATCTTGGGAATAGAGCTACGGAGCTTAAGACAACTTTACAGAACTTTAAAGATATTTGCAGGAATTTGACGGAAAGTTTCACAGTTTCACACAAATGTGAGATCTTCAGAAAAATTCGTTAAATGTCAGAAAAGCATCTCAATTCCAAAAACAAATCGCAGCGAAGTACAAAAGTACAATATTTTGCAGAACTCCATGGAAGTCGGAAATAGATAAATCTAAAGATCTAAATCAGAGAAGTCCGTAGACCTTAAGAGAAGTCTGTAGAACGTCAGAAAGCTCGTACGTTTTTAGAAAAATTTGCAAAACTTCAGCAAAACTCACAGATCTTCGGGAACGTTCGCCGATCTTTAGTCCAAGAATCCACAAAGAAATTTAATGAACTTTAGAAAAGTTCGGAGATCTACTGTGAAATTTATTGAACTTCAGGGCAGTTCGTAGATCTTTAGAGCAGAAATACAGTACTTCAGAAAACTTTACAGAATTTGAAATAAATTTTAGGAACTTTAGAAAAGTTCAGAGGGTAGGTCGTAAATCTACTCAAAAATTAGCAGATGTTTAAATAAATTTTCAGAATTTTACTGCGGTTCTTGGATTTTAAAAGACATTCACAGAACTTCAGGTAAGTTCGCTGATCTTTAGAGATATTTGCACAGCTTCAGAAAAATTAGAAAAACGAATACTTCCTAAAACTTCCGAAAAGTTCAAAAATGTCTAGATAATCTTTTAATTCTTTAGAAAATTGTATAGATGTTCAGAGATATTTGCAGATATTCATTGAATCATGAAAATCTGCAGAGAAAATTAAAGAACTTTCGATAAGTTTGTACATTATTAGAAATGTTGTGAACATCAGAGATAATTGTTGATCTTCAAGGATCTTAAATCTTCAGGGATTCAGGAACTTTGTAGGTTTTTAGGAAAATTTGCTGAACTTCTGAAGAACACACAGAACTTCAAAGAAATCTGTAGAACTACCGAGACATTTGCAGATTGTCAGGAAAGATTGTTGATTTTTAAGGAAATTTTACCGGAGAACAGAAACAAAACTTCAGGGACGTCAGAAGGTTTGAAGACCTTGCAGAATTGAGTTGTTAACAGAAATTTTCAGAAGTCAAGGAATCATGTATATCTAGTGAGAACTTTTCCCACTAGCTTGTCTAAAGTTGGTATCGACATCCTGGCGAAGTTTTGAAATCCATTTTCATCTTCATATCGCAGCTCTTGATGGACAAGATGAGCCAAATCCCTGCCGGTGATTCTCCTGAGCAACCATTTCCTACTCCACAAAGTTCACCTTCTCTTTCTCATTTTATTTAAAATAATAAAAGCAAATACGTCTGCCGAAACTAGAGCAATTTTCCGGTAATTCTTTCGACATGTGCAAGCAGTGTGAACACCAGCAAACAGGGAGGTTCGATAAAATAATAATGTGTATAATTTGTATGCACCTGGAATTTTTTTCATCCGACCTGGAAAAACCTGGAAAACTCAGGGAATTTGATTCCTTGGATTGAGTAGACACCCTGAGCATGCCCTTATAAATTGTTTCCTAGAATTAGTAAACGAGATTTTTGCTAAATTTGGGAATCGTTTCTCTGGTTGTCTCCACTGCTCACTTAACACAGCTTTTAAAATCTTTTAGGAATTGAAATTTTAGTAAAAAATAGACAGACAAACCCCACCTCTTTCCTCCCGCATACAGAAATGCTGGCTGTGATAATGATCATATTAAACGTTTCTCGATTACTTTTTCAAAGCGACGTATGCATGCAAATTAACACCAACATTACTCTTTCTGAGAATTTCGACAAATTGACGTTTGAATCTTTGTTTAAAAAAGCAGCTATACGTCCCTTTGAAAAAGTAATCGAGATTTCAAAATTGCAATCGTCATTTTTTTTCCTTTAAAAACGATTGTATAAATACTCACCAATATAATGTTTCCTTTTCTTTCCCCAATGATGCAGTTTTGAGCCTCTCGGTGAACGCTCCGGAGTTTGTCCCGAAGAAAACTGTACCCCCTCAACAGCAGCAACCACATCAATCACAATACGGTAGCGGTGTACCGCAGCAGCACCATCAACAGCATCGCTACCGAGGGGACAATAACGGAACGACAGGAGGAGGAGGCGGCGGCGGCGGCGGTGGTGGGACATACAACATGGTGTCCGTTGCTTCACACTACCCACCAGTGGACACCGGCAATGGAGCCATTGTCAACGGAACGGACATAGGCATAGGAAAATCGGGGCTTGCCGATCGGCTAAAAAATCTTCAGATGAACAATTCGGGACCCCAGCAGCAGCTAGGAGGACACAGTAACTACAGTGATAATAAGGATGTAAGTAGAGGGTCAATTTCTGGGTCATGGAATTAGAATTGTTGCGCTAGAGTGCTAGGTCCTAGTGCCAGGTGAGCGTGCGTCACGTGTGTGTGTTGTGCTGCAAGGGGTGTGCTACTGGGAAGAGAATTAAGTTGGTTGGTTTAATAAACGAAGGTGATAGCGGCAATAATGGTTGGCCGGAGTGCATAAGATACGATGCTAAAAGCTAAACCTAATTATTGGCATGCATGATTGGACGTTGAACGCCAGAGACGATCGGATTTACCTACTACGTATGAATGGAGGTTCAGGGGAATGTGCGCGACGTGCGGTGTCGCAATCCAGAGGGCGACAAGAGCGAAAGCTGACGGTGTGACTGGTGAATGTGGTTGTGTACATATTTTCCTGTATAGGATCGCTATTATACACTAGTGGAAATAAATATAAAGACACATAAAATAGCATGGCGCCTACCAAATATAAGAATCAGAGGAATTCTAAACCATGTATTTTTGGAAGCCACATTATCATGCTACAATATCACCCATAGAAATAACCAATTGCATCGTGTACGCAGGGGAAATAAATGGAAATGTGATTTTCTCCTTCGGAAATAAATATAAGGACGCCATACAAAAATGTATGGGAAATTGGTCATTTTCGAAACATTACTAAGCATGTCAACAATTCTTGTAGCACCAAAATAACCAAAGAGTTAGTTAAAATAATAATTAAACTTAATTTTTTAAACATTCTAAGCAGATCCAATCGCTAGAAGTTCTCGAAAATCACAAAAATCATTGGTTGATCAGCGATGATCAATTAGGAGCTACATACATTTAGGCGTTTTCCGAGTTAGAATTTGTCTTGAAATGTTCAAACAAATTAATAGGAAGATGGGAAGAGCGCGAAGGCCCGTCACCCCCTCACTTTTACTAGATATCAGTTTTAGTGTAACTAAATAAACACAGGTCATCTTCCTATTAATTTGTTTGAACATCTCAAGACACATTCTAACTCGGAAAACGCCTAAATGTATGTATCACCTAATTAATCATCGCTGATCAACCAATGATTTTTTGTAATTTTCGATAACTTCTAGCGATTGGATCTGCTTAGAATGTTTCAGAAATTAAGTTTAATTATTATTATTTTAACTAACTCTTTGGTTATTTTGGTGCTACAAGAATTGTTGACATGCTTAGTAATGTTTCGAAAATGACCAATTTCCCATACATTTTTGTATGGCGTCCTTATATTTATTTCCGAAGGAGAAAATCACATTTCCATTTATTTCCCCTGCGTACACGATGCAATTGGTTATTTCTATGGGTGATATTGTAGCATGATAATGTGGCTTCCAAAAATACATGGTTTAGAATTCCTCTGATTCTTATATTTGGTAGGCGCCATGCTTTTTTATGTGTCTTTATATTTATTTCCACTAGTGTATAGCTCTGGCATATCGATATCGAGAGCATGGATGCGGTTAAACTTCTACGATTAACCATCAGCAACGGGTTAGGGGGGAAAGTGTTGTATCTAGGTGTGTTTGTGCCACAGTTGCTCCACAATTTAAAAAAAAAATGTGACAGCGATTGATTGTTAACAACGAGAGTTTTTCAAATGATATCGTGATCTTAATTTTACGGTAAAATGTTCTGTTGGACTTTCCTGGATATATCTAGTGTTCAGAATCATAAGGGTCTAACTGTGATGATCGATTCTCTCTTTGGATTAAGTTAAGTGAACCAATTTCCTGATTATTTTACAATGCAGTGCCGTAAAAGGTGGCATTGGTTAGTCAAAGCATTAACAAACGTATCGAAAAATGACAATCCTAGCGATCAGAATCATAAGGGCCTAACTGTCATGATCGATTCTCAGCATCCTACACACTGCAAGAAGAATGAAATATCTTGAATCTTGAAATAAATTCTAGCTAAAATAGTTGCAAAGTGACTTTAGTGACATGAAATTAGACGTTTTAGTGACTCACTACAGGCCCTGAAATAATCAATCCGTAAAGCTCCTTTCCTTGAATCTTTTTGGATATTTTGATCTGCTTTCGAAGTTCATAAGATCTACTCTCGAGGTCTAAAGCGTCGGAGAATTTACACCAGATGTTAAGAATTAGAATTTCACCGAAAGAAGAGCCCCAAGCCAGTCCCAGTAGTTCACCGATTCCTATCACCGAAGTTCATCTGGATCCGAGGCTTTGAAGTCTCCATGCTCTTCCAAAATAATGCTAAAATGGTTATACAATATTGAAACTCAACAACACCTGGATTCAGCACAATCCACTCCGATCGATATTTGCTAATCCCTATCAGTTACTCACCTAGGCTGGAGCTAGGCAATTCAATAATATAACGGATTCCGAGCAACCTACTAATCCTGTATATTTCTCTATACATATCCTATTTATATATTCTATACTGTACACACAACCTCTGCGAATGTCCCTAAAACTGCACGGATCGTTACTAAACGCGTCTGCACAAAAACCAAATACCACCACATCTATTCGATTCCTCCCGCAAACGAAAACTCGAACGAATCGGCACTCGGAACCATCACACGACCAACACCAACCACCGTCGTCTTCTAAATTCAAATCGCGAATCCAGATACGTAACTCCTCGCACTATAACCACCACCAGCATCAGCAACATCCGAACCAACACTATCCTCAACATTCTCAGCAGCAGCGTCTCCAGCAGCATCACATCCATCAGCAGCAACAGCAGCAGCAGTCCCATCTTCCGCTGCACCAGAACGTCGGTGGTTCAACCTATCCGTTCGGGGGATACTCGTCGACGGCACTCAACAATCACCTGCACCATCCGATGCTCGGTGGAATGGCAGCAGCGGCCGTCCATCAGGCCAGTGGGCCCGGCGGCGGCGGCGGTGGTGGTGGTGGCATGATGCAACAGCAGCAGCAGCACGACAATAGGAACAAGAACAACTCCCTACTGAGGTCGAGGTTACAGAATGCGCAAAATTCTCATATGCAGCCACATCACCACAACCAGCAGCAACAGCATCACCACCAGCAACATCATCACCAGCAGCATCACCATCAGCATCAGCAGCATCATCATCAACAGCAGCATCACGGGATGCACGGTGGAAGCAATGATTTCGGGGCTGATGGCGATTCTGATCAGGTAGGGGCATCTTAAGCACACATACCGGGCTGGTTCAAAGAGTAGGGACCGGTCCAGTTGTGTAAAACTCACACACATGCACGAAAATGTTTGATCCTTTGTATGAGCATGCTTTCGCGCCCCGTTTTTTGAAATTTGTCTTGGATCCATGACGGATCCACCTAACCTAGCTGGCTTTCAGTACAACTATAAATTGCATACTAAGCGGAATCGGTTCATTGCTTCTTGTTTCATTTGTTGGTTGATTTGAAGAATGTGTCTCCTACCACCCATCCTTCATCCAGCGTATTTTCCAGATGAGTTACCTACAGTGTATGTGTGCGCCGTTGTCTGCTTTTTAACAAAAAATACTGCATTTATAACGCTACTGTTAGTAGCAGGTGCTTGCATTTATTTTAGATAATTTTTTTCTAGTGATTTGTACTGTTACATTAGTCCGCAGTGAGCGTAACCCGTTAATGACTTGAGCACGTCCCTCTCCCCATCTAGATTTCTGAGAACGAAACCTTCGCGCTGGACTACCTGACCGATGTGATTGCCGAGCTGTACGACAATCCGGGCATGTTCGATAGCATTCAGCGAAAGCTGAAGGGTACCTTTGCCGAGTTCCGGAGCAACCAATTCGTGCTGAGCAACGCCGTGGAATTACTCTTCGAGCAGGTTTGACCACTTTTCTCATGTTTAAGAAGACACACAATCTTTAGTAGCAAAACCTTACTTTCACCAAGCAGTCAATCAAGGAGCAAAACTTCCGCTACATGGGTGCTCGTCTATGTAAACTGCTGGACAGCCTGGACGAGAACCCGAAGAGCGTGCTGCGGCAACTGCTCACCATGAAGATGACCCACCAACACTCGGAACTGCAAGGCTATATGACCAACGAGCAGATCAAGGTTCGCGGTACGACACTCTTCCTGGCTGAACTGTACATGCAGCTGAGGAAACCGAATGTAAGTACTACAGTGCTTTTGGTCATGTTAACTGCCTTGGACTAATGTCGGCGATCTTTTTTCTTCCCCCTGTGCCCAGGACTTACAACGGAACGGCGAAATCGCTATGCGGATCATCGCCGCTACCAAAGTCCTTCTGAGTAAAGAAGGCCCAGAGAACATCAAATGCGTCTGCCAATGCTTGAAGGTACCTTTCCTCTTATAACCGTTCCATTATAACAAAACTTCAATAATCTCCTCTTTCCGGGCAGCTCTGTGGATTCGAACTGGAGCGAGACTGCCGCGATCACCTGATGGAAATCCTGGAAACGCTGGGCCAAATGGAGGGATCGACCGACAACTCGACTGGACGTTTCATCCGCTCGGTTCTCGATCTGCAGCAAAAGTCCTGGGGTCGCAATGAGGAAGTTGGTAAGTTTGTCTCGCAGTCGCAGTGTTCCTAGAGAGAGCTCAAAATTGATCGTTCATTCCCAATCCCCAGTTCCCGTCGTTCAACCGCCTCACAATGAGCCCACGGCGGCTGACGAATTCAACGATAGTCCCGTTTTCTATGGCCCTGATGGCCAGGTCATGACGGAGGAGGAAAACGATTTCCTAGAAACGGCCGCCCCTGTCGCTTTCGAGGAGTATGAGTAAGTTCATTCGAATCTTGTCGCAATTGTCCAGATTTTGAACGCTAATTGTCATTCTCTTTAAAAAAAAACAGCGACGAGGAAGGCGACCCTGACGATTTGGTGGACGACGAAAACATGGACCTGGAAATCAAGCTGGCATTTAAGGAGTTCGTCACCGGAAACAACAACCGACAGCCATACTAGCCGTTGGCGGCGGCTTCGGCTGTTGCGCCGCCACCGACTGCAGCTGTGTCAGTTGCCAACGGTCACCACCACCACCACCACGTGCGATTGTACCAGCATCCCAATAAGTAAAGTAGTTGCAACAGCAGCAGCAGCAGCAAAAAAAACAACATTCAGATTCAGTAAGGAGTATCCTATTTTTATCTATATTTAGTTCTAAGCTAAACCGTAACGAAGTAAGCAAATGATTCAGAACTTTTCCGAGTGCCGCCCCCTCCTAGGAGAGGTGAGAGAGTGGAAGCGCTGCCAGCCAGCATACAAGCAAATCGAAGTAGTAATCGTAGAGATGAGCAGAGCGAAGATGAGCACAATATTTTACACCTATTCCCGAAAATTGGCTGTGGAAGAATGACGGCACGTGCAGAGTCCTACTTAAAACTTAGGCAGGAAAAAGCAAACCATTCTATATTAACCCAATCATGAACCATCCGTGAGTTGAGAGCAGGCAACTTCCATATCCAATGATCTTCAGTAAGTACCGATTTTTTTTGTATCTTTATTTTTTTTGTGGAAGAGATTTTATGTGATTTTTGTCAGTGTAGGCTTCAATTGAGAAATGAAATTATACAATAAACAGAAAACTTATACTCAATTTCCAAGTTGGCAGTTAGTTTCCCCCACAAATCCTGAATCACCCTACCTACTGCAAGCTACTATCTGTTCTGTATCTTTAACGATCTCGGTCCGCGTTAGATTTTCAAGCCCTTTCAATTGTTCCAAATTCCAAAGAAAAATGCATGCATACTACAACAACAAATCGTAGTGAATAGAGTTAACTGCCGTCATTTGTTGAACGAAATTTCGCGTGATATTGATCAATCATGAGTATATTTCAGAAAAAAAAGCGCTTAACAATGTAAAAGAAGTCAAATGTGTTATGTTTTCGCGCGTGTGTAAAGCTAAAATTATGCAATAAACCCTAACAAAAAGGACGAAAATGACAAACACACACACACAGGACAGATAGAGCAGGTATAATAGGTGAGATTACCCGGCGATACGATCCACAGGAAATGTGACTGGACAGTTGTACTAGGTACTAACAACCGAGTCATGCCTAAGTGACTACTTAATCTCTAGTAGGAAAACGAAGTTGAACAGAATGAATTCAAACAAAAATACAAGGTGTGACAAATTATGATGGACAGATGGAAATAATGTTGCAATGTTCACAGTGAAGATACTGATGAAAATACACAGAAAAAAAAGAAATAAAATGTTTATCAATAATGCAATTCGATGGCAGCCCACTTGATCTGTGATGACAATATCCTTTCGATAAATTGACAATGGGTACTAGACTGATGCAAAATTTGAAATTTTCGCTCCACAGTGCTTAAACGGTTCCAAATTAGTTCCTGCTTAGCCTCCCAAAATTTGAACTTCTTTATTTTTTTATAATAACTTTATTTGTACAGGCTCAATCGAATAAACTTTACAGAGCCGAGTTATCATTTTCGTTATACATTAATACTGTCTTATATTTAAAGTTAAAGGAACTGGACCGAATACTCGCGGTTGCCTCGAGGTTAGTGGAGAAAGGGAGTAGGAGGTTTGAAATCTGATTCGATACAATATTTAATTGATCCTAAAACGTGAACTTATTTCTATTCATCTTGAAAACAAACATTAAAAAAACTCACACGTACAAAATACAAACTAAACACAAGGTTAATCAAACTTACAATCTAAGGTTAATATTCTTAAAGTAAACATATATGAGTTTCATACACCCGTATTCTTGTTTTCGTTCGAACCGTATTTTCCATACAAAAAAAAAGTTTTTTTGTATGGAAAATACGGTTCGAACGAAAACAAGAATATGGGTGATAAACTCCAGATCGCGTCTAGCCAAAATATCCCGAACTGGAACATTAGGTTGTCTACCTCGAACCCGAAGGGAATCATAAAAATGTGATCTGACTCCACGATACTCCGCACTAGTGCTGTGACGAAGTCGTTATTATCGATAATATCGATATCGGTCATTGAAAATATCGAAATCGGTTCGATATCGGATTTTGATTATCGGTATCGGGTCCAATATCCGATAATAATTAAAAAATACACTTTTAAAGTACTCAGTTGCTTTCCGGCGTTTATTTTGCATTTTTAAAACCAGAAGCATCAACATTATGGAGAAAAATTATTCGATTAACTCTTTCAGGATCGAGACTGCTTCGAGACTCACTCAAAATTCGCCCTGTTTTTGAAAACAAACGCTCTGATGGCACCGAGGTTGCAATCCTTGGCAAAAGCTTCAGTGCCACCTGGTATAAAAATAGAAATCTGCTCTGCTGCTGCTCCCACTCCCAGTACCGAAAAATGTCACACGTCATTGATTCGATTCCACTCCTCATATACATGTCAATTTTCTTGCGAATGGAGTCTGGCGTTCGCATTGTTACCCTTCGGTTGTTGTAACGTTGAACCATGCCTTCGTGGTAACTCCATACCCCATTATCGGTAGGGATCTTCCTCGGCGGCTCCTCGCCAACAAAATCTTCATCAGATCCTTCAACTTGAGGTAGGACCATGTGGATGATTATTTCCGTAGCAGCGTTGCGTTCATCAGCACTCTTGAAATGAACATCTTTAAATCGAGGATCCAGAAACATACTTGGTCCATAAAGAGGTGAGGATCGGTAGCTTTCAAATCGGGATTGGATTTCTCTTAACAAGGATGCTTGGAGGTTTCTTCCAACCGATGATACTGGCTTCATAGCAGTGATGCAATTGTTCAGGCAGTATATGATAGGCAGCACCCGGCTTATTGTCGCATAATCTTGACCGCTCAAATCTTCGGTTACTTCATTAAGGGGCTGTAGTAGCTTGACGACTTCCTCCAGATTTCTTTTCCCCTCCAATTGAACCATTTCTGAGGAGCGATCTTGGTCCGACATAATGATCTGTATGGAGTTGTACAGCTCTAGAAACCGTTTAACCATGATAAACTCCGAGTTCCATCTGGTAGGCACAAATAAAGTAATTTTCAAAGGTTTTTTTTTTTTTTTTTTAATTCTTTATTAAAGAGATATTTAGCCTGTTCATCTCTAAATTTTCAAAGGTATTCTTTTAGCATCATCTTCAATCTGTAGCTTGTGCAGTATATCTGTTGCGATTGTTGATCTCCGAAAAAAGTCAACTACCTTCTTTACTTTATCTATCAGTTCTGATAGAGCGTTTGTAGTTTCAAAGGATTTTTTCGCAACGAGATTGATTGCATGGGCTACACAGCCAATATGTGTATCTTCAGAGAATGTATCCGCAACAGATTTTAACATATTACACGCATGGTCTGTAACAATCATGCCCACGTGTTCAATCATGCACTATTGTGCCGTTCATTCATGATATAAACGCCCAAGTCAATCGCTTGGAGACTTGTAGAAATTTGAGGGCTCAAAAAGTGACAAGTTACTCCCAAATAACTCCTAGTAGTATGGCTATCGGTCCAGATGTCGGCAGTAATGGTCAAGTCTTTATCTTGAATTTTTGTTTTGACACACTCGACCACTTTCGAATACTTGTCGTCAACTAGCTTTGTCATGAGCTTTCGGTTGGGAATTTTGTATTTAGGTGCCAGAATTTTCAATAAATTAACAAAGCCCTCGTCTTCCACAATCGAGAACGGTTGATAATCTTTCACAATCATGAATGCGATCGCTTCGTTAATTTCTCTGGTTTTCGGTCCATCATCTAGAATGTTAGAATTAATTTCCCATTATTAATAAAATAACATGAGCTTAATAATCGTGCTATAATATATATTATTTGATAACTGGTTCTGCGTCATATATTTAGAGATAGTATACTACAATTTCGAGCTCGAAAAAGCGATCCAAGACTTATTAGACAAGAATATTTGTAAGACGGGCTTCAACGTAGAGTCGTGTTCTTCCTCTGTAGTACCATGAACAAGCAAAGCATCCATTTACACGATCACCCCTTTTATTCCCCTGAACAACGGCGTATAATATCTCTTGGAGGCCAGTTTCATCCCTATCATCTTATATTATCATGCATACCGAAAAACCTGGCATAGTGGGAAAAATGGTTGGTATCAGAAAATAATCTGTCAAACTACTACAACAAACCATATAATACACAACACGACTTCTCGGATATTCTACGGAGTTCTTGGAAGATCTACGGTCCTTTCAGATATTTTACTGATTTTTTGAGTTCTACTTCTCAAAAGTTCTACAGACTTCTAGGAAGTTCTACGGGTTATTCGGAAGCTCTACAAACTTCTTGGAACTTCTATGGACTTCTATATATATGACTCAGAACCAGTTATCTAGTTTTTGCGGAAGCTTTTGAACGGAGTTTGACTGAAAACCTCCATAGTATAATTCCAAATTCGCTTTACCCATAGTCAATATTTAAAAACGAGTGAATTTTTAACCTCAAACTGATTTTAAAACAAAAAAAATAACATAAAATACCTGTCCAAAGTTGCGTTTCTTTAAACATTCGATCTATTGTGGATGCCGATGTGGATGGTTCTGCAGATGCGAAGCTTGTACTGGGAGTAGGAGGTTGAGCCAAATCTTGTTCCTGATCCTGACACTTGGATGCATTTTGCGACCGTAGCGTTTTGTCCTTCTGCGGATGCTTCTGGAGATGAACTTTCAAATTGGTGGTATTACCGCGACGTGGAACTTCTGAACCGCATATTTTACACTTAGCGGATACTGTGGACGTTTTCACAAAATAATTCCAAACTTCGGACATCTTCAACGATAATTACATAAATATGTAAATGACTTCCGATGACTATCTAAGCATATTCATTTATGTATTTATCCGATTTAAATGGTAGAGTAGTGTGTCAAAAACTCAATAGTCGTCTCTTTCATTACTGCGTAATTGGCGTTGACGTTGACGGCATTAGCTCCAGCGTTGCCAGATATACTGATTTATCGGTTTTTATACCGATTTCCGAACTAGATACCGATATACCGATAAGGTTCCTCAGAATACCGATTTTTAAGATTTTATACCGATTTTTACCGATTTTTTAAATAATCAAAATTATTATTGCCTGCCCCCGCTCGAATTTCGGAGAAAATTTTTGTGGGATACTTGTATCTTCTTGAATACCTCATATTTTTTGAGCCTTCAAAATTCTAAAAAATCATCTCTAAATATACCTTATGCTTGATACTCTTTTGACTAATGTTTGCATTTCCTCCTTTTGATTGGCTACCCATGAAACGAGAAATAATCGATGGCTCTTTCCGGTAATTCCTAGGGAATCGAGAAATATTTTTAGTTTTACCCAACTTTCCCTGAAATTTTCTTCCACCTTACCCTGGAAGCTTCTTCAGCCTTCGCTCTAATAATTACTTCATCTTCTCCCGCCAGTTTTTTCAACTTTTCCGGAACTTCAAGGATGCTATCAGATTTTTATTGCGAATTCACACTAGCTGCAGGAACATTTAAGAAGTTCTGAAACTTCAGAAAAGTCCAGACTTTTGTGTTAGTTGCGATAAATTAAAGACAGTTTCAAAAACTTCTGTTACAATTCGAAAACCCGGAAATTTCAGAAAAGTCCAGCGAACTCCAGTGAACTTAAGGAAACATCATAAATATTTTGGAATCTTCACATGTCCAAAAAACTTCAGGGAAATTTAATGTTTTTTCAGGAACTTTAGTGAAGCTCGGAGAACATCAGGACAGATCAATTAATTTCAATGAAATTGCTGAAATTATAAAGGATTTTCGAGAAACTCAGACAATTTCCGAAAACTTCAGCAATGTCCTGAGGGGCTCATGCAAATTTAGGAAACGTAAGCGAAGTTAAATGAACAGTAGAACATTGCGAGGCAGTTTCGATAACTTTAATTAATTAAAAAATTAAAAAAGAGAGCTTCAATGCTGATGTTACAATAAATTCGAGAAATTTGTGCGAGCACTTAAGAGATTTCGTAATCTTTAAGAAAGTCTAGAGACCTTCAAAGATGATTAGAGATATTCCGGTAGTCACAGTCCCTAATTTCAGGAAAATTACAAGAACTTATAAGGAATTTCGAGGAATTATGGAAGATTCTTAAGTGCATTTCAGGAATGTTCTAAAAACTTGAGGGAAATTGCGGAGTCTTCAGGGATGTTTTATGAATTATGTATTTGTTTCTTTCAACTGTTCCGTAAGCCTTCTGGCTTCTGACTTTCTCCAGATGTTTCTTCCAATTTACCTTAGAAAGTTTCTACCGGCGTCTCTAGGAAGTTTCATTCGTCTTCTCCAGAAAGTTCAATTAATTCTCCCATAAATTTATTTCGTATTCTTCTGGAAGTTTGACGATAAGCCAAAGGTTTTTTCGTTCGACTTCTATTGGAAGGTTTTTCCAAGCTTCTTCTGGCTTTTCCTGGAAATGGCTACTTTTGAAAATTTACTTCCAATTTCCGAAACTTTTCTGGCTTCCTTAGGATGTGATATCTGATTTTTTTCGGATGGTTTATTTAAATTTTCGCCACAAGTTTCTCAATTCGTGCCTTGGAAGTTTCCCGGATATTTTTCTAACTTTTCTTAGGACTTTACTCGAACTTCATCCAGGAGAGCTTCTTTCGTCTTTCTCTGGATGTTTTGTCAGCTTCGTTCAGAAGCTAATTCAAACATTCCCGGAGTTTTCTTCCGGTATTTCTCGATCATAGTTCAAAACCAAAATTTTTGCGGCCTTTTTCAAGGGAAAATATTGTTTGTCCTTATTGTCAATAGTTTAGTCGTTGTTGTGGCTGGTTATTTAAATATATATTTGGGTTTCATTTAATAATATTTATTTTAAAAAATCTACTTGGTCACAATTTCCATCACCATTTATGGACAACGATAATTTTAAAAATTAAATCAAAAAATTAAAGAGTGTTTCAAGACTGAGAAAGCTGTTAAACAAAGCAATTCCCCTCAAATCCCAGTCGTCACCAATGTTAAAATTTTTGCTTTCAAAAACGGCAAAATATAAAAGTCATTAAATAGTAAATACCGTTAAATACCGATTTATTAATACCTTCGATACCGATAAGCTTTAAAACAATCTGGCAACGCTGATTAGCTCAGCCGGGAAACTCTCTTTGTACCAACTGTTTCTTATTGACGTGTGATTGAAAAAAGCATAAATCTTCCCTCCTTCACTTTCTGACATAAAATCGCCAGCAAAAAGAGTAATGTCATCATCGCCAATATTTATAAACAGTGCTACCAGCAAACCGATATTAAATTCAGATTATCGTCGATATCGGATTTTGAAATTTCGGTTATCGTATCGATCATTTGGACCCAATATTTATCGATGATATTGGATTTATCGATATTGTCACAGCACTACGTCCGCACAAGACCAAAGGATGTGATAAGCGTCTTGGTAACCTTGTTTCACATTCACAAAGATTGCTGTCTCCCAACCCCACACGGAACAAGTGAGCGTTTAGACAATAGTGATTGGACATGAGAGGAGACATCACGCGTATGAAGTCTCGACCCAAGTCCAACCCTTTGAACCATGCAAACTTCGACACCTTAGGGATAATTGAATGTAGTCATCGTCCCAAGCTCCCTTCACTCCATTGATGTTGCCAGCTAACGAGCGACTGCTGACGATAAATAGAGAAAAATTCACTATAGGCGATCTGTCGATCATAAATGTCGCCTTCCATAGCGCCCACCTTCGCAAGTGAATCCGCCTTCTCATTGCCCAAAATTGAGCAATGCGAAGGGACCCACGCGAAGAGAAAATACGAGAAGTGTTTTACCGGCCTAATGGAACGGATAGCCTCGACAGAACTGAGACTATCCGAAAAAAATAAAGTAGTGGTCTGGAAGAAGTGAAGCAATAGTTTCCAAAGCGTAGTGAATTGCTGTCAGTTCAGCCACATATACAGAACAATTCCCAACAAACAATTCAAAGTCACAAATAAGCATACACATTGAATAAATGCTGTATAACAGTGTACAATGCTGAATAAAACAGGATGTCGAATTATGTGCTGAAAAAAGCTCATTGAGATCGATAGATGCACTTTTATTCCGCCGTGTGATTAATTTCATTATTAAAAGCTTTATAAACGTTGACTGTCTTCCTTATTCAGAACCAGAAGGCTGATCTAATAACAAACTGAATAAGTGTAATTTGCACATACATTGTCGCTTTTATTCGACTGTTTTCAATTGATTGAATAAAATGCTTTTTTAAACGTTTTATAAATGTTTTCTAGCTCCATTATTAGATTTCTTTGCATTGTTTTACAATATTGCTGTATAAAAGTGAATACACTCAGCAAAATAGCTCTTATACCACCCAACAAACAATTAAAAGTCATAAATAAGCATATATATTGAATAAATGCTGTATAACAGTGTACAATGCTGAATAAAAATAGTTGTCGAATTATGTGCTGAAAAAGCTTATTGTTCCACTCTGATCTGATTAATTTACTTATTAAAAGCTGCATAAGTGTTAAATGTCGTCCCAATTCAACGCCAGAAGTTCGATCTAATAACAAACTGAATAAGTGTAATTTGTACATACATTGACACTTTAATTCGACTGTTTTCAATGGATTTAATAACATGCTTTATAAGACGTCTAATTAATGTTCTCCAGCTCCTTTATTAGATTTCATTGCATTACTTTACAATATTGCTGAATAAAGGTGAATACAGTCAGCATACTAGCTCTTATACAACTATGCGTCCATGTTCTAATCACATGATTTGTAAATGCTTTATAAACGACGTATTAGATTCATTATTCGACAACACTGATTCAGTATTACAACAAGGCGAAATCAGTAGAGTAGTGGTTACCGTTTCCGCTTTTCAATTAGAAAATCGTGAGTTCAATCCCAAGCTCAACTTTTTTTTTATTTGTGTAGAACATAATTAATATAAATAGTAATATCGATCACATGACTCACGATAATGAATGCATTGATCTAATTTAGAATATAACCGAGCATCCTTTCTTTCGACTTGGAGATGTGAAGAGGCAACATTGGTCTCATTTAAAACAACGACGAATGGATTAATCATTCCCACAGGGCCTTGAAGGAGCTAGAGTTGCGATCGGGAGTGCTGATAGGTATCTTCTTTCATGCAAGCTTTTATAGATTATTGAGTTGCCCATATGATGAATTCTAGGATAGCTCAGATGACAAGGCAAGCGGCTGGTGATCGGAAGGTACATGGTTCGTATCCCATACAATAATGGCATGTATAAGTATTTAATAAATTTTCTAATATCTGTGAGGTGCGAGCCCACGTCAGAAATATTGAAATACAATACACTTAAAGCAAACCCTACACGCATCAATATATTGACGCGAAGGGGAATTATTGACAATAATATTGATGATGTGAATTCAGAAATATTGTCAATCTCGATGTATTGACGTCAATATAGAATGTATTGACAATACGATTATTGTCAATAAAAGTAATCGTGTGGGGTCCACTTAAGAAACACAAAACAAAACACCCTTCCCCCCCTGTCCTCCCTGTCCCCTGTCCTCTTATTTTCGGGTTAATTTTCCCACAGTTGAATAATCGTTTAATAAATGTATAATTGTGTCTAATTAAACGTTACTTCACATGAGAATCAAGCGTATACAGAGCATCACTGTTTTAAGGAAGCAGTGATGTCTAATAAACACTGAATAATCAAAAATGTTATCGTATAAACTCTGTTACAACTCATAAGTCGAATAAAAGCTTCTCGACATACCTTATAAAACAACACCAGTAGTTCAATGTTGAGGTTGAATAAATTCTCCAGATTTGTGTGAACAAAGCCTGAACAGAAGTTATTATTAAAAATAGTACAAGTACTATTAAGCATGCAGTTGAATAAAAATGGCCAAGAAGTCGTTTCTTCAATAGACGATTGTTTGTTGGGGTATGTGTTATCGCCGGTATGATCCCAATCGGCATCACCTTGGCGGAGGACTACGACGATATGACGAGAGAAACCAGAGGAGTACGAAAAATTGTGAGACCGGTGTCGATGACTAAGTGGCAGCAGAGAACGTTAGATGGACACACAGGCTAATACCGATTCTTTCGACCTGGGTGAATAGGAAACATGGAGAAGTCAACTTCCACTTGACGCAGGTCCTGTCTGGTCATGGCTGCTTTAAAAAGTACCTGCATCGGTTCGGACACACAACGTCACCCTTCTGGCCGAAATGTTGAAGAATCACCAAAGCACGTGGTCTTCGAATGTCCTAGATTTGATGCTGTGCGAGAGGAGATGCTCGCCCTTAGCACGGAGAATGTCGTCGAAGAAATGTGTCGAGAGGAGGGCACCTTTAACGCCGTCAACAGAGCAGTAACGCAGATCATGTCAGCGCTGCAGCGAAAATGGCGAGAGGACCAACTAGAAAGTAGTAATGTGCTCACACAAGTGCGATGTGAAAGCCGAAGCCGGGAGAACTCTCCGTCAGAGTCAGAGTAGGCTGAATTCACCACCGGGGATAACCGAGTAGAACGCGACGCTGGGAGCTAAATGGCTCACAAATTGGAGAGACGATCAGCAAACTGGAAGCGCCAATTAGCTAAGGTAAAGTGAGGCGGCCCCCTTCAAAGTAATACCATAGAGGTAACTCTAAGACCAGAAGGTCCCGAAGAAACGAGCTCAACTTTTTAACTCAGCTCTGGTACTATCTTCGGTCCCAAGCTAATCGATTCACCCCTCGAAACATAGGAAAATCAACTAACTCCTCATTTTATCTGTCAAATTTTCATAGCGAATTAAAACAAACATTGTGTAGTACTAGAATGTTGACTAGAATAGGGTACGTTAATCGTTTGCTTGGGACCAATAGGCTAGTCAAGTAGTGAGCCAATTTAAAATCGTTAGTTTCGTATTGATTGTTGATGCACCTCTGTTGCTTTGTACAGTCTTTTGCAACGTGCCCCTTCTCTCCGCATTTCCTGCACAGATCAGATCTGTCAGGGCCTTTGCCAGTTTCTCGCCTGATGACCCAAGCCCATGCATTTGTAGCATCTCTCCATTTTCTTAGACACCCGAGGAATAGCTTCGTTTCGTTTCGTATTGATTGTTGGTAATACGACGAGTGGCTCCGGGGGAAAAGGGCAAAGCGTCCAACGAGGTTTTAGTGCGGTAAGAATCCCACACACCATGTCACCGCGACTGTACTCCTAGTCATCAAGCGGTGGCATGATGGCCTTTTGAAGGTTTCCTTCTTGCCAAAACAAAAAAAAAACACACACAGATCGACTGAGGAGTTGAAGCGACTTCGCCGGAGGTGGCTCATTAAATCTGCGACTTACAGAAACAGTGAACAGGATTCAGCTACTCATATTCTCGTTTGCGTTCGAACCGTGTTTTTTGTATGGAAAATACGGTTCGAACGAAAACGATAATATGGGACATTGACTCAAGGCTTTCTTTCTTGGATAACAATACTAGGTTTCACTTTTCACTTGCTTCAAATGTATTGCTAAATGAAAATAAAATTAAATAATAACTCAATAATCATATAAATACACGTTTGCTAAAATGATAAACCATGCTTTCTGTGACGCCGTCGGTGGTCGCTTCGAATCGAACTGATCCACCTACGAGAGGAAAGTTTTTTTTACAGGTCAGCGACCAGCTTGGATCGCTCGAGCAGACCTTGCTCCACAACGTCCGAGAATATTTCAATTTTACTTCTGTACAAACAGAGACGGTAAGAAAAGAACGACCTACGGAAGATTTTCGCCCAAGGGCACGCGAAGGGAAAACATTGACAAAGTAAAAGAGTTTAAGATCTTAACCGTATAGTTCAACTTACATGGCTATTGGGCTTTTTAATGTTTTTGTTGTTTTTTGTTAAATAATTTTTCTTCTGCAAAGAGAAAAACAAGGCTTCTGTTGCATAAAATTTAATTTTTTTTTAATTGAGGATTATCTTTTTGACACACTCCTACTATCGAAAATTGGCATTTTTCATGTTTGCAATCGATACTCGATTTCACACTTTAGTTATCATCATCAATCAATATAATAGTATAAGTTTGTGGTAAGGAATCACTTTTGTATGCAAAACTGTTCTGGGTACGATTAAACCTATCAACAAAAACAGAGAAAACGGGTGGTGCTTCTTCTTTGATAAGAATTGTTACCGTGTTCTAAGGGTTACGTTTTCTTGTTTTTCATCTTTATATACTGTTAATATGTCTAGCGAATTGGGATTTTCTTTTCATCTGGAAACCCGGGAACAAGCAACCAGCTCCCATTCGACCGAAAAAATGACCTTAATATTAATCTTTACCTTACTTATAACTAGCACTAACGACGTTAGTGTTGTTGTTTGTTGTTGTGTTGCAGTAGCTGAGTCTGCGTGAAGTTTCCATCCACATCCAAGGTTTCTTTTGATTATACAAAGTTGGTTTGTTTTGTTTTTAGAAGACTTGCGTTTGCGGTGGCATCGAGGCAGCCCCGCTACCAGGATGCTCCGGACTGTGGCGCTGTTTTTTGCGCTTCTTCTCTTTTTTCCGCTTTTTCCGCTCCTTGTCGTCTTCGTGGCGTTTCTGCTTTTTGTGCTTCTTCTCGTGGGTATCGAGCCCGGATGCCTCCAGCGCCGACTGTTCCGACTGGGGCGCGACACCCTCCTTGTATTTGTGTTTCTTATGCTTATTCTTATGCTTTCTAGTGGGGGCCGTCTTCAGGTGCTTGTACTGTTCCGGGAGCTGCGCGGGGTGGTAGAGGGAGAAGAAATTTGTGAAAGAAATTTCAAATAGGGATAGAACATGAGCATAGGATCTTACTGGTCCAGGATGCAGGCGGAAGCCAGCCAATTGTACGCTTGTGAGAGGAAGTAGATCTTTTCCACCGATTGGTGGTTTTTCGATGACGCTTCTGAGTGAACTGTTGTCCTGCAATGATAGAAGATGTTTAGTGGAAACTGGAAAATGTGCTATGAGGAAATGATTTTCAGATTACAAATTTAGCCGCATTCAGCTGATTTCACTTAATATTGCGACCAACACATTAGCGATGTGATTTGGTGGAACACTCAGCTTCATTTTGAAAACGCTGCTAAGATTCGACCCTGGTTCAACACGTCGTTAAAAATTACAGCTGCTCATCAGGTGACGAATGACCAATAAAAATCACAATTCTCGATAAGGCAACTATTTAAAAAAGTCAACTATGCGATCAGGTACCGCATTCTTTTGAAACTTATTCGACAACATATAGCCAATTGAAATGGAACTGCCCGGTAACAGTACAACAATTCGGTTGTTCTTCCTCTTAACGAGCATCATTCTCATCGCTACTGGAGCACCAGCCTGCGGAAACTGTTGTACAAAATGCTGTGGCTGCAGCTACAGTTCTGGACCAACGGGCCGAAGTGCTATAATACCAGACGGCAGCAACGAATGGGCAGAGATCGATGCCTTGATGGAGGACATCAAAATTGCTGAGGAACGCCTGGATCAGACGTTCGCCGAACTGGATAAGCAGAAAGAGGAACGCCGCCACAAGCGCGTGAAGAAAGAGCTAGGTGCATTTTAAATTTTATCGGTGACGATAATGTAAATAAATAATATCGTGACCTACTGCAATAATAAATGCAACTGATCAACTGATATTGCCGGACGGCGCCTGCTGGTCTGCTGCTTTTCACGCATGTCGTATTATGACGCTTTTATTTCTATTTTGGTTTATTCCGTCTCATGTTACATCCCGCATCGGCGTCGCTCTGAATGTGTATAAACTGCATGCGGGGGTAGAGAAGAATGCGACGTTCGCCCACAGAAGAAATATCGATCAACAATTGAAAAGGGCCTATCAGCTTTTGAAAAACAAAGCCCGAAGCCCGCCCACGCAAATCAATGGCATCATCGTGTAGGGTAAAATTTCCTCGTAGGCGGCTTTCGTTTTGCAAGGAAAAGGCTTACAAACTGTTGTTTACAAAAACTGATAGACCCTTTTAAATTGTTGGTCAAGAAGTTTCTTATTGAAATATGGTATTTCTCTTGAACCGTGCAAGTGCGAGTTGATAATTTTATGAACACGGGATACTTACGAGATGTCCCGGTCCGTCGATGACGCCCGGCAGGTTCGGCAGGAACGACGAGAGCTGCTCCTTTACTTTCTTACCACTAAATTTACTATAAGAATGTTCGAGGCCATAGTGGGCCATCAAGTTGGTTGCACCGGTGAGTTCGCCTTCGCCTGGAAAGTATGGTAAGGTTTAAGTATAACGGAATAGGTACTAATAGTGCGATATTTAGTTGAAATGTTTGTTATGGTTTCATATGCTAAGATCAATGTACTGATTGCCTACAATGCCAATGCAAGCTCTTCATATTTAAGGGAACTGGTCAGAGAAGTGTAGTGATTTTCCTGGGGAAGTTTTAAAGTCTTTCAGGGTCTTTTACATAAAGTTTGGAGATCTTTTTTAGAAGATTCAATATCGAGAAAAAATCCGACTGGTCGCTTTCGAGAACCATTTTCACTGGGCCGCCGTCCGGCATTCTTACGACGTGCTCAGCCCACCGTAGTCGCAGCAGCTGGTGCAATTCGTGGTTCATTCGCCTCCTCCACGTTCCGTCATCCATCTGCCCTGCACTCCATCGTAGATGGTACACAACACCTTCCGTTCGAAGACACCAAGGGCCTTCACATCCAGGTCTCGTGGTCGTAGAGGACCACCGGTTTTATCAGCGTCTTGTAGGTAATCAGCTTCGTGCGGCGGCAAATTTTATTCGACCGGAGCGTTTTCCGGAATTCAAAGTAGATACGATTCCCTGCAATAATGCGTCTTTGAATTTCTCTGCTGTTATCATTTTCGGTGGTCACCACTGAGCCCAAATAACCAACTCAGGGTGGGAGGCTAACATTGTCTTCCCTAGAACCTCTTTGTCTTCGATGCGTTGATGGCAAGTCCAATCCGCCTAGCCTTAGCCTTCAGTCTGATATACGTTTCCGCCATCGTCTCAAAGTTCCGTGCCATGATGTCGATATCATCGGCGAAGCCACGAAGCTGGATGGACTTCCTGAAGATCGTGCCACTCGTGTCTATCCCAGCTCTTCCGATCACACCTTCTAACGCGATGTTGAATAGCAGAAACGAAAGTCCATCACCGCAACCCCCTTCGAGATTCAAAGGGACTCGAGAGTGTCCCCGATACTCGAACAACGCACATCACTCGATTCATCGTCAACTTGACCAATCGCGTCAGTTTATCCGGAAGTCCATACTCGTGCATTATCTGCCATAGCTGATCTCGATCGATTGTGTCGAATGCGGATTTGAAATCGATGAACAAATGATGTGTGGGCACGTTGTCTTCGCGGCATTTCTGCAGAACCTGCCGAATCGCGAAAATTTGGTTCATGGTAACGCGGGCACCCATGAATCCCGCTAACTACTGCCCCACGAACTCTCTTGCAAATGATGACGGCGGCATAGAATTTGGGAGAGTACTTTGTAGGCAGCACTCAGCAGTGTGATCGCGCGTTAGTTTCAGTAATCCAACTTGTCGCCCTTTTTGTAGATTGGGCATACGAAACCTTCCATCCACTCCTCCGGTACTATCTTCTCCTCCCAAATCTTGGCAATTACCCAGTGCAGCGCTCTAGCCAGTGCTTCACCACCGTATTTTAATAGCTCACTTGGTAGTTGATCCATCTACACCAGTTGCTTTGTAGTTCTTCAGTCGACCGATCTCTCCCTCAACTTCTTGAAGATCAGGGGCCGGTAGCCTGTCGTCTTCTACGCGTGCTCCAAGGTCTGCTGCCGTGCCACCTTCGTTTTCTGCTGCATCACCGTTGAGGTGCTCGTCATAGTACCGACCGGTGGAAACTAGCGATTTTTAATTGGCTCACTACTTGACTAGCTTATTGGTCCCAAGCAATTCGATTAACGTACCCCATTCTAGTCAAATTTCTAGTACTACACTATGTTTGCTTTGATTCGCAATGAAAGCTTTCAGGTAAAATGAGAGGTTCGTGAATTTTCCTATGTTTCAAGGGGTGAATCGATTAGCTTGGGACCGAAGAGAGTACCAGAGCTGAGCCAAAAAGTTGAGTACGTTTCTTCGGGACCTTCGGGTCTTAGAGTTACCTCTATGGTAGTACCTATGGCGGAACGGATGTCCATCGAGCCATCTTCAAGAGTAGCTGCGTCAAGCTGCCTTTCGTGGGTAGTGCAGCTTCCGGCTGCTGCGCGTAGTCCTCGGCAACTTTGGTGTCTCGTAATTGCTCAATGTTGGGTCGCGGCGTTCGACTTCGACGGGTGTTATGCACTACTATGTTACTATGCATACTGCAAGTAAATAAAGGTTCAAATCTATGTTCGCACTGCGGTGCATGAGACCGTTGATAATGTCGGAGAAGTCAATTCAAGTCAATTTAATTCTTGGGGCCCTGTTATGTAAGTCGAGTCGAGCGTCACTTTTGGTCACTGAAGTTGAACTAGCCTACGCTTGAAATCTACCTAATAAGATTAAAAACCTTCTGGTCACTGGTCTATTTTGGAATTATAGAAGTAGAGCAGTTCCAGCTCAAATAGCGAAAAAATAAACAAATTTTAGATTTTATCTCTCAGAATCCCATGAAATTTCGCGTAATTGTCAGCTAGGGGCAATGAACCAAGCTTGTGCTGGAATTCGGGTGATTTGTGCGTCGAAATGGCCGAACCCTAATTCATTGCCCCTAGTGAACAATTATGCGAAGTTTCATGGAATTCGGAGAGGGAAAATTTAAATCGTGGCACTGCTCAGTACGAGGGGCGCACACTACCAGGTATGAGCATAGAGGTAACTCTAAAACCACTGGGTCCCGAAGAAAATCATTATTATTTTTGGCTCACTCAGTACCAGAGCAACGGTCCCAAGCAGTCCCAAGCTATTTCACTCACCCCTGCATGTTCTGCATGAATCCACACACCCCTGATGTTATCTGTCAAACTTTCATAGCGAATCAAAACAAACATAGTGTAGTAATAGAATTTCAACTAGAATAGGGTACGTTAATCGTTTGCTTGGGACCAATAGGCTACTAAAGTGGTGAGCCAATTTAAAATCGTTAGTTTCGTATTGATTGTTGGTATGAGTGCGTGATATTTAAAATACATCGTAGTAATTTAAATACTTTGAGGACAGTAATCATTTGATTTAAAATTCTTTTAGCGGCATTGAAAGTAATCAACATATAATTAACGATAATTAATGTAATGGCAAATAATTCAAATGTTTTGAAAATAATTTGAGTATCAAATATTGTCAGTATTTAAAGTATTTAATGAAATTTAGAGTGTATTTAAAGTAATGAAAGCAGTAATGACAAGATTTTAAATATTTGGTCAGTAGGCTGCGTAGTATTGAAAGACTAGTGCGTGCCCCTCGGCTCAGTAATACCAACAATCAATACGAAACTAACTATTTTAAATTGACTCACTACTTGGCTAACCTATTGGTCTCAAGCAAATCGATTAACGTACCCCATTCTAATCGAAATTCTAGTACTACACTATGTTTGTTTTGATTCGCTATGAAAGTTTGACATATAAAATTAGGGGTTCGTGGAATTTCCTATGTTTCGAGGGGTGCATCGATTAGTCTTGGACCGAAGAGAGTACCAGAGCTGAGCCAAAAAGTTGAGCGTGTTTCTTCACGACCTTCTGCTCTTAGAGTTACATCTATGGTAATACCACAGATAAACAAACATAATCCTGGCAAGTTGTTTATCGAACAAGCATTTAACGGACAATTTAAAAGTATCGTAGTTGGTAGTACCTCCACCTGTGGCGCGCACAGTCAATTCCCTTGCTTTTGACGTTTACACACTACCGCGATCTGTTCAGCGTAGTGGCCACCACAGTGTACTCAACAGATGGTGGTAATGTTTAAGCGACGATGTTTTACAGTGAGAAATATTCAATGTGATATGTCTGTTTGTCTGTGGTAATACCACAAACGAAGTGACAGAACACTTTGGTGACGAACCTGCTATTTTGAAATTTTTCAGTGTACCACATGGCAGCACTACTACTGGATTGTACTAGCATTTTCACCAAATGTACTAGAATGTTTTGATTTTATCTCTTTCACTCTACTCAAATCTGAAATGCATAAAAAATGAAAAAAATGATACACTCTTTGCACACTGTCAAAGATCACCTTGGACGATTTTCAAACTTTGGCCTTCATTATGGCCCAAAATCTTTCCACCGGACGAATCTCTGGCGAATTTGGGGGTTGGCGGTTTTTGGTACAAAAATAACGTTACTGTCTCTGTACCAATCCAACGTCGATCGCGCGTAATGGCATGATGCCAGGTCCGGCCAAAACAATGTCTTGCCTCCGTGGGACCGCAGGAAGGGCAACAGACGCTTATGGAGACACTCGGTGCGGTAAAATTCGCGGTTGATGGTACCCATTGTGATGTACGGTTTACTCAGTTTACCGCATTGGCATATGGCCTGCCAGAGCAAGTATTTTTTGGCGAATTTGTCCACTTTCTTCTTCCTTATGTCTTCCGGAACATCAAACCGTGATTTGGTAACGTAGAACTCCAGCCCCGGTATCTGCTTTGCGTCTGCCTTGATGTAGGTTTCGTCATCCATTACCACACACATCGGTTTCGTTGACCACTCTCGATACAGCTTCCTTGCGCGGGATTTGGCCGCCGTGTTTTGTTGATCACGCCGGTTCGGTGCCTTCCGGACCTTGAATACACGAAGCCCAGCTCACGTAAATTCGCGGTTTATGTTCAGTGAAAATTCCGTATCACAAAATTGCTCACAGAGTTCCCTTTTTTTGCCGTTCGACGACGACGGGCATGCGAGAGAAAAATAAGCATCGGGAATGTGCTTCCGGATGTATTGATTTGGTGAGTACGTTCCAGTTGAAGATTGTTCTTATACATATCTCGATTGCATTTTCGATGGGACGTCCGGAGAGCTTTGAAATTTAGGCGTTGTTGCTTTTGCGGGCAGACGAGTTGGTCGCCGGTAAGGGCCAGTAAGTGCTGCCAGCAGATGAATCAAGAGGTATTCGAAACAAAATTGGTAAGAAATGTCCATTCAAATCGATTTAATACAGTTGAACAAATTTCAAAACTATATACGTGCCAGATTTGGAAATAATATTTTTTGAATCTGGAAGTGTGTTTATGATACCATTATCCATTTGATAAAGGTAGAGTGAACATGCGGGGCTTATTGTAAGTAAAAGTGACCTCGGAGTGGTCGTGAATTACCAGGCATTCTGAAATGGGTCACTGGAGAATTCTAAGACGAGTTTCAAGAGAATTCCAGGAGTATTTTGAGTAGACCTGTGCGCCGCTGATGATTTGGAGTCGGCGCTCCACCGTGATCATTCTGACACCAAATTCCCTCGGGCAAATAAAAAAAATCTGGACATTTACACATCAAGCAACACCTCGTTGTCTATAACATGTCACAGGCACCAACACAATATTTTTGATTCATTTATGATACGCCGATGCACACCAAAGTCAACGCCGCCGTCGCCGATGAAATGACCTAAGGTCTAATTTTGAGAAGCATTTGAGGAAATTCCTGGTTGATGTTTGCAAAATTGGCGTGGTTTGATTGTTTCTCCCGGACCAGAAATTTGTGACATCGCGAGTGAAATTTCTGTTTATTTACGCGGTGATGAGAAGTGCGCTGAACTATTGTCAGGGTTTTGAGATGTGCATTGCTTTTGTGCACGGAGTGACTTGAAAAAAGAAAAGTGAAGAAAAGTGATATTTGGTTGTTGTGTGGTTGGAGTGGAGGGAAAAAAAAATATGCGTGGAAGCATCGGGAATGCGCTCCCGGGTGAAGTGATTTGGTGAGAACGTTCCAGTTGAAGATTGTTGACAAGTGTATTTGTGGTGATGCAAATTATGGTTTAGATGACGCATGACTTCAAACATTTTGTGTATCCAAATAAAACATATTACATACTAAATACGCACAGGGCATCGTCTGCTGACCATTGCCGCGGGTATATCGTGGGAGTCCCAGGTACCCGGTTCAAGCTTTAGTTGGCGGCGGTGGCTCTTCTTGACCTTCTACCCCCTGAGTAGTTAGTGTGAATAAGGGCGTCTATGTGATGTTTTGCTGTACCTGTTGTGGACATTTAGTGCATCCTGTTCCCTTAACTTGTTGAGGACTCCCTGTCTTGCCTCAAAAGTTACCCTTTTTGAAGTACTAGTCTTCACAACATAAAGGGCACCATTACGGAGCATGAGATTTGATCAAATTATTCGCAGTTCTACTTGTCCAACGCCCCCGGCTGGGTGAGGGATAGAGGATGACACACACACACACACACACATTTGAGGAAATTCCTGGTTATTTCCCATTTGTTTTCTATTCCCGATTAATTTCCGGTACTCTCAGTTTTCCCGGTTTAGTACCCACTCAGTGAATATAATGCGAGATACATCATTATGAAGAGTGTCAGGTGTCAAGAGTTCATTTTCAGTATGGTGGTAGAAGAGTTAATATGAGGTAATTTAGACAGTTTTTTTACGTTCTGTAACTCAATACCTTCTCAAGTCGATTGTCTCTTGAAGGGAGAGTTAAGTGCATTTTGAAATCTTACTCAGATTTAAGGGATTGACTGTCCTACAAATATCAGTTCATTATTCTGTAAAATCTGGGACAGTGTGACTTTTCGGATCGACTGGATGCAGGGCGTCTTTGTGAACGTTTCAAAGAAGGGGGATCTGATTATGTGCGACTAATTGAATGATATACCTAGTTGAGCAGTTTTGGAGTAACCGTACATCAGCGGTTTTGAGGAAATGAGGTTATACATTACAATGTTTTGAAGGAGAGCATTAATAAAATCAAGGGGCAAGACAACTGTACTCAGAGTTAATGTATTTGCAGTGAGTAAATTTGAGTTACTCATATTTACTCAAAAATAAACAAAGATTTAGTTTTCATTAATTAAAAGATCTATGTTGGATGGCTCTTGTCCAGGCCAGGGGATGCTAGGGCTCTTTTGCTTTCTAGGGATCGATTTTCCGGCTATTTCTGGCTACCCTGGCATCAAGAAATAGCTGAAGACTCTTCCCGGGAATTGGGAAATGTTTTTATCCAGTAATATAATTTTCGGTAGCTATATATTAAAATTTGAACTTACCGGAAAATTTTCCGACATTTTATGACAGTTTCTTCCAACTTCCCCTTTTAGATTTCAACCGACTTCTTCGGATGGGAGTTTCTTCCAACATCTCCCGGAAGTTTTTAAAAGTTATCCTGGAAGAACCTTCCACCTTCTCCACAAATTTCTTCCATCGTTGAACGGAAGTTTCATCAACTTTCCGTTTCAACAGTATCTTCAGATTAACCTCAGCAGTCTTACTGGCTACCGCTGGCGGTGGAAATTATTTTCCATTTTAGGCCTGTGACAAGGGTGACAAGGCCTATACTAACAGCAGCGTTTGACAGTAGGCAGCATGTCCCGGACTCAAATAATTTATTTTGCTGTGCTGGGCCCGCTGTCACTGTATGACATGTTGCCTACGCGCCTACCACTGGGCTGATTTTAGCCGAACTTCGCATGGAAAACTTTTCTGAATTATTCTGAAAGTTTGATCCGGCTGCCCAAATTTGCATTGGCCATTTTTCAACTATTTCAGAAAGACTCTTCCAACCGAGGGGCACGCAATACAAAGAACCGGTTGAAGTTAAAATGCAATCAAAAGTACTTAAAATAATTAATGCCTTTTGAAGTAGTACTGACGGTAATTAAAATTATCTATCCGTAATCAATGTAATTAAAAGTATTGAAAATGTAATTAATGTACTTTAATTACGAAATTTCAACTTTAATTAATGGAGTTAAAAAGTAGTTAATGTTCTACATTGTGTAATTAATGTAATTAAAGCAGTAGTTAATGGAATCAATTTAATTACAGTCGTTGCCTGCGTTGGAGTTAAAGGTTATTGCGTGCTCCTAGCTTCCAATTTCACACGTAAATTTCTCAAAAATTGTTTCAGAAGCGTCTAACGGTGTCGCATGGGAGATTCTTCGCCTGGAAGCTTTCCTGATTTCGCACTAAAGATTCGTCAAATTTTCTCCAGAATTATAAGTAAAACTGTTTCCCGGGAGTCGAGAAATGATAAATCTGATAAATTTCCCGGGTAAGGGCAACGCTAGGTGATGTGGTTTCACAACCAAGGAATGTGTAATTTGGCCAAAAAGTTTTCAGAAGATTATTTTTAGCTCATGAAAATTAATACTCAATCTCACAAAATCAGTCAAAAAGGTTATTCATTAGACTGATGCAAAATTTGACTTTTTCGCTCCTGATAAGCCTCCCAAAGTTACAACTCATGTGGTTAGAAACAGACTTCGCACAAGCCATTTGAAGTTTACATGTAAATTACTATGGGAAATCTCAACTTTTTGTTCATTGCCTTCTAGTCTTTTTCCATATTGAACAGTTCGATAGCAATTCTTATAGAGAATCTTCTCAGCTACAACTTTGCTGAAAATCGTTTCTTTGTAAAACGAGACAGGAAAAAGATATAAATTATTTAAGCGATTAGTAAACTTATGACATGATCAAGCAGGTGCTCTGTAGGCAACACTGTATTTTGCAGTGTGACATAGTAGCCATGATTTTTGTGTCCTATTCAACGCCCCAGAAACACCAATGTTGCCTGCTGAGCAGTTGATTGAGTATGATCATAAGACATCAGCGCATTGAACCATTGATAACTTTCGATCCTTGCATTTAATCAAAAAGTGGTCCTTAACAAAGTTGTAGCTGGGAAAATTTCGTACAAGTACAGTTGAAAGTTTTTGAAGCAGACCGATATGGTGAATTATTAGATCGACATAAGCAAAAATCTTAGTTTTCCCATAGTAATTCCCATACAAACTTCAAATGGTTTGTGCCATCTCAGTTTCTCACCAAATGGATTCAAATTTTGTGAGGTTAGTCAGGATCCGATTTGGAATCGTTTAAGTATTGTGGAGCGAAAATTTCAAATTGTGCATCACTCTATTGCTCATCTTGTTACATTACATGCCTGAAATGAGGAAACTCAGCATTAATAATAAATATTATGATCAGCAAAATTTTATTTGCAAGCCGCCATAACGTTAGGATAAAGCGGCGCTGGTGGTGTAGTGGTAAGCGTGATTACCTCTCACCCCAGCAGGCCTGGGTTCAAATCCCAGTCGGCGCCGCCGGGATGTTCTGAGGCATAACATCTCTGATCACGCCTTCCTTCGGAAGTAAAGCCGTTGTTCCCCGGTTCATGAGTTGATGGGTCGATAGGTAGGGTCCAGGTGTGGGAGCTGCCTCTCTTGGCAACATTGTTGAATGCGGTCTTTATTTAGCTGTTCATCCCAGGGATTGTACAGAATCCTCCTTGGAATTGGCCATCAGAATCCGTACTATGCGGTTCCTAATGTTTGCAGTGCTCGAACGTCATAGGCATTAAAGCAAAACATCTCTGACTGTTCCGTTAGGTCACCATAAATTTTCCAACGATTTTGAGGGGGCAGCTTGTAAACACGCACCGTTTAAAATAGTATCGGTTGCTATGTGCATTTGATGTTGAGCAACGCGAGTAACTCATAGTAACTCAATTTTACTCATGATCAAAAGCTGACTTGTCCCAAGAATAAAACCCTGTTTTCTCGAAGCTCAAGTAGAACAAATCTTAAAATAATGTTCCAAGGAAAATTTCTGCACTCTATGCAGAGTAATCTCAATGACCTTGCCGAACGCTCCTCTCCGGTGGGTCTCATAATCAACGTCAACAAGGCAAAATCGTTGAAGATTTAACACGTACAATCCTTCCAGTTTAACGGTAGCTGGTCATGCAGTGGATATATGTATTTTGATGCACGAATCAAGAAGGCTACGTCTTGCTTTGCAAGTTTACGAAACATTTGGAGATCAACCCTATATTAATAAAGTAACGTTTGTAAGCCAGCGAAACTTGATAAGTTTCAGCGTAGAACACTCAAAAGTTGCGCTGCATCTAGAAGCATTATTGTTCCACGTTTTTATGAAAGTACATATAACATGGGAAAATCGATAGTCTAACAACTGGATCTCGAATGCTGAGCAAAAAATCTTTCACGTTGGCCTTATGCACCACTAGAAGGGGCTTAAGATACCTGAATTAATTCCAATCCTCTGATTTTTTTTCGAAACCTAGAACTTCTGAAGAAAAAGCACTACAATTCCGACATGGGAATACTAGACGAACTCTTGAAGATGTACCTAGTAAACACCAGGATAGTTCTAATTTGCTATGGAATAGAAGAACACTTTCCTTTCCATGAATATTTTTTATACGCCAAAATTCAAGGTTTTATATTGAACATAGTTGGTAAACTATACGTCTGGGTCAAATTTAGAACAACAACGGAAAAATTATCCAAAATCCTAAAATAAAAACATATTAATGTAAATATTAAGGTCCTAAAGGTTTAAATGACTTGTAGTCAATAGTCGATTTTGTGCATGCCAATCTTTATGAAAAAGCAAACTATCAGTCTTTTTAAGCAAGTTAGTCATCTATTGTGCCTATACGTATTAAACAGCAGATCATTTTTTGATCAATCAGAAGAGGCATAAGAATTCGAACATAGTCAGACTCCATCTACCACAAATACCATGAGGTTTGACCTTATTTTCCCCAATCTCAAGACTCTCTTCCACTTCCCAGCAAACATCATAGCGATCCTAGTTTTCCATTGACCTAAGAACTGAAAAAATAACATCCCAACATGACCCCGTTTCCCATTGCTCACCTTCGGTATCGCACTCACCTGGAGGTTCCTTCATCAGATAGAACGGCCCACTGTGCACGATCGACGGGTTCTTGCCGAGCTGGATCGTTGTCTTAAGCGTTCCGGACGAGTCCTGGCGGGCCACTACCGGGGACCGTCCGCCTGCCCCACCGGCCCGCGGGGACGATTTGGGCGAGTATTGTTCCACCTTTCGGAACTGGTCGGTCATCATCACGTTGCCGTAATTGTTGAACATCACGTCTACCACGGACGGTGGCGTTGTTGGCTCCGTTTCTTCTACTACTTCGTCGTCGCAATCACTCTTGATAGTTGCAACAAGAGAGGAGCCCCAAGGTTTTAAAGGCAACAGCGCAGCAGTGTGTATTCAACACTGCGAACGGGCCTCGCTCTCTCGTCGTCGGGAGCCCAGAAACGGGGCTGACGCGACCCCGGAAACAGATCCGACTTTCGTGTGCAATCCGGTCGGCAAACGGAGTGGATACACTTTCTCGAACGAAATGAACAACCTAACACGCGGAAATACTGCTTTTTGCGAGGAAATTTTCACTTCGATCTCCTTTTTCGCGACAAAATCCACTGCTGCTACGAACCACAGAGGAGAGGAGCAAAAAATCGTTCTGCACTCGCAGACAAGCAGACAGCTTTGACAGGTTTTGATTGACAGCTTCTGTATTTATTTTCGTAAAGGCTTTTTTTGTTTCACGCTGTCAAGTTGGCAGCGCGAGTTGTTTTGGGATTTGTCACCCTTCAGCAACGTGCGTCGCACATTGGGAGTGAATGGAATCTGCCATGGTATAAATAAATCGAATCGGAAATTGGAAAATTATTACCTAAATATTGGAGATCAACAGTTGGCCCTCGTGGCGAAGGTATGAGCCGTCGAAATAATGAGTCAAAATTGCTTCACAGTAGTAAAATGGGAGAGAATTTTCTAAATGCTTGTATTTTTCTACATAAGCATTTTAATTAAATTTGGTTTTCACTAGCGCGAAAAACTTCAGGGGCTCCCGAATAAAAATGCCCCACTCAAAAACAATAGAGTTTATTGTTACAATGTAATAAAATCTATTGTACCAGCCAACAATCTTATTGACAAAAACATTAAAAGTACAATAGTTCTATACAAAAGAATCTGTTTTATATTAGACTTTTAAGCTTGAACTTGAGCTTGAGCTTGAGCTTGAGCTTGCTTGCTTGAGCTTGATTGACCGCCCACGGTTGCTACTCTGTTACTGCCAGATCAGCTGTAATTACACAGAGAACCAATAGACGATGCTTGGGACTATCAATCATCCTCAATGTGTAAAAACCGGTGATCTTAAATTAGGCAATACCAGCGCCGGCCGCGCCCGAACACAGGTCAAGAAAGGAATGGGAAGGATTGTGTTCACATGACACTCGCTTTGATGGAAGCCGAGAACACCTCTGCACTTCCACGAGGAATCACTGGGATGTTGGATAAGAGGGTTGGGTTTGCAGCAGGGTTCGTTTTGGTAAACGATAAGCTGAATTGATGTCTTAACGATCATATAACGCGAAGGAGCTTGGGAATAAACCCACGGTCTTCTGCTCAGTAAGCAAAAACGTTTGCCACTAGGCAGACGAGCACCTTTTTAATCACCGAGTTGCTGTTATTACCATGTAGTCATATTAACAAATAAAACGATTGACGAATCTTGAATGTGGATGGGCCTGAGATTAGACTCATGTTCTGCTCAGTAAGCAAAAACGGTTGCTCTAAGGTCACCGAGCCCCTCATATCACATAATACCGTTGCTCAAATTTGTGTATCCATTCAAACCCGGAACCAACGACAACAACGAGTTTCGCAAAATACACGATACACAAGCGATTTTACCATAAATCTCTTTGATATGTAAGAACCTGGGACCGCGTTTTTCTGCTCAGTAAGCAGGCCACTGTAACCGACGATCTTTCAAATCCGAAAACTAAAAACTACGAAAAAGTACTTAGGCCTTCATTAAGTTCCACTTTCACGCGACGTTCAATGACAGGGTCCTATCCAGGATTACATCTGAAAAATCCAAATCTGGCCAACGCCCACCCGAAACCTAAACCTGTTCTAATCCACCTGAAATGACTAACGAATGGAAGACATTGACTACCCAGCCATGCAATAGTCTCATTCCGTGCCTTATGGCAACTTGATGATTCTATTGCGCTCATCTTTTGGCACCACCCAGGGAAGACTTGGTCCTGTACCCAATGCTTAACTTATCTCCATTCCACTCAGCTACTCGCAATTTCTTGTGATATAGTGGGCGGAATATTATTATATGAGACAATTCAATGCAGACGTCTTTCCAAATTTGGCAGATCGACAGGTAATCGGTGAGTTACCACGATAGTTGCTATTCAACAACTCGACAACGTCCCATCGTCAACGCCTGCTATGAGAATTTCCCATTGCAGACGCCAACGAAATGACGTCATCGAGCTATCGATCAACTACCCTGGTTATCGCCTGGTACCTTATAGCACGATGCTAGGAGGCGAACCGGAAGAATCGATGAGCTACCTCTCCCCCTCTGTTTTATATTAGACTTTTAATAATAGAAAAACTACTATACTAGCTGAGTATTGCGATCTGACTCAAAATGCTTGTCATCTGGGAGCCGAGTCAAACTGTCAAACGGGAGCCAAACATTCAAAAGAGCTCAGAAGTCACGTGCCACCTACTGAAAACAAATTAAGAATTATCATTATGAAACTGCCGAAACAACAACCTAAGTAGGTGGATAATGTAAATCATTGAGCGTGATGCTCGAAAAAGTGTTTTTATTTGATATTAATAATGCCAAAACTGGGTTAGTGAAACAAGAATGTAATCAAACTTTATAAGAGTCATGTGAGCTTTGTGCACTCCCATCACAATGTATACGTTATTTCTGGAACAGAGGAGGAGGAACCAAGAGTTCATTTGACAGCATGTATATACAATTTCGTGAGCTGTGTCAGCAAAAAAAAAATTGAAACTTCGGAAGATTTTCAAGATGTTTTCTAGCTCACTTGAAAAATAAAATCGGCTGAGTTCACAGTACTCAGGTTACTAGTTACCGTAACCATAAAATAATCAATTTTTTATCTGGAACAAAATTGATCTCATTGCAATACATTTTTATTGTTTTTTATTGTTCGACATTTTGATATCATGAAATTTATTGTAGATCTACAATTGTGACAGTGACAATTTGAGTGCGAAATACCTGTTTTGTCACATTGTACAACATTTATAAGGACACCTTTTTTCAATTTAAGCTTTTTTCGTTCAGAATTTCACATTTATAATATATTTGTGGGCCTCCCTTAGCTTAGTTGGTAAAGGCGCAGCTACAGAGCAAGACCATGCTGGAGGTGGCTAAGTTGAGAGCCGATGTAATGTCTCAGTGGGAACGTAATAAAGCCAGAAGAAGAGATATTTTTTTTTTTTTTTTTTTTGTCTTTATTTTAGAGATTTTTAGCCTGAGGCTAGTTCATCTCTTAAGAAGAGATATTCTACATTGATTGTGCATCCAAAAAGGCTACAGTTCATTTTTAATTCAAATCAAAATTTTACCAGTTGTTACTTATATTGTATCAATGTGCATAAGGCGATCAGTGTGAGTACCGTTGCTGAAGGGGCCTCAGTTTAGACCTTTTCGCATTTTGATTTAGCAGAGACACGAGGCCAATATCGACTTATGAAATTGCGCCTAGCGATATGCGATGCAGTAAATGCGTATTTGGTCATTTGTAGACACAGCTATTTGTAGACTTCTTGTAGGCGTTGTCAAAATGCGTTGGATCACCGTAGCGTGTAGCAATGTAACAAAAACGATCTACATACATGATTGACGACAAAGAATAAAACGATTGCTGCTGAAGGGGCCTGAGTTCAGACTTTTTCGCAGTTTGATTTAGCAGAGACACGAGGCCAATGTCGACTTATGAAATTGCGCCTAGCGATATGCAGTAGTAAATGCGTATTTCGACAGTGAGCATTCATAAGGGCGTATACGCGATGATCGATTCTCTTCATCCATTTTCTCTTTTGTTAATGACTCGCTAGATTTAACGTTTGTCGGTGCGTTTGCTGTTGCTTTTGATAGTCAATGCAACCTGTTACAACTCTACATTGAACAAATTCTACAAAATTGTTTCGCTTAGCTGTAGCAATGCAAAGAGAAAATCGATGAAGAGAATCGATCATCGCTTATACGCCCTTATGCATGCTCACTGTCGATTTGATATTGTCAACAGAATTTTGTAGACTTCTTGTAGGCGTTTTCAATATGTGTAGCATTTATCAATGTAACAAAAACGGTCTACAAACATGTTTGACGACAAAATAGGGTAATTTGCCAATTGCTGCACAAGTTAGCACGTATTTTTGGTTATTTACATTTTTATGATATTAAAATCGTTTTTGAAGTAGGAATTCCTCAAGAAACCTTTGAATGTGATTCATGAAGCATGTTCAGCGCTCATCAGCAATTTATATTGGTAAACTCATTCTGTATAGTTAAACTTTTCAATGTCCCTCAGAGTCTAATTGTTGCACGCATCATTTGCTTTGAAATTCTATTATTGCACACTTTGTATCTAAATGTATCTTGGAATGACATTTTTCAGCAAAAATAACCATTGAGTGATTTTGTTAGATGATAAAACGTAAGTTTCCTGTAAGTTACTTACGATATCAGCCATTTTATTGATTTAATTGATGCGGTCAAAATATACGCAGAAGCTCTTTAATATGTCACTTGCATACCTTCAGGCGTTATCGCCATAAGCAATAATCCACACCAAGAGTCCAAATGTGATCCATTATTGAGCATTAATATATTTTCTGTAAAATTTACAACTTTGATAGATGTATTGCAATTGATCGTTAGACAAAAGAATAACCAACATTTTCCTGAAAAGATTACTTAAGTAAATTGAATTTTGAGCTTGTAATAGTTTTGTTTACAACTGAAGATTATTACCAGAAAAAATAATAAATCATATGAGCAATGTAAAAAATATTTAGAACAAGTTTTATCACAATAGTCCTAACACTGAGTATGCAAAACACACGTTTTATCATTCAACAATTGATCACTGATTGTCATGCCACCATGATCGGAAAACAAACGATTTTAAATTGGCTCACTACTTGACTAGCCTATTGGTCCCAAGCAAATCGACTAACGTACCCCATTCTAGTATAAATTCCAGTACTACACTATGTTTGGTTTTATTCGCTCTAAGAGGAAGAGGTGACAATTGGCTTATTACTCTTTAATTTCTATCTCTATCTCTATCTTTATCTATGTCTATCTCTATCAGCGTTGCCAGATTGTTTTAAAGCTTATCGGTATCGAAGATATGAAAAAATCGGTATTTATCGGTATTTACTATTATATATGTTTGCCGTTTTGGAAAGCAAGTTTTTTTTAACAATAGTGACAACTGGGACTTGAGGGGAATTGCTTTGTCTAACGGCTTTCTCAGTCTTAAAGCACTCTTTAATTTTTTATTTAATTTTTAACATTATCGTTCTCAAATGGTGATCGAAATTGTGACCAAGTAGTTTTTTTTTTCAATTTAATATCATTAAATGAAACCAAAATATGGAAAATCAGCATAAACAACGACCAAAATATTGACAATAACGATAAACAATATTTTCCCTTGAAAAAAGCTACAACCCATGGCCGAAATGTCGGGCAGATTACATCGTAGTCGTTGCAGTTTTTAAGACTGAGCAAGCCGTTAATCAAAGCAAAATTTTAGCTTTTGAACTATGATCGTAAAATTCCGGAGAATGTTTGAATTAGCTTCTGAATGGAGCTGAAAAAACATCCAAAGAAAGACGAATGAAGCTCTCTTGGATGAAGATCGAGAAAAATTTGAAAACCATCCAGGAAACTTCCAAGACACGAATTGAGAAACTTGTGGTGAAAATTTAAATAAATTATCGGAAACAAATCGGATGTCACATCCGTAGGAAGCCAGAAAGTTTCGGAAACCCGAAGTAGATTTCCAGAAGTAGACATTTCCTGGAAAATTAAGAAGAAGCTCGGAAAAACCTTTCAATAGAAGTCGAACAAAAAACCATTGGCTTATGGTCAAACTTCCAGAAGAAGACGAAAGAAATTTCTGGGAGAATTAATTGAACTTCCTGGAGAAGACGAAAGAAACTTTCTGGAGACGGTGGCATAAACTTCCTAAGGTAGATTGGAAGAAACATCTGAAGAAAATTGGAAGCCAGAGCGCTTACGGAACAGTCGAAAGAAACAAGGACATAATTCCAGAAGATAGAGATCCCTGGGGTATGTTCTAATGATCCGGAAAATTTTCCTGATATTCATAAAACATCCCTGAAGACTTCACAATTTCCCTGAATTTTTCGGAACATTTCTGAAATGCACTTAGGAATATTCCATAATTCCTCGAAATTTCTTAAAAGTTCTTGTAAATATCCTGAAATTAGGGGCTGTTTTGGAGTTCTCTGGTCATCCTCGAAGCGCTCGGAATTTCCCTGATTATAATTAGAATTCCTGAATATCCTGAATCATCTTTCTCTTAAGTGCTGTCACATTTTTTTTATTTTATTGTAACATCAGCATTGAAGTTCTCTGATCTTCCCGATTTTTTTTTTAATTTTTAAAAGTTATCGACACTGCCATTAAAAAAGCATAGAACTTCCCATAAAATAAAACAGCAAAAAAGGTTATCTTCCATTTAATTCCACTTCCACACATTCCACATTTCACTTTAATTGTGAAAACATTTTATGGGAATGAAGTAATGAAATTGGGTTGTCAGCGGAATGCTCAATAAAACAGCAAAAAATGTGTGTGGAATTAAATGGAAGATAACCTTTTTTGCTGTTTTATTTAGCATTCTGCCAACAACCCAATTTAATTACTTCATTCCCATAAAATGTTTTCACAATGTTCTAATGTAACTACCCTTACGTTTCCTAAATTTGCATGAGCCCGTCAGGACATTGCTGAAGTTTTCGGAAATTGCCTGAGTTTCTCGTAACTCCTTTATAATTTTAGCAATTTCATTGAAATTTATTGATCTATCCTGATGTTATCTGAGCTTCACTAAAGTTCCTGAAAACCATTAAATTTCCCTGAAGGTTTTTGAACTTGTGAAGTTTCCAAAATATTTATGATATTTCCTTAAGTTCACTGGAGTTCACTGAACTTTTCTGAAATTTCCAGGTTTTCGAATTTTAACAGAAGTTTATGAAACTGTCTTTAATTATTCGAAACTTACACAAAAAACTGGGCTTTTCTGAAGCTTCAGAACTTCTAAAATGTTCCTGCAGCTAGTGTGGATCCGCAATAAAAATCTGATAGCATCCTTGAAGTTTCGGGAAAATTAAAAAAAAAAACTGGTGGGAGAAGATGAAAGAATCATTCGAGCGAAGGCTGAAGAAGCTTCCAAGGTAAGGTGGAAGAAAATTCCAGGCAAAGTTGGATGAAGCTTCAGGAAGTTAAAAAATGAATGAAAACGTCCGGAAGTTAAATAATGTTTAAAAAATAATTCTCGATTCCCTAGGAATTACCGGAAAGAGCCATCGACTTTTTCTCGATTGATGGGTAGCCATTCAAAAGGAGGAAATGCAAACATTAGTCGAAAGAGTATCAAGGCATCTTTAGAGATGATTTTGTTTAGGAATTTGAAGACTAAAATAATATGAGTAAGATACAAGTCTCTCACAAAAATTTTGATTTTGATTATTAAAAAAAAAAATACTATAAATCGGTATAAAATCTGAAAAATCGGTATTCTGTGGAACCTTATCTGTATTTCGGTATCTACCCAACAAACATTGAATGTTGAATAAGAGCTTATTCAGGCAAAAATAAGCTTCTTCAGCTAAAAAATGGCCTTTTCAGCTGTTAATCAACTCAAATTGTTTGTTGGGTAGTTCGGAAATCGGTATAAATACCGATAAATCGGTATATCTGGCAACGCTGATCTCTATCTTACGCACATCAAATCAACCAATCACGAGCTGGTTCACGTTTGACAGAAAAGTGGTTCATTTTTGCCCCCGTATTGTCACCTCTTCTCTTAGGATTCGCTATACACTGGAGTCGCTTTTTACGCGGGGGATATTTGCCGCGTAAAAAAAACTACCGAGATTTTGATTTTTCACATGCTTAAATATTTTTTATAAATCGGATTTTGATGCCATTCAGAATTATAGACATATGGTCTATTATGGTATTATAGACACATGGTCCATATAGACATATTTTAAAAATTTCTGTATTTACACCAAAAATTGTGATTTTTTCAAAAGTATGCCATTCGATTACCTATAGGTTGAAACGGATAATGTGATTGGAATCAAGTTGATAGGTTGTATCGTTGTCGGGAAATCGTTAAAAACGTACCGCGTAAATTGCGACTCAGCGGCACTAACCGTATAAAAAAAACCGCGTAAAAAAAAACTTCAGTGTATATGAAAGTTTGACAGATACAATGAGGGGTTAGTAGATTTTCTTATGTTTCGAGGGGTGAATCGATTAGCTTCGGACCGAAGATAATACCAGAGCTGAGCCAAAAAGCTGAACTCATTTCTTCGGGACCTTCTGGTGTTAGAGTAACTTCTATGTAAATACTGCACAGTAAACAATGTGAAGTGTCCTACAATTGGCAAATTACCCTAAATAAATATTTACCATGAAGTTCGATTTTGGCACCAAAACTGTTCGTTTTGGCACGGGGTTTCATGGGACCGAAGAGAGTACCAGAGCTGAGCCAAAAAGTTGAGCACGTTATTTCGGGACCTTCTAGTCTTAGAGTTACCTCTATGGTTTCATCACCGACATGAAACTTAAACTTAACTCTTGATCCATAACGGCCGATTCAAATGTGCAGCGATCCCACCTACAAACCGACATGAATGATCATACAAATTACAAAGAAATTTCTGATCAAAGCACAAAAATGACATCTGCCAACACATCTGAAAATATTTATCCTAGCCACGAACACGCGTACAAAATTTATGAGTTGGTTCGTGTCCAATCTATTTCGGATAAATTATTTTTATCTAGATAAAACATTTCTATAGTTTTGACAGATGGGTTCGCTGCACATTTGAATCGGCCGTTATGGATTCTCGATCAAGAGTTAAGTTTAAGTTTCATGTTGGTTTGTCGGTGGTGATCCCATCTGTCAAAACCAGAGAATTTTTTTATCTAGATAGATGATATGTCGCTATATTCATAGTCTGGCGGATAGAATCTCGGGAACCAATTGAGCTGTCAAATAGCGGATCCAATCGAGCAAATATTGACCAACAACAGAAAAGAGCACATAAGCTATTGCGAACAAAACTTCGGGAACCCTTTTCTCGTGGCTCAAGGCTCGCAATCTTTGGGTTGGGGAAAGTTTACCCTATCCGATAATGCCGGTTTGCGTTCGATTGGCGAGGAAAGAATAATCAACGTTTTGTTTATAAATTTGATAGTACCTTTTCAATTGTTGGTCTAAAATATATTGTATTGGTTCCGCTTTTTGATAGATCGAAATTCTATCCGCCAGACTATGAATATAGCGACTATAGTTATGCGAGGCAGGTAACGATTGTTCGTATTTGACCTCTTAGTTATTTGACAGTCAAAAGTCACCTCCAACCAGAGCTGGTAAATATCACGGCCGTCATGTGAGAATGAGAAAACAGGTCCTCTCACTATCACGAGACGAAACTACCTATCATTAGTTTTCTTGTCATTTTCCAATGATCAAGCACTCATGAGAATAATTCTATTGCGGTTTTTGCATCTACATTTCTAACTGATTTAGATTAATTCAAGCAAGTAACCGTATGTAATCGGTAGAGTCAATATATTATTACGATGTTCTCGGTACAAGAAACTTTAAAAGCAAATAAATGAGCTAGTAATTACGATGATCACAACACTGTCACATTTTGTCATGACGAAAAATTCGATGAGATTTTGAAGCAAATCTCTATCATCGTTTTCTCATCCGATGATAGTGACAGCAGTATCTTTGTAAATATCGCGTGAGATCTTTCATTGAAAATGAAATTTTCCAGCCCTGCCTTGAACACCCCCCAGTGGAAATTAGACAGGAAAGCGGGGCAATGTTCATTAATAATGAACATTTACATCATCCCATTTTTTTGGGTGGATTTTTTCGATAATTTTTCAGACTGCAGTGAGGTGTAAACCACACTTCTGCAATGGCCGTGAGCAACATCCGTTCACCGCGCATCGACAATTTTAAAAATAAATTTCTAGAGTAACATTTGAAATGGGCATATGTCCAAAACGTAAACAAACCAGAAAATGAATTTTAAATTTTTCCGCCACTATTCAATTCATATTTAAGAAAATTGAAGTATTTTAGGCATTAATATTGTTCACAATAACAATAGTAACTGTATCTCAGTATACAACATCCAAAATATGCGAAAAGCTTTCAAAAATATATGAAAATCGATAACAATTTAATTTCATACATTAATAAGCCTTTTTGTGAATCTTTCAATAGATAGGCCCTTTTTGTTAAGCCGTTGTGCTTGTCATCAGAAATGGAACGCCCTTTGCTACGCCTTTTCACAACGTCAAATAAATTCAAAACAAATCATCGGCCCTGCCTCAAGCAGTAGGGCCTAGCTTTGGTTTGAAATTTTTCAATCATCGGCCCTTCTACGTCACTAGGCTTATCAATGAAATGAAATAAATGAATGGTTGGCCGTTTTAGCGTGCGGGCCTAATAATGAATCGAAAAATTTCGTTGATCAGCCGTTTTGGACATAGGCCCATTTAAAATGTTACTCTAGATTTGGGAAATTCAAGACCAACAATTGAAATGGCCTTAACTCCATTTTGTAAACAAACCTTGTAAGGCCATTTTCTCGCGAACCGAAACCTTCATTCGCAAACCTAAACCACAAACGGGTAGAGGAGAATTTCCCCTACCTGTTCATTATGTTGGTTTGCCTTTGTGAACTTCGGTTCGCGAGAAAATGGCCTTACAAGGTTTGTTTGCAAAATGGAGTTAAGGCCATTTCAATTGTTGGTCTTGAATTTTAAAATTATTGTTTTTGAAAAAACTTCTAAGTGCTTGTAAATAGTACCACAATAGAGGTAACTCTAAGCCTAGTAGGTCCCGAAGAAACGGCTCAGCTCAGGTGCTATCTTCGGTCCCAAGCTGATCGATGCACCCCTCGAAACATAGGAAAATCCACGAACCCCTCATTTTATCTGTCAAACTTTCATAGCAAATCAAAACAATCATAGTGTAGTACTAGAATTTTGACTAGAATGGGGGACGTTAGTCGATTTGCTTGGGACCAATAGCCAAGTCAAGTAGTGAGCTAATTAAAAATCGTTAGTTTCCACCGGTTGGTACCACTGAACTATCAAAAAGGTTCAGCCGATTAACGCTGAGTTCATTTGTGACATCACGCTGCACTACCTAATTCGTCCAGCGTGACGTGCAGCGTGACGTCGCGCCAACCAAATTCAATTCAGCACTACCAGAGCTTACACACCTTTAACAAAATGATTCTGAGCTTATAGCCCTTGTAGCACACTTGTCACAAATCAATTGTAGAAACTTATATACGACTTATTTCAGTCATAAACAAGTTGCTGTAACTTATTGTGATGAAAGTGTGCTACTCGGGGGCCGTACATCGGGTATTAGGTTCTGCAGCGTGACGTCACGAATGAACTTAATCGTCTGAACCTTATTGACAGTTCAGTGGTACTGTTTACAAGCACTTCGTCGTTTTTTCGAAAAAAATATATTCTAAAATTTCCGAATTTTAACTTGCAATGTCGAGGAACAGCGCGGTGAAAGGATGTTGCTCGGGGACAATGCATACATGTGGTTTACTTCTCACTGAAGTCTAAAAAATTATCGAGAAAATTTACCCAAGAAAAAATCAACTAAGTCCACGTAAACAGTACCACTGAACTGTCATCAGATTGAGGTTAACCCCGACGGAATGCTTCATGGTTGTAATGACAACTATAGAGTTGGTCAGACGGGCAATAAGATCAGAAAAACTTTACCATACAAACACCACCATCCAGCTGATACCAGGAAGAACTATAGTCGCTATATTCATAGTCTGGCGGATAGAATTCCGATGCATCAAAAAGCGGAACCAATTTAATATATTTTAGAACAACAATTGAAAAGGTACTATCAACTTTTAAAAACAAATCGTTCGTTATTCTTTCCTCGCCAATCGAACGCAAATTTCCAGCATCATCGAATAGGGGAAACTTTCCCAAACCCAAAGATGGTATTAATTTGCGTAGGCGAGTCTTGAGTCACGAGAAAAGGGGTTCAGAAGTTTTGTTCGCAATAACTGATGTACTCTGTTCTGTTGTTGGTCGTGATTTGCTCGATTGGTTCCGCTATTTGGTAACTCAATTGGTTCCCGAGATTCTATCCACCAGACTATGAATATAGCGACTATAGGAAGAACCACTAGGAAGACACCCTCTACTCGATGGAATTAGTTTTACTCCGTCATCAAATCAACTAAAACAAAGGCATAGCATTTTTGTTCATTTTTAGAGATTGGCATTTCCGTTTCAAATTTATTTCCTCTTAACAACCGAACTTAAATTGTTTCGTCAACCGCTTAGAAGAATTTTACACGTACATTTAATTAATTCGTTGCTTTATAAACCATTTCCTGATGTTCCTGTTTGCTTGAGTTCACCGTCAAAAGTCCATAACTTGTTCATACACATTGTTGCTTTTACATACGTTGTTTGTCTCTTACAGAACTTAAAAGAATTTTCTTATTTCCATATTCACTGTACAAGACTTACAAGCTTAAGGTGCTAGGGAAAGAATTAAATTAGCTAAATTAGAGAAGGATAATTACAAACATTAACGTTAAACCAATATTTCCAAACAAAAATTGCTCACCTTGCACATTTTAAAAATTTCCATGATCAATGTACACATTTGAAGTTTTTTTTTTATAAAAGACAAGAATTGTTTCATTGTTTGTATATTTATATAAAATGAGTATTGTTTCATATCGCTTGGGTGTTTTTTGAAAGGTTAGTGATATTTACATAGAACATATTATAACGCAAATACTTTTTCCTACATTACAACTAGAGTCAATATTTTTTCGTGTTTTGTTCAAATAAAATAAGAAGAGTTTTTAGTTTTCGTTTCTTTGTATCGGGGAGGGCGAGATGTTTACATATGCATTCTACTGTGGTTTTAGTTACATAAATCGAGGAACAATGTACAAGAACCGTTTCCTTCGTTTCCGCTGGGAGGATGCGTCGCGCTTTCTCCGTCCGCTTCCGCTGCCCACCTTCGGTACATCGAGGAAGAACGGATCCGACAGGACGTCGTCCTCTTTGTACTCGTCGTAGCCCCGTGTCAGGGCCTCGGAATATTTGGCATTGGAAGCCACGTGACTGGCAGCTGTCGTCGAAGGGGACGAATTGCTGCTGATGGAATAGTTGATCGTCCGTCCGCTGTTGTCCCGGATCGAGGTACTGGTGGTCACGATCACCTTTGGCTGCGGTTGATAGCTGGCACGGACTTTGGGAGGAGCAGATGTCCCCCCAGCGACGGACGACCGACCATCGTACACCCGACCGGTACGACTTCGGTTGCTGTTGTACGGATTGGTTGGACTTTTGTGGTGTTCATTGTTAATGATAAATCTACTAGTGTTCTTAGACTTAGAGCTATTGCTACCACTACTACTACTAGTTCTGCTTGCTTGGGTGGCCGGAAGGCTGCCGGTGTGGACCCTGGGATCACCCAGCTGGTCCTCTCCGGAGCGTTTGTGGGCCACCACCGTACCGCTATTGGAGTTTGACTTAACGCTATCTAATCTAGGATTGCCGTTGGACGGCTCGGCGCTGTAATCTTCGTCGTAGTACTCGACCGGATCGTCCGGGTAGCTGACGGACTCTAGCTCCGGCTGTTTGGGCTCACTTCTACCGGTGGGCTGCGCTGTTAACGATGGCCGCGTAGCGAACACGGATGTCTTCAGTGTGGCCGGGGGCGGCGTGTTGTTGCCGTGAATTGAACTGTGGAATGGTGGATCGGACCGTTTGAGCTCTTTGCGATCCGGTATTTGCGTTAGGTCTTCTTCCTCCGGATCGAACTGCAGGGAGATGTCCTTCTGGTGGCGGAGTTGTTCAAAGGGCAGATGCAAGGAGACCTGAAACGGAGAATGGGAATGGGAGGTAAGTTTAGATTGATCATTAGAAAGAATCTTTGTTATGAATTTGCTGTTCAGCGAACCCCACACGTATCAATATATTCACGCGAAGTGAAATTATTGACAATAATATTGAAGATGGGAGTACAGAAATATCAACCGGTGGAAATTCACGATTTTAAATTGGCTCACTACTTGACTAGCCTATTGGTCCCAAGCAAACGATTAACGTACCCCATTCTAGTAGAAATTCTAGTACTATACTATGTTTGTTTTGATTATCTATGAATGTTTGACAGATAAAATGAGGGGTTAGTGAATTTTCCTATGTTTCGAGGGGTGCATCGATCAGCTTGGGACCGAAGAGAGTACCAGAGCTGAGCCAAAAAGTTGAGCACGTTTCTTCGGGACCTTCTAGCATAGAGGTAACTCTAAGACCAGAAGGTCCCGAAGAAACGAGCTCAACTTTTTGGCTTAGCTCTGGTACCATAGAGGTAACTCTAATACTAGTAGGTCCAGAAGAAACGTGCTCAACTTTTTGGCTCAGCTCTGGTACTATGATCGGTCCCAAGCTAATCGATTCATCCCTCGAAACATAGGAAAATCAACTAACCCCTCATTTTATCTGTCAAACTTTCATAGCGAATGAAAACAAACATTGTGTAGTACTAGAATTTTGACTAGAATGGGGTATGTTAATCGATTTGCTTGGGACCAATAGGCTAGTCAAGTAGTGAGCCAATTTAAAATCGTTAGTTTCCACTGGTTGCTGGTACTCTCTTCGGTCCCAAGCTAATCGATTCACCCCTCGAAACATAGAAAAATCCACTAACCCCTCATTTTATCTGTCAAACTTTCATAGCGAATCATAACAAACATAGTGTGGTACTGGAATTTATACTAGAGTGGGGTACGGTTATCGATTTGCTTGGGACCAATAGACTAGTCAAGTAGTGAGCCAATTTAAAATCGATAGTTTCGTATTGATTGTTGATAGAACCATAGAGGTAACTCTAAGACTAGAAGGTCCCGAAATAACGTGCTCAACTTTTTGGCTCAGCTCTGTTACTCTCTTCGGTCCCAAGCTAATCGATTCACCCCTCGAAACATAGGAAATATCAATAACCCCTCATTTTATCTGTCAAACGTTCATAGCGAATCAAAACAAACATTGCGTAGTACTAGAATTTCGACTAGAATGGGGTACGTTAATCGTTTGCTTGGGACCAATAGGCTAGTCAAGTAGTGAGCCAATTTAAAATCGTTAGTTTCGTATTGATTTTTGATAGAACTGCGAATTGAATGTCCATTGCAGTGTTCGGAAAAACTCAAAAACTCAAATCTCATGCATGAGTTTATGCCTCTTGAGTTTTGCCTTCCAAAATCCAACGTCGTAAAAATTACCAATCAGTTCATTTCTTTATATGTCGGCACCTGAGGGAGAGTCGCGAAGAGAGAAAAATGGAACGTCAAATGGTACGAGGGGTCACGAACTGTCATTTGGAGCCAAGCAATTTTATGATGCTTTTCTTACAGTTGAACAAGAATGCACAAGGCGGTATTGAAATCTTGCGTAAAGTAATTTGTGACAAACTGTAGTTTCCAGCTATTTTATGCAATGGGACACCGTTTCTTTTTAATTCATTCGAAAAACACACAAATCAATAAATTGAAAGATACAATTAGCCAAGGTTTTGTCAAAACATCTAGTGGCTTGGTAAAATACCACACAGAAAAGTACAGTTTCTCACTGCACACTGAAGAATCTCAAACAATCACTACACGCTCAAAGCAAAACACGCTATTTTGCTAAGCCTGTTTTGATTTGATTTCAACGGCACAAATTTTCATGACAAGAAGAACAAGTCAGTGCCAACATTTGAAAGGGCAACGGCGCGGGTGGTGTCGTGGTAAGCGTGATTACCTCTCACCCCAGCAGGCCTGGGTTCAATCCCAGTCGGCGCCGCCGGGATGTTCTGAGGCATAACATCTCTGATCACGCCTTCCTTCGGATGGGAAGTAAAGCCGTTGGTCCCCGGTTCATTAGTTGATGGGTCGATAGGCAGGGTCCAGGTGTGGGAGCTGCCTTCCTGGCACGTCGGTAGCATTGGTGCTCAGCACGGAAAACAAGATCGACGGAAAAAACAAACCAAAGGAAAAAAAAAAAAAAAAACATTTGAAAGGGGCGAGGGGGGCGACTCTATCTAAGATGCAAAAAAGATTGTGTTTTGCTGTGGCTAGCTGCGCGCACGCTGAGTAGATAGAAAGAAGATTGATGACGATTCTGAAGATTTCCTGCAAAAAATTGATGAGCGATGCAAGTAGATGTGACAAATGAAAGAAGATTGTTCGAAGATTGATTCGCTAGAGTGAGATTTGTTGACTATCTAAACTTGAGATTAAGATGTGTCGCCCCCCTCGGAAAGGGGCGTAATTTCATTTGTAAACAATGGCTTTAGCCATCGATTTCTCGCGAATAAAAGCTCACTCATAAAAAATTATGACACCAACAGGTAGATCAATGTTTACTGTACTAGCTAGCATTGTTAACTTGGAGTAGTGAGCGTTTATTTGCGAGAAATCGACGTCTGAAGCCATTGTTTACAAAAGCAATTACGCCCCTTTGAAATGTTGACACTGAAGTATACAATGAATTCCGTGTGTGCCATCTGCTTCTCCCTCCCAGGTCAGCACTATTAATTATTATTAATTTTATTGTTTGTGCCTCACGGGTTGTAAAACTAACACAACATGCATAATCGTGCTTTCTATTGACGTTTGAGTGGTTTTTATGAAAACCGATGGAAATGAAACAATAAATTCCTGATTTTTCAAGCATATTACAAATAAGACTCTATTTTCTCGAGGTTGTAGAAGAAAAATATCAAAATATTGTTTCACGTTAAAGTTCGAGTGGTAGGCAACGTTATTTTAAACTGCTCGAATGATATGATCCATTGGCTCACTACTTGACTACCGTATTGGTCCCAAGCAAATCGATTAACATACCCCATTCTAGTCGAAATTCTAGTACTACACTATGTTTGTTTTGATTCGCTATGAAATTTGACAGATAAAATGAGGGGTTCGTGGATTTTCCTATGTTTCGAGGGGTGCATCGATCAGCTTGGGACCGAAGAGAGTACCAGAGCTGAGCCAAAAAGTTGAGCACGTTTCATCGGGACCTTCTAATCTTAGAGTTGCCTCTACGGTTGAGCCATAAATAAATATAATATAATAAATAATAAATATTTGAAATTTGTAACAATTGCTAACTAATCCACTCATTTTGGAGTCAGGGCAAAACTAACAAAAGCAACGGTTGAATCGCGTAATATCCAGAAACCGCGATAGAACTCGAACACCGATTTACCTGTATATTTGCACCTACCTGTGGGGGTGGCTGCCTCCGGTATCCCTCGAAACGATCCTCCTGCTGCTGCTGTTGGGAGGGTAGTTTGAAGCCCTGCGCCTTCAGTCTGAATGGGGCCAGCTGCGAAGCGCTCGGTGGTTGCGAAGCCACCTGCGATTGCGGTGGTCCCAGTGGGTTCACCGCCGCCAGTAGTGGAATTCTCTTTGGTGCTTGACTTTGCTGTTGTTGCTGCTGTTGCTCGTGTTGTTGTTGATGATGTGATTTTTGAGATTGTTGCTCCTGCTGGGGGTTGATGGTCTCGTAAGGATTATAGGTTGATTTGTTTGGAGCGGGTTTCTGCTGTTGGCGGTTGATCTTCTGCGTGTGCAGAAGGAGCTGGGCTTGGTGGTTCTTGATTTCGGATTCGTGTTGTTGAACCTGTTTCTGCTGTTGCTGGATGGCTTTCTGTTGCTGCTGGACCGCAGCTTCCTGCTGTTTCTTCTGCAGCTCTTGATGCTGCTTGGCGTGCATCTGTTGCTGAAGCAGAACTTGCTGCTGCTGGAGCTGTTGGTGCTCGAAGGCATGCTTCTGCTTTTGCGTTAGGAATTGTTGAGCATTTTTCTTTTGGGTACTTGGACTGTTACTACCGTTACTGCTACTACTACTACTGGTCGTGTGCGTCGTAACGGTTACATGTGAGTTGGTCACAGCCAGGGTGCCGCCATTTTGGAAATGTTGCTGCTGGAAGGATACCGCCGGCTTGGAACCGGTTTTGGTCGGATCTTCCGGTTTCGGTTGACTATTTTGGGTTTGCTGTTGCAGGGTGAATTGCTGCGGCGAGAAGGACCCATCGTCTTCTAGTGTCGGTAGTACGGGACGATTCTGACCCGAATCGTCTTTCGAACTGTCTTCGTACTCTTCCTCGTCGTATTCGTATTCTTCTTCCTCTTCCGGTGTTTTTGAAGTGGTAGTCGAATAGGAGTGTGTTGGCGTGGCCAGTGTTGTGGAGGACACGATTGAACTTCCTTTATTATTGTTAAAGATAAATCTACGTGATGGCGTTGTCGTTGTTGGCTTTTTGGTTGTGGTTGTGCTGGTCGTCGTTGTGGTAGTCGACGTCGAAGTGGAAGACGGACTGCTAGCACTACTGGAGAACTCCTCCGAGCTGCTCTCTGCATGTTTTAACAAGCTATCAGTAAAAGGAAATTGCTAATGGGCAGTAGAGAGAACTTACCTTCCGGTGCCGGGATGATCGTGTTTCCGTACAGTTCCAAATTTAAGTAGTAGAATCCCTCCGACTTGGTGCAATCGACTTCGTCGACGCGTTCGCATACACGTGTCTCCTGGTCGAACACGGTTCCGTTTAGGCAGAGAAATTTGATGTCCATCGGTTCGTCACCCTGACCGATGGTACACACGTGGAACATCTGACACGACGCTTCCAGATCGGCGTAGTAACCACCGATCACCTTGCCGGCGCATGTGAAGTTCGTTTCCGGCAGGTTGTCAAAGTCTAGGTACTGCGATGGGAACAATATGGCAATTAATACTGTGCATTAGAAATTTCCTTTATTCATTCAACTTACACCAGGTTCCGCTAAGCTTCGTCCACAGTAGAGAAGCGATAGTATAAACGCAATGAATGTCCCTGAAAATAGGATATGTTTTTTAGTAACATTCAAATTCAACTTCCAAAGTTGACTTCCACTTACCTTGCGAGAATGACTGCAAGATCTTGAGAACCTTCATCCTAGATCGGCGCCGCATCTGCAAAGAAATGAGAAAATACAATCCTGATTAGTTTCACTGCCATTTGAAATGGGTTGTGGTATTCAAAGCATGCAGCCTCAACAGCAAGGTGAGAAATTCCTGAGCCGCTGAAACAATGCGTAACAGTCGGATCTAATTTCAATAGGTCAACCTGCCAGCTCCCGTATTCGCGTATCGAATTCGATTTCGCACCACACCACCAGTGCCGGTAAGACACCCATCCACCGCAAGAGGATTGTAAGTACGATTGAAACGAATGAAAGGCAAGGTAAACCACTTCCCCTCCGGACCGAAACGGGTCTTCCCTACACGTAATTCAATCAATTCGAAGAATCGAAATTTTCCCATTGATTCATTCATCAACGCACCTGCCCTCCGCGCTCGGTTCAGAAGAAACCCCGAGACCACGTGCTTCCCTTGTTTCCCACTTGGTCAGATACAGATCAGATCGCCTGGCGATGGGACTGGGTGAGTTCCCATCCCTATCAATGACCATGCGTCCACCACTACGGTGGAAAGGTGGCAAGGCGGTTGTAAGCTGATACACATTAATAATCGATTGGATTCTGCGGTTTGCTGTTTTTTCTACCCGGTGTCTGTTTTCTTCTGGTTCTTTTACCTATGTTCGGTGGTTTTACGTAGTTCCACACTGCTTTCCTTCCGACAGGGTTGCTTCCACTCACTTGCTATAAAGATATGTTTTTCGGAATTGTGCAATCAGTAGATGTTATAATGGTATGTTGTACTTTTAAGTAGCAGGAAGAGGGTGTAAAGTATGTGTATGACTCATAAAACCTGTCAATTTCGCTTTCAGAGCGTCACAATCGGCGATCTTATGATTCGTGAACGTTCACTCTGAGTGAGCGCTCACGAGTCGTAAAATCGCTGATTGTGACGCACTGGAAGCAATATTGACAGATTTTATGTGTCAAACATATACTTCATGACCTCTTCTTGTAACTTACAAGTACTAATGGGCATTATACTATTTCATGATTTCATAATTCCCAAAAACATCTTTTTATAGCAAGTGAGTGGAAGCAACCCTGCCTTCCGACATCGTTTTTTTGGTCTGCCTTTTTGCGTTTTGCCTTTATTTTCTCAATGTTCGAAAGCAAGGAGAAGGTGGGGGTGGAGAAAGCGGTTGAACGATCGGTAGCAGCGAGAATATCTATCATCCATTCAACCCCATTGAACCGAAAATGTGGATAATCGAAGGTTTAAGATAAAAAAATTAGGTGACTAATCCCACTAAAGGGATAAGAGGGAAACATTGCACGAACATGAGTAAGCAAAGAATGTTTTTTTTTTATTAGAAATTGTGTTTTAAAATAAATGTCAGATTATAACATTCGAGATTATAACATTGTTTGCTATCATCGTGGAAATAATGAAGCATTTATGCAACGCAAGCTACGGTGGTCTGGACATGTAGAATGGATACCGGTAGAGCAAGCAACGAACGAAATAAATATTAATCAGTGAACTCAGATTAAGTTGTCGATACCGGGGAAAATCTTTTTTCGCACACATTGGATTTTCGCAGTTGAAGAGAACGTTTGGACTCTTCAAGTCCTACACGGCCAATCAGAACGACTCAGCGACTGAATTCGATTGACTTAGAGTATTTTCTTTCCATACGAAATTTACTCATATTTGGAAAAACTTGCAAGAACTCATAGCTAATGAGTAACTACAGGTTTTCCCAAATATGAGTAAATTTCGTATGGAAAAAAAATGCTCTGAGTCAATTGAATTCAGTCGCTGAGTCGTTCTGATTGGCCATTTGGTGACTGGATGCGTTCAACCGGGGAAAGGGAGCAGCGGTTAAACGAGGGAGTAGTCAAATTTTAAATAGGGGATAGAGGAAGTTTTGTTTCGGTGGTGGGTCTTTAGGACGAATTACAATAAGGTCGATCTCTGCTAGGCAATTCGTCATTAGACCATATACAGCTAGACCAAAAGAGTCGTTAGGTATAAACAATATAACAAAAAAAGTATAAGGGTCTGTGCCTACTTAGGGGCACGAACGGAAGGTTGACGTAGGGCCGCGATTGGCTGGTAGGTATAGTGACGCCAGCACTAAACCGAAGCACGCTAGTCAGACTAGCGACTTTCACCGTCATTAGCGACATTGTCGACATAGGAAGACCAGTGATGCCAGCGAGAAATGTCACGCTGATGTTCAGTCGCAATAGCACAATACCATAGAGGTAACTCTAAGACTAGTAGGTCCCGAAGAAACGTGCTCAACTTTTTGGCTCAGCTCTGGTACTATCTTCGGTCCCAAGCTAATCGATTCACCCCTCGAAACATAGGAAAAACGAATAACCCCTCATTTCATCTGTCAAACTTTCATAGCGAATCAAAACAAACATTGCGTAGTACTAGAATTTCGACTAGAATGGGATACGTTAATCGTTTGCTTGGGACCAATAGGCTAGTCAAGTAGTAAGCCAATTTAAAATCGTTAGTTTCGTATTGATTGTTGACAATACTACGGATGTCGGTTAATGGTTCGATTGGTTCAAATAATCGAATATCAACAAATATATTTGAATAATCATGCATCAAATAAGGAAAAACTGAAAAATTAATACAACGAATAATCACGGGTCATGACCGGAAAATTTAGTCTATTTGGGACGGTTGGGTAATGTTAGGTGATAGATTGACGCATATGTTTCTTGATGTATTTTGGTGTTTATCGATGATCGCTAAGGAGATGCATAACTGACTTTCCAACCCACTTCCAACTTTATCAGAAATCTTAACTTTAATATTGTTGGTACTTTCAACACTCTTTTGCAATATTACCAGTGATGTCAGAAGTAAATTCATCAGTGACATGCAGATAATGTCAATCTAAATTCACAATATCTTGTGGAGCTGTCAAGTTAAAGCAAGAAACCAGAAGTGAAATGGTACACTAGTGCCAGCTGGTGACTGAATTATTAACAGAGCTGTCCATCATCCAATAGGTCTTGTCAATCTGAACAACTTTGCCAAAGATATCAATCTTCTAACTAGTCGAGCTGTCAAGTTACAACAAACAATTTGAAACCAAATGACACACTGGTGCCACCTGGTGAGTAAATTGTGAACTGTATTGTACACCATTCAATATCTTGTTAATGTAAACAACTGTGTGTGTGTATTCCCACTAACCCCCAATGGCCGACAGTTATGGAAGAACTCTCTCTACAATGTCACATTTATGGTCATTGTAGACAGCTTTAGTCCGAGAGTTAGAAGGTGATAGCTCAATTGTAGATCCAGCAACCCATTTCAGAATGTCTGGAGAGTTACGCCCATTCCGAGGTTACTTTCACTCACAATAAGCCCCGCATGTATGCATCACCGTTATCAAATGGATATTGGTTATATATACACACTTCCAGGTTCGAAAATATTTTTTTCAACCCTGGCATGTATTTAGTTTAATTTTGATATTTATTTTTTTGTAATCATTGGAAAGCTCTCACCATATTCTGCTCTTTCGCCGTCGTTTATTGGTTCTTTTGGAATCACTTAAACTTTTTCTCTAACGCTTCGTATTTCATTCCCTGCTTCACTGGCAATTTCCTTCCGTAGATCGTCCTTGGTTGGTTCTAATATGATTCCGCCTTTTTTGATATCTTGTCAATGTAAACAACTGTAGCGAAAATAAAAACCTTTCATATTCTTGATCTATCGTGTTAAAGCAAGCCATTTAAACACAAATGGCACACTAGCGCCGCATAGTGAGTGAATTCTCAACTGAACTATTTAATAGTTCTTGTTTATCTGAAAAACTTGACCGAAGTCAGCAAACTTCCGTCTCATCGATTGACAGAGCTAAAGTTATAAATTAAGTGTCAAACAGTACACTAGTGGTGAATGAATTCCAAGCTGTGCTGCCCACCATTCAATAGTCAAAAGCAGCAGCCTTTTATCTAGACAAGGTCTCATGTTTAAACAATTTGTTGTCTTAACTACGAGCTGCTTCTGCCTCGATTATCCGAGACAGAATGAACATAATTCAGTAGTAGTAAAATAACTTTTGTTTACATTAATTAACGTGTTACATTTCAATTGATTTAGCCTGCAGGACTCTGCATCTTTGATTAATGGTTAAGCATTTTGTATTAATTTTCAGCATTGCAAGCAAGAGGATGCATATTTCTATTGATTTAAAAAAATGATACCCTAACAACAACAAGTAACTTAACCCAACGTACCAGATCCCTGATGATCTGTGGATTGGTTTGCCCACAGCAATCTCTGAACGTTTCCAGGAGGCGCGTTCTTCGCTTCTCCAGTGTCTGAAGACCCGCCAGGCGATGGAGCTCAAAATTTCGAGTCCGTGGAGGACCCTTCAGGATCATCTCAGGATCTTGTTCTGAATCCTTTGCAGTTTGAGGTGATGGCATTTAGCAGAAGCAAGTCTTTGGTACACTAGTGTTGCCTGATAAAGAAATTCTTAACTTAACTGTTCACCATCCAATAGGTTTTGAAAATCGGAATAACTTTGCCTAAAAACAGCAACCTTCTATCTGGTTGTGCTGTCAAGTTAAAACAAGTTATTGGAAGTCAAATCGTACACTTGCGCCGCCAGGTCATATAGATCATTCTGACGTGAGCTCTTCACTAAGCAAAAGATCTTATAAAAATTTACTGAAGACAGCAACTTTCTATCTAGTCGAGTTGCCAAGTTAAGCAAATAATTTTAAACAATATGGCACATCAATGCACAATCTGAACTAAGTTGTTCACCGCAACATAATATCTAGTCAAAATGTCAAGTTACAGCACGTTTAGAAGTAAAATTTTACCACCTAACGCCGCCTAGTGAGGGAATTCTCAATAGAACTAACTCAAATTTGAGTCAAATATGACAGTTAGTAATTTAAATTTTCCTCGATTATCCTCAAAAATCGTTTCGAATATCTGGAAAATTCTTGGGAACATAAATTCAAATTTTATTCAGTTTACAAGTATACTCATAGGCTTAGTTGCTCTCTTGTCCATCTGAGCAACATCGCCGAAAACAGAAACTATCTATTTGGTGTAAATAATGTCGATATTGATCGAGTCCACGGTGGCTTGCGATGTGACAACCGCCAACCACCACACAGACGAACTGAACCAAAACATACAGGTCTTCTTCTTCTTCTTCTTCTTCTTCTTCTTCATCTTATTCCTCTTCTTCTTCGAATTTAAAGCTTATTGCTTATCGCATATTAGCTTATTGCGTGCTCTCAACTCAGTGTTCTAGATGCACTTCCGCAGTTATTAATTGAGATCTTTCAATACCTGTACCATTTTTGTATTAGTATAATTGTATGGCAAGTACAACCATACTCTAGTCCCAGGGTAGTCAAGATATTTTTCAACTCGAAAAATTCCTAGACCGAACCGGGAATCAAACCCAGCCACCTCCAGTATGGTCTTGCTTTGTAGCTGTGTATTTACCGACTAAGCTAAGGGAGGCCCCGAACAGGTACGCTTTTTGATAACCTTGCCATCGGCTCGTCTCTCTCTCTGAATCTATGGGCTATCGATAGCCATAGCAGCAAGCAAGCACGTGATTGGTTGATTTCGAGTGGAAATTGATAATTGATTAATAGTTTACTAATGATGATCTATTATAATCATTTTACGAATCGAATAGTACATCAAATCCGAAATTACCAAGTTATAAGCGTTTAAAACCTGACACTATTTCGTCACACATTTTATTTCGATTTGCACGATTCCAAAATGACGTACAGTGTATCTCATTACTGAGCGTATAGCTGTCTTTTAAATTTAAAAAAAAAAAAAACAATTTGGCTGCTTCATCATCATAGATTTATCAATTATTAGTAAAGTTTGGGTCAGTTTAAATTGAGTTTATAAAAAGTTAGAGCTATTTTACGCAAACGCTTTTGCCTTATTTTCTTGAAATGAATAAAACCTTACTTTTATAAATTTCGCTCTTTTTAAGTCCAATTAATGATTATTCATGTGCCACTAATTTTACTAAAATTCATTCACAAGGTAAATAGTTGAAAATTGAGCGTTTTATTAAAATAAATCTAACTTCAATAAAATCTAAAGCTATAGCGATCAATCAATAATCATCTGTTCAATTAACAGCCGAGATTTAAAAAATATATCTATCCAACTATAATTCAAAAAATTGTCCACTAGGGTGCATGTTCAATTTTGCGATACACTGTAGTTCTACGTCAATATGCACAAATTTGTCTTATGACTTCAGTATTGTTCCAGTTAAGAAAACAGCAGCAATTTGAATGATGGCAATACAATATTGATGCACAATTAATTCAAGATGCCAAAATTCTTTTACACCACATATCGCCATAAACTGCTCTACATAGAAACTGAAATCTGCTATGAAAAATCATTTCAATGTACCACAATTTAGAATACACTTCTTATTCTGTGATTTTAATTCTGAAATTTTCATTAATTTTGATGTTCTGAGGTGTACAAACATTTTTTAAATCCAAATCCGTGAATTTAATTTTTAATGATCTAAAAATTTATGTTAGTCTGAGGCTGCCGAAATAGTTCAAAGTCTCAGAATAATGAAAACATATTTTTAAGCGTTGTTAGAGTCTTAATTTTTTTTTTTTATAAATCCTAAAGTTTAGGAGGTTTGCGTCCTAAATATGATATTCTTCCCCTGGGTCACAATTTATTTCATGCCCATGATTTCGTAAACAATTTCAACGATCAACCTCTCAATTTCCTAAATACCCATTGGTCAAAACATTAATGATCCATTGGTCTAATGGTTTTCGGCCTAATGAGCCATTCAGGTTCCTAGTGCCCAGCATAATGGTCTTTGAACATTTTTTAGGATCGTGAAACATAGACAAAATGTTCTATGAAAAATTGTTTCTAAACTTCTAAATCCATAACCGTGAAATTAATTTGTTTCCTATGCCGGGATGTAAACAATTTTGTCAATCTCTTTTGTTGTCTCAGAATTATGAAAACTATTTCAAAGTGTTGTTAGAATCTAGTAAAATCTCATAAATCCCACAGTTTTGGATGTTTGTCTAAGTCCTGAATATCGATATTCTTCGTCTGGATCACAATGTACTTCATGTCCATAATAAGAATAGGAAGCATCGATAACATCAAAATATGCCACTTCATGAGTATATTTTACAATAAACCCTCCCCCGAGAGATCCACACCTCCATTAAAAGTCTGAAAATATAAACATAAAGTCCACTAAATTTACTTTGTGAACCATTCGAAATTTCAGAAATACATTGGAATTTTGTTAAGATACGACAATTTGAATTTGGGGTCAAATTGACCCCAGTGTATACAACGCAAGAATTTCAATACACTCTTCCCCCGAAGAACGCGAACTCGGTCTACAGGAATTCAAAAAAGAAGGCTTTCACATTCCGTCAGCAATTAACCACTTCATTTGAGCAGTTAAAATGACGTTTACTACTACTCGAACTTTGAAATGAAACATTATTTTGAGATTTTTTCTTCTTGAACCACGAGAAAAGTAGCCAACATTTGTGCGTTTCATAAAAAAATAGAAATTAGCTGGTCCAGTTTTGTGAAATCGCTGGTAGAAAGAAACTACTTGACAAAGTGGTCAATTCGAAAGCCTTAGTCCGGCGCTCCTCGTTCGTGTCGAGAGTGACAAAGCGCTGCAGCTCGGTTAGTTTTTGGTGTTGGTCCTTAAATTCTTGAGCGCTTGGTGCTGGCATCTCAAGGCTATCGTCCAAATCACCAGGAGTTTCAAGATCTCCAAGTACTACTTCAGCCGTTGTTTCCTTTTCTGCAATCAGATTATAAATCCCAGCTTGCGTCATATCAACAACTCCCAGCGCCGGTCCCAGAGCTCGAATGTCTTGGGCGACGTCTGCATTGTCGTTGCTGGTTTCATTGATATTTCCGCTAATTTCAGGTGGCAAAAGAGCATTCCAGCAGTTTTTGAGCGTAGAAGGCTTTATAACACGAACGATCGAAGTGTGCCCTGCTTCTACACGGACGTGAAAATTTTCCGGTTGTCAAATTGTTCGTCTATGTTTTTTCGTCGCGTTTTTTCTAGAGAAGTTCGCGAGTGCAGACTTTTATACACCGAGGAACCGCACGCCAGTCGAAGGAAGATTATCTTGCAAAAGTATCCGCAGATCAAGAAGTTTTTCGGTTATGATCCGCGGTTCAAGTTTGTGGCTGGTGCCATGGTGCTAACGCAGTTTGCGATGTTGTTCATAATGAAGGACCAATCGTGGAAGATGATTTTCCTGGTGGCATATTTCTTTGGAGGGGTGATTAATCGTTCGCTAGAGCTCGCCTGTCACGAGATTGCTCAGAATCTGGTTTTTGGACATGCAAGGCCGATGGCAAACCGGCTGTTAGGATTTTTCTGCAACTTCCCGATCGGAGGAGCGGATGCATCCGACGAAACTTTTAAGCGCAGAAGAATCATTACCAACATAGGAGAAAATTCGGTAAGATCCTTCCATTGCATTATTTTATGATTCTTCAATATTTTACAAATATTTACACATTACACACAACTACACATAGTAACTCGGAGCGTTTGGTACGGTATGTCCACGCATCCTTTCACCCCTGTAGATTCAAGAAATGTTCCCATTCATTTCCAAGAATCATCTTTGTGGCAAATACAACGCAGTAGGCCTGGCCGTATTGATGTTTATATCATATCTCAGATATGCTGTTAACATCAATTAGACAAGAAAAATGATTAGACCTCATCTAACCTAATCATTTTTCAGGATGCTTTCTCGTACTGGCTGCGTTTGTATTAGATTAGATTAGATTATTAGATTAGTAGAAGGCTTTATAACACGAACGGCTTTTACTAGGCTGTCAAAGCTATCTTTGATAGTGAACTTCTTCTACGATTTAAGCAAATCGTCCCCTGTTTTATCCATCCAGTCCACAATCGTGCGATAGCTATGATGGATGTAATGCAATTTAAAGTTTGCGATTATCCCTTGATTCAATGGCTGTATTATGAAAGTTGTATTTGAAGGGAGGCAAGTCACTGCGATATTCGGATGGATTAATTCGTGGGGGGGGGGGGGTCTAGGCGCGTTGTCCAACATCAAAAGGACTTTGAACGAGAGGTTCTTGTCCCGACACATTTGTTCAAAATCTGGAGCGAAAATGTCGTTAAACCAGTCCGTGAAAAGCGATGAGGTCATCCATCCCTTTTTGTTAGCTCGATAATGTATCGGTAGCTGATCTCTGCTGAGGTTCTTGAGCGTTCTTGGGCTCGCCGCTTGACCGATGACGAACGGTTTGACCATATGGGCACCCGATGCGTTGGAACAGAAAAGTATAGTGTACCCTTTTTTATCCGCCTTGATCCCTGGAACACTTTTAAGATGTTCAACGATATAAAATCGCTGAGGCATTCTCCGATAAAAAAGTTTGATCTCGTCGCAATTATAAATTTGCTCTCGAGTGTATCCGCCTTGTTCGATTATTTATGTTCGTGGAAATATGGCAGCTGATACGACATCAGCCGATGCCTTCTCACCGCGCATACCTACATTGTGCGACTTGTTTCGTTGTTTATAACGTTCGAACCACCCTTTGTTGGCAGATAAATGTTTAGCATCTTCTCCGGTCGTGCGCTTGAATTCCTTAGCATAATTTGCGTGAAAATCCAATGCTTTCTCTTGAATGGCAAGAAAGTCAACAGGCAAATTGTTGCAATTCATATCTTCTATCCACACCGTCAATGCAATTTCCATTTTCTTCATTATCGGATTGCTTGCATAATGATACTGATCTGTCACGTTGGGCGCTAAGCCCGCCATTTTCTTGAGTTTTTCCTTCTTTTCATTTTCATTTTGCAGCGTTTGGTGGGGCAATGGGAGTGCAAGTCAATCCAAAGCCGAGGATAAAGGAAGGGTAATGGCTGAATAGTCTATGCGGACCACTTGAACGCCATGGGAAAAGGAAGGGATTGAAGAGGTCGGTAATTGGGGTGTTTTGAGGAAATGACACCTAGTACTAGATTTGTGCTGCAAAATGTAAAGAAACCGAAAATCCATCTCCCACTGATTCATCCTTTCACATATATACCAAATTGATATTTTAAAGCAACCATCACAATAAACAGACAATATATGAAAAGGCTAGTTGTCTCCCTAAGCGGACACCCGGATCCTAACTCCTTTTTCAATCTACTTAATGTCATTAGGCTGTCTAAATTTTCGTTTGATGATTATGATATCTCATTAGCCTAATTTAATAAATAATTTAAATCTCTAATCCATGCTTTATTAAGTACCTGCACTTGTGCATGCTATCCAAAATTTAACGTGTTTCAAGTTGTTTTAGACTTTGACATATACTTATTATATATCAGTTCGTCCCAAGTGACTAAAATTCTTCACTCTGAAGATAGTTTCCTAGCTGATTTTTAACTTACATAGGGTATATGCTCCAACTACGCTCTTACGTTTCCACTATGTCACACCACAAAAATACGTATGGGTATGTCACAATAGAAGTACGCCACAGTGGAAATCCCGAACAACAGTTCAAACACTTATCCCAAATCAAAATGAAGCACATATAAGATTAAAGGGTGTCCACGATGAAATTGCCACACTATGAAATTGCTCTAACTTTTTAACCGTTGGGTAGAATTTAATGAAAATTTGGGTGGATTTAGTTCATAGTGCATTATTAACATCCTGCAAGTTTTAAAGTCCTGTGATCAAAACTCGCGGAAATGGAGTCGAAAGAACAGCTCGTGCGTGATAAAATCTTGCGCATTCATCACGAGAACAAGGATCTCTCGCATCGTTCCATCGCTAAAACGTTGGGAATCGCGAATTCCACGGTGTCGCGAGTGATTAAGCGGTTCGAGGAACGGTTGACCACCGATCGGAAGCCCAGAAGTGAAGGAAAAAGTATTCCGTACAACACCAAAAATCACAACCGCGTAGTTGGGGCCTTCAACCGAAATCCGAACGCCTCCGTTAGGGATGTGGCTAAGAAGCTGCACCTAAGCCGAAGTTTTGTCCAGAAGGCCAAAACAAAGGCTGGGCTTCGAATGTTCAAGGTACAAAAGGCCCCTAATCGCGACGAGAAGCAGAACAAGTCCGCCAAAACCCGTGCCAGGAAGTTGTACCTCAACATGCTGACGAAAGTTGAATGCTGCATCATGGACGACGAAACATATGTGAAGGCCGACTTCAAACAGATCCCCGGCAACCTGTTTTTCACGGCCAAGGATAAGTTCTGCGTTCCGGAGCATGTCCGCACTCAGAAGATGTCCAAATTTGCGAAGAAATTCCTGGTTTGGCAAGCCATCTGCACGTGCGGGAAGCGGAGTGCACCTTTCGTGACCCAGGACACGATGAACGGACAGGTGTACATAAAAGAGTGCCTCCAGAAGTGGCTGCTTCCTCTCCTGAAGGCCCACAACGTCCCAACAATCTTCTGGCCGGATTTGGCCTCATGCCACTTCTCCAAGGACGTGCTGAAGTGGAATGCAGACAATAAGGTCAATTTCGTGCCGAAAATGTTCAACCCTCCCAACACTCCGGAGCTCCGCCCCATCGAGAAGTACTGGGCGATTATGAAGCAGCACCTTCTTAAACGACCTAAGGTAGTGAAGACAGTCGAGGAACTGAAGAAAGTATGGGTTTACATGCAAAAAACGGTTGATTCACAGGTTGTGCAGAATCTTATGGCCGGGGTTAAGGCCAAGGTGCGGACATTTGCGTATGGACTGTAAATAAAATACGAGTAAAATGGTAAAATGAAGTTTAATAGTTATTTCTCAATCCCTGAAAATTTGATGGCAATCGGATGAAAACTCGAATTTTGCGAATCAATTTTGTGTGTGGCAATTTCATCGTGGACACCCTTTAGTTACAATACCATGTATAAAAATGGTGTTTAACAATGTTCCCTGAGTAATACTTAAATGAAAACAACAATGAAAGCCCGTCACGCAAGTAGAAGGAGCACCGTTGGACACCCTCTAAAATACCTCAATAGTACAACTCCCGTACAAACCCATCTGTATAAAAATAAATAAAATAAGAGTGATTTGCGGAAAAAACCAGCCAGTATCGCACCCAACGTCAGTGCCTATACGTAAGCGTACCACGACGCAGCTCTTAAAAAAAGGAGTAACAGGTGTGATAATATTGCTTCAGACTAGAACTTTCGTTCTCTCATGCAATGGTTCATCAGAGAGGGGAAGCTCAGTAATCCTCATCGCATGCTCATGACGCCACTCCGCCACGGTATGAGCCAACAATGCCGGGCCTAAACCAACCGTCTCCAACGATCCACTATGAAGCATTATATTAGGCCCGCCCACCAACGTCCAGGTTAAAAACTAGCCAAGGGGAGGACTTCATAATAACCCGGAGCGGTTCAATTGAATATCCTACTACACAAAAATAAGATTAAATAATTAGATTGGTCTCACCCGATATTCTTGAAATACTTGACGTTTTGAATGAAACATTGCCATTTTCAGACTTCGTGTTGTTAGTTTTCTTGAAGGTCTTGTGCTTAATGCTTGATTTGTCTTTCGCTTCGTATTTCTAAAAATTGACTCTATAAATAAAAAAAAAAAAAACAAAAACAAACACAACGCTTCCCGCTCACAAGCTGTAGACCGAATGCAGAATCTTTGTGATGATACTTTCCAAACGTGCATATCCATAGAAATAAATCCAATTCAATAAAGGATTGATTTCCACTGCGACTAAATCCAGCATTCCTACTAAAATATCAAATGCTGTGCTTAATCAGAGCAATAAACAATGTACGGTGATGATTAATCTGTTAATATACTTTTATAAGCGGGTTCAAATGCACTTTTGGTAAGCATCAACACTGATCTGGCAACACTAGTGTGCATCTTTCCAATGTGGTAAAGATCCAGATCAGCCCTGGGACCTGGTAGCCTAATTAAACTACCTCAAGGTTTTGCCAAAGCCCAGGGGATATCCTTGAGTTTTTCCTTCCGAGAAATAATGGTCTTCACCGATGATTCACTGACCAAGTGTGACCTAGCTACTGCTGAACAACTCAGACCATTCTCAGTTTCTTCGATTATTCGTAGGTTTTCCGTCAGTGTCATCGATCTTCGTTTCTGTAGATAGAAACAACAAAACAGTAACGAAGACAGCAACTTCCTAGATAGCAAAGATTTCAAGATATCCCATAAACAAGGAAATCACAAATATATGCATACAAGCACCGCGTAGTGAAAAAATTCCGGACTTATGTACATCAAACATTAGGTCTTAATCTACTACACAACTTCGCCCAAGACAGCAACTTCCAAGGATTTCAAGATATTGTATAAAAAAGCAAATCACAAATTCAAGCACACTAGCACCGCGTATTGAGAAAATTCCGAACTTCTGTCGACCAACGATGAGGTTTTGATCCACTGAACAACTTCGCCGAAGAAAGCAACCTAGATGGCAAGGATTTCAAGATATCTCAAAAACAAGGGCATCATTAATTCATGCACACTAGCGCCGCGTAGTGAGATTTCATCTAATATTACAGAGCTCCAGTGGACACACCTAGTCACGAAAGAATTAGTAAAATTCATCGACATATAAAAAAGTTACAACCTTTCAAAGTGGCCTGGGGTTAAAAAGACCCCAAGGTACAGACAAGAGGTTAAGTAAATGTCTTGCTAACATTCCTTCCCAATCGCCACCAGTTGGCAAGGATGTGGGCAGAACAGTTATGGGCTGTTGTAAGGAGAATAATCCTTTATCTAACAGGTAGTGATTAATCCCACATTTACTATCTAGCGAGCAACGGATGGAGATGGGTTCTTCTTAGCAACAGTTAGGTGCTCAAACTTCTCAGTAAGGTAATTAGCGAACAATTTTGATGTGTAAGGAAAAGAAGCACTAGCGTGCAGAGGAATCCGGTGGTGGTTCATCTTCTTCTTTGCTTAAAATCCCTTAGGAATTTCACTCAAAATTTGATGTTCTCGGTATTCTTTTTGGAATTATCTTGGAACTATCTGCAGGATTCACTAGAAATTATTCGCAGAATTTGGAATACTCGCCAGAAATCCTTTGGAACTGTCCTCAGAATTCAATAGCCTTGAGGTTCTTCTCGGATTTCTTTAGAACTCTCCTAAGAGCTCTTTTGAAATTAATTTCAGAAGTCCACTGGAATTATACTTAGACCTCTTCATGATTTTTTCTTAGAACACCTTGGAACTGAAATTCTTTTAGAGTTTCAGGAATTATCCTTGGAATTCGCTTGAAAATTGACTTAAAATCCTTTTGGAATTTCACTCAAATTTGATTTTCTCTGAATTCTTTTCGAAATTATCTTGAAACTATCAGTAGGATGCAATAGAAATTATCCGCAAAATTTTCTTTGAATTCTCCCCAGAAATATTTTGAAATTGTCCTAAGAATTCAATATCCTTGAGGTTCTTCGCGGAATATGTTAGAACTTTTTTTTTTCCAGATCACCTTGGAACTGAAATTTCTCAAAAGTTTCAGAAGAATTTCTTCTGTATTCTCCAGAAATTCTTCCCAGAATGAGCTTGGTATTATCCTCAGAATTCCCGTAAATTTTTCCCCAACATCCCTTTGGAATTTCATTCAAAATTTGATTCTCTCGGTATTCTTTTCGACAATATCTTGGAATTATCTGCAGATTCACTAGAAATTATTCTCAGAATAAACATGGAATCATCCCGAGAAATCTTTCCTTTTGGAACAGTTATCAGAATTCAATATCTTTGAGTTTCTTCTCGGAAGTCAAGTTTAAGTTGTCCGTTCATTCACCAAAACGTTGTATTTTTCTACCAGAAATGTTCAATAAACCTTGCCCCTGCATTCACCAGAACTTTTCAACAATTTATACATCAGGAATTTTCAATTCAGTTGCATGCAGCAGATTGTTACAAATCATACATCAGAAATTGTCAATACAAACTTGCCCCCAGGTAATTTAAGGCCAGAAAATTCCAATTTACCAGAATGGTGTAAATTTTCCACCGTTAATGTTCAATAAAAATTGCTTCTCCAATCTTCTGATTCATGCAGATTTCCTTTTTCCAATTTCTGCCAGACATTTTCAATATAGCTGGCTTCTCCTATCATCAGAATGTTGCAGATTTTTCACCAAATGCCCCTATTTTCACATGTTTCATCATAATTTCCAGTTAAGCAGCTTCCCTCCAATCATCAGAATGGTGCAAATTTTACACCAGCAATTTTTATTGAAATTTGTTTCTCTAATCAGCAGAAGGATGCAAATTTAAGACCAAAAATTTTCCGAAAAGCTTGCCCATCCGTTCACCAGAACGGTGCAGATTTTCCACCAGAAATTTTCAATAAATCTTATTTTTAAATAAAGCTTGTACCTTCATTTACCACACCAGTGCAAGTTTTCCACCAGAAATGTTCTGTTTATTTCATTTATAAGAGTGATGCAATTTTTTCACCAAAAACAATCAATAAAGCATGGTCCTCCATTCACCAGAACGGTGCACCAAAAATTGTCAGTGAAGTTTGTTTCACCATGCACCTTTGTGGTGCAATTTTCAGGCTTTGCCTCTTCATGCACCAGAATGCAGATTTTCCACCATAAATTTTCAATGAAGCTTGCATTCATCAAAACGATGCAAATTATGCACCAGAAAAATTAATAAACCTTGCTTCTTCATTCACCACAGTGTTGCAAACTTTCCACCAGAAATTTTCAGAGAAATGTGCACCTCCAAATTTTTAGCGTGATTCAATTTTTCCACCAGAGTTATTCATTTTGATTAGTCCCTCCATGCACCACCTTGATGATATTTTTAAACCAGAAATATTCAATAAAAAGCTTTTTCTTCGATTTACCACCACGAAGGTGAATTTTTTCAATCTTAAATTTACCCTCCATAAACCATCTTGATAAAAATTACACCAGAAATGTGTTGTATACACCACTGTGGAGCAATTTTTTGACCAAAAAATTTCATTGAAGTTTGTCCCTTCATGCACCTTTATGGTGCAATTTTCAGGCACCATCTCAAAGGAATTTTCAGTGCCCTTATATTATGAAATGAAGATATTTTACCTTCAAATCAAGTTATCAAGAAATCAAGTTATTTTATTCTAATTTTGTAAATATGAAAATAAAAATCTTATTTATAAAAGGGGGGGGCAATTGCCCCACTTTTCTCCACCCTGTGCACGCCAGTGAAAATAAGTAATTGTACTTAACATTCTAGAGGGGGCTACATTAGCCCTAGGAGTGGCTATAGTCCCCTACGCCCCGTAGTTACGCCAATGGTGCTCGTACAACCTCAGAACTTGTGCAACTAGATTTATGCTATGGTAAGTTATTTCACAATACGCTTCTCCGTAAGAAACGTAACCACTCCATTCAAAACAAACATATCAAGAGAGTCAAAACCGGCGTGTCGCAAGATGATAACCTACCATAACTTCCTGCATTTATGGCCAGGCATTTACACACGGCAGGCAGCATACGGCTAACATAAAAAGGGACATCAACCATTATTGTACTCGTAGATACTACACTAAACGGTCGCTATCTGAAAGGTACTTTTTGATTTTACTACAAATCGCATCTTTCCTTAGCCCTTCTTTGTGAACTGTAAGAAAATAGATTGCTTGCTGATACATTTCTAATTTTCTACGATAAGCTGTTATTTTTAAAATATTCCTAAAAGTCCCTTTCAGTTAGCGAACGTTTAGTGTACTGGCATCGTCGGCACCGGTCGAACGGCGGACGTCCCAGGAGCAGCAAAACGAAACAAAGCATAAAAACGAGGGCCAAAAGCAAGCGAGAAGAGAAAAAAGAGCGAGTCAAAACTGTGATCTCCGGCGCTTCTCGCTCATCACGATTCACGGCCGGCGATCGGCGGAAAGCAGAAGCAAGTTTGTTTCGGCGCGAAGAAAACCGCGAAAAATGTCGGCTGCCTTTTGCTGCTGCTTGGTCTCTGCCCGTGTCCGTTGTGAATGAACAACCTCAACAACACTGCACTTATGGTGCGGCAAAGGGATCTACGGCCGATTTTTCCATTTTCGCCTCTTTTTCAGCCTCGGGTCGATCGACGATCGTCGTGTGTAATACCGGTATCGATCGGCGCGTGTTTGTTTTTCTGGAGGATCTCATTGTTCGGCGCGAGTATGACCACGATTATGTTGTTCACCTGTCTGCTTCCGCTGGCTTTGGGACACTTGGTTTGAAATCGTATCTTCGAGGTTTAAATGCTATTTGATAAAATGACGACTGGACTCATATTTCATTTTTCACAGTATGGATACATATGATCCTATTGAGCAGATGGATCAGCTACGAATGTAAACCGCAACCCACATATAAGCCAAAGTGATGATAACCACCACTTCAGGATGCCAGTAATAATAACAGAGTTAACCAGTTCCCGCTACTGGATCGAACCACCACTGGCACTGGAATCTGGTAGATTGAGCTTTCTCTCACCGATCAGCAGTGGTTGGCGGTTTGCACCAAGTGCGTGAGATCAAACAAGCAAGTGGTGGCAAGCAAATGGGGGGAAATTCAAGCTTCCTCGGCTTTACAACTCAGAAGTATGTTATTTCACCTGGGTGGGAAAACAAACTTTTCATGGTTTCTACTGCGCTAAAGGTATGCGTATAGATAGAGTTGATTCGCAGCCATCGCTAGAGAAGATGGTATCGAATGGTTGAAGACAGTTGGAGCTTAAACTGGCGACTACTATTTACGATCAATTGGTCTAAAAAGTCTAACTTAGCATCACGCTATATACAAAAGTATTTTTCGAAGACCTTTTCCAAAAGTGAATTAAATTTCCTCGGAGAAAGGGTTCATATTTGAATGAAAACAAAAGGAAGGAAATCGCTGGAATGCGACAAGGCTGGCTTATACAGGAGTATCTTTTCATAATCGAGTGTCACTGGTCACGCTACACAGATTGTGCTGAACCGTGCTATAAAGTTACTTCTTGCTCTTGGAGACATACTTGTGGGACGTAGGATGTAGCGTTTTTTTTTCATTACCTGGATCAAGCTAGACTGCTCGTTCATTTAAACAGTGAATGTTTTTCTGGAGCTCAATATTTTTGGCAAGGTTACTGAAATTCGCTTCTTTTCTCTGATATTCGTTCATCGTGTGCGACGGTACTCGAAGCATCGGTATCTCAGCAAAACTCTTGAATGATGTGGATGCCCACATAAAAGCAAATCGTAAAGAATGCTCGATGAGAGAGGAGTGTGAGTGTCGATGCACCACTCAAATCTTCGTGCAGCGTGCTCTTCTTCGGTTCATCGTTCACATCGCGAGCGGTGGAGAGCGTTCTTCGTATATTTTAGTCTTCATGACGATGCGAATGGTTTTTCGCCTCATCGCGATTCTCATGCTTTGATCCTCATGAAGATGCGTTTAGTTTATTCTTCAACGCGAACGGGAATAGTTGATTCAACACGATGAGTCGTTAAGGCCGTGAATCGTTGTGGAAAAAAATTAGTGACGCGGTGGAAGAAATGGCGGGAGCGTATAAAAATGTAAAATACAAGTGGCTGGTGGAAATTGATAGCGATAAACGGTGTCCGTATGAAAAAGCAACGCTTATTCCCTCTAATTTCAAACGACATTTCCTCACAATCCCCCCGGATGTGGCTCGTCGATTGTGGCTTTCGCAAAGTGAACGTAGTGCTAGTGCAAGTGGGGATGGGCAACCGAGAAAGGAAGAGAGTACTTCTTGGACCACTAATGTTGGTTGCTGAGAACAATTTGCCTTTTTGTTATCTGGAATGGAAGGCAATTAAATTGTTGAATGAAACAACATGGGATGCAGTGAATTTAAAAAATATCACGGAATACTCTGCCACACCTCGTTAGTCGGGCAGCGGATATAATGCGAAAAGAACTTATCGGGTTACTCCGTAATAAGCTCATTTGCTTGAAAATGGACTCTGCAACGCGTCACGGCAAATCGGTTTTCGCAATAACGTGACTGTACCCGACGATGAAGGAGACGTTCACATTTACCATCTTGGTAAGTAAATCATTATTAATGTATATAACTGAAAAAGAAAACATAAAATCGATTCCATATGGTTATTGGGAAAGAAAACACATTATCCCACCGTTAATCCGCACCTAGTTAATCCAACACCTCGATAATCCGACTACACGAAAGAATTGAAAAAGTACAGGACAATCTTCGTAGAAATGTAGTGCATGCCACATGAAAAGCATCCTACAAGTGTTTAAAATTATTTATTCATGCTGATTGCAATTCAATTGAGTTACGGTTTATTTTTTATGTTGATTAAACAATGCGCACCTCCAAATCACGTACAGAAGTTTTGGCTTAGTACTCAATTTAATCTTTTGCCATAATTCTAATTGTTCTCAAGCTATTGTAATTTTGAAAAATTATAATTTGACTATATTTTCGACCCTTCCCTTTCAATGAAAAAATATAATTGAAGCAAGCTACCAGACAACACTCTATACTGAGCAATTCCACACAGATTCGCAAATCGTTTCGAATCGATGTTTTTTTAAATGTTATTTTACACAGTAGTTTGTTATTGTCCAACATGCCATTTTAAGTATTTAGTTCCCTAGTTTTGTACACGACTAACACTTGAAAAGAGCTTATGCAAAAATGATACGCATCAATAGAAAAATATATATCTCGTGAACGATTTGTTTGATCGAGATGGTGTGTTCGGAGAAGTTTTGCCTTTCAAGAAAAAATATACACTATAAAAAATTATTTGATTTTTTACAAAAAAAATAATAAAAATTATCAAACAAAATTAAATTACCCAAACTGCATATTGGTCTAAAATTATTTTAATATAATACTTTTGTAGTTTAGATAGAGCGCTACCTTGTGACAATGTGTATTCGTTGGGCAATTCCTAAACAAAAAAGTTATGAATTATTTAAAAAATTATTATTTTTCAAAAAAAAACCTACAGTTATCGAATATCTTTGAAATAGTGTTAATATTAAAACACATTACACTTACAACAAAAAAGCTCATACTGCTTAAATTGACAATTTTTGCCCTTTCGATATGTTATTCGTGAGTGTTCAAACTACACAGATTTTTAATCATACGCATGAGTTAAGATATAACTTATTATGAGTAAGAGACCGTATGGGAAAAGTGTATTTTTCTATTTGGCCCCATATACGACTAGCTAGTTTCGAAGTCCACGGTGGAATAGAAATCAACCATAAGAAGTGTTTGACAGCCTTTTCGGGTCACCGTGCTGTAGCCACACAATAGGAACGAGCAAAGCGGACAGGTCCCGTCCAGAATTGCCCAGGGAAACTGAAAAAAAAAATTATGCAGCAAATAGAGCAAGACATTCATTTGATAAAGGATCACTCTGTTTGTTCACGTTTCAATATATTGACGCGAAGGGGAACTATTGACAATAGTATTGATGATGTGAATACAGAAATATTGTCAATATCGATTTATTGACGTCAATATTGAATGTATTGGCAATACGATTATTGTCAATAAAAGCGATCGTGTAGGCCGATAACATAGTGAAAGCGAAGAGAAGTGAAGGGGCGAGAAATGCGTACAAACTTATGGAAATTCCCATTATTGATATTATTCCTTATATTCGTTTCGACGCTTTGCTCGCCTCTTCGCTTCTCTTCGCTCTTACTATGTATTCGGCCTAACGGTGTTTCTCATTAATATTTGCGTAAATGAAACAAAAAATAGTTCCCTTTTGCACTAGTTCACATAAACCTACTTTCAAAATCAAGACACTCTTCACGCCAGTAATCAGTTAATTCAAGCTGAACATTGCATTAGGTCCTAAGTAACATTGACAGATTCTCTTCGTCGACTTTCTCTTTGTGTTCTCACGGCCATGTAAAGACATTCCAAGGTAATTTCAGCACACCGATCGATAAAAGAAGCTTTTATCTAGCATCTAATATGACAAACACAACAAGAAACGGTTTTGTGATCATGTTATTGCGCATTTCACATCAAATTGGACTAATAAGCGCGTTTTCACTTATTAAAAAGTGTGATAAAATTGCAAGTTTACGTCTAATCGTCTTGGTGTCTTGGGTGCACTTATTCCTTATGATGCAAGCAATAAGTGCTCCGAATACATCAAAACGATTTGACGGAAACGTGCACTTTTATCACATTTTTTGCATTTTTGGGACAATCCAGATTCAGATGCAATCAGCAATATTAATGAAAGAGAAAGTCGACGAAGAGAATCGATCAATGTTACTTAGGACCTAGTGCAATGCTTAGCTTGAGTTGATTTCGTTAGCGCGCGCAGCGCAAGCTAAAGAAACGACACAAGCAACCACATAAAGCTTCGTTCATGAACGATAATAGCAATGATGCTCTTCATGAAGATGATCAATCCGGTGTATTCTTCTACAAGTGGCATCGCTCACGAAGAACGATTGCTGTGATCGTGTTGCTGGAAATTTGAGAGTGAGTGAGCCCATGCTCAATGAGTGCATGTGGTCACTCAGCGAATGAAAGGAAGGTGGGAGAAACAAAATAACACAAATTGCTTCGTCAACATAAGCGATCGCACACGAAAAATGAACTCCGAACGCATTGCTGCTGTTCTTCTACCGCGATAGGAAAATAGTCCGACCATCGCTTCAGTGCGATAATCAGTAACCTTGATTTTTGGTAACATATCGATTTGATCTTAATTGACTTGATGGTATTAATCCAATCAAATTGAATAACAACGGTACCGGTAAGAACAGTCGTCTTCAGTAGTAATAGGCAATCTTATTAGAAGCAACGGTATTTTTTGAGCAAATTAATCGCGAACCCTGCCATAAAGAAGCGCTAGAACGGGGCATATAGGTTGGGTAATTTTGAGTAGCAGTCTTCTCCAAAAGATTTGTTTTCAATAATTGGTTTTCTCTGGTAATTAGGTTCAACTCGAAAGTTGATTATTTAAGATCACACTGGGCTATTATTCACAGAAAGCTGTCAAAATCAACTTTTTTGGTCCCTTTTTTCTGGTTATAGTAATGAAATTTAAAAACCTAATTTGGAATTGGTTGCATAAATATGCATAGCTCACAGGATTTGTTGTCAAGATGTTTTCAATGATAACTAAATTATTTATTTTTGTGATATCCAACGAGCATTTTTTGTAATCATTATTGGTATGTTGACTGTCTATTTATTCGACCACAATGATAACATATTCAGCTATCGAACATTGATATCCGGGCATTAGAACTTTTTATCAATTTTGTATACATCTTTGCTTTAGATGTGTTTATAGGAAATTGAAAATTGTAGGCCTAGTTTTTAATTAAGAAGCAGTGTTGTATTTTTAACAACCCAAGTAACAACTCAAGCTGAACAGTAAGAACAGAAGCTGATTATTGGTTGATTTAAGGTGTACACAGCTGATTAACAGCAGGCTGAATATATAGTTGATTAGTAGTGCGTGAAGCTAATTGTGTCCTCATAATTTAACCTAAATAAGATTGAACAAGCCGTATTTTAGCTTAACACTACTCCATAAATCAGCAATGCACTACAAATATTTTAATAGCCTGATTTGTTAAATGTACTAAGTCACTCATTGCATGTCCGGCATTTTAGTTCTTCTAAATTCACTGCCTACCTTTCTAATCCCAAGCAGCGGCAGCAGTAGAGACAAGGTAGAGGAGCTTTTTAGGAATTTCTCCACGTAAAAGTGGGCTGCGACGACGTCAGAAGCATTATCATTTGTATTTCTGTGTTTTGACTGCTATATTGCACTGAATTTTCAGACAGAATTCCAAAAATATAACTCAATTATGGCACTAAAACAGCTTCCACATGACGATTGAAATAAATCGCGCACTTGTGTCCACATTGTGTAAACTACACTTGAAAATGAGATGAATTACCAGTTGTTGTTCACAATTCTGCATTGCTGTATAATACTCTTCCAGTTGCTGTTATTCAACTTAAATATGACATGTTTCAATTTAATGCCAATGTTTTGCCACACATATGCTTAAGTGGTCCAGTAGGTATGGTCAGGCATGGACAATCATTTACATTCATTTCATGCAATCATTTACATTAATTTGCCTCTAACTTTTTTCATCAACAGCATTCCGCAAAATGATGTATACAACTTTAGTAGGTTTTATTATTAGCTACAACTTTTGCTCATAACTCAAATCTGTATCTCTTATGCATCACGAATTAGAGTGAGCAGAACTTGTTACTGTTTTTCAGTGAATGTAAAATACATTCACTGAAAAACAGTAGTGGCTTCTGTTCGCTCTAGTTCGTCATACATATAAGATACGGATTTGAGTTGTTAACAAAAGTAATTCAACTTTACTCAACAGGGATCAAGGAAACGGACACACATGGCTTTTCAAGTTACTACCTAGGACACATCAACGAGTAAGCAGCGGAGTACCTGTTCCTATAGAAAATTAAATTTAAGTTTACCTAGTTTCTAAGTCAAAATGTACCTGTGTTAATATATATTCGGTAAATGCGATGTTTTTCTTCAGTCGAGTATTAGTACAAGACACTGAAGAAGTCTGCACATTGTAGATGAAATACGCGTATCTGTCAAGGATAAGCAAATAAAGTAGTGGAATTAAATGGAAAAGTTGTAGCTAAGAACAAAACCTACAAAAGCTTTTTACGCCATTTTGCGGAATTCTGTTGATGAAAAAAGTTAGGGGCAAATGAATGTAAATGAATGCACGAAATGAATGCAAATGATTTTCCATGCCTGGGTATGGTTGATACCTGTGAATCAGTTCGAATCTCGAAATCCAAAGGTATTTTTTGGCCTGATTATAACAATATGAATATGTGAATCCAATTAGTTAGTCAGCACCTTGTTGCAGTCCCATAAAAATATAGAAGATATGAAGCGGTCTTCAATATTTTTTTAATTTAAGGGTTGGAAAAGACTGTTATTTAATGTCTTAAAAAGCTTATAATTTATATAACTGTTAAGCTTTTGGCTGATTAAAATCACCAGATTTAGATGTTTAAAAGCTGAACAAAGGTTATCGTGGTCTATGTACAACAATTATTCAAACTAAGGCTGAACTAAAATTGATTGAACAACACTTGTTAAACCGTGAGTGTCCGTAAAATGATAAAATATAAACGACAAAAATGGTTTAAACAGACGTAACAATGCCTTCAATCATCAAAATGTTTCCAAAGCACCAAAAATTACCATAGAAAATCTGATAAAGACATGATTTAAAGACATGAAAAACAATTGTTCAACAAACATCAAAAGCCCTTCATGTATGATTCAGACTAATTCAATATAAGAAAATTTTCGAAAGGTGATTTTAATAAACGACGCTACGTAAGAGAAATTTTTCGCTCTTGGATTTGAATTTTTAGGGTTTCTTGGGACTGGTAGAAAAGCGGGTACAAAATGTATACGAAAATTGTTCAACTATAATATCTGGGAAAAAAATGAATGACAAAGTTTCTGTCTGATTTCTTTAGGTTGTCTTATTTTTGACCTGGATATGCGAATTATTCCCACTTCTTTCAATATCTATAAGAGGATTTATATTAAAAGCTGCTTAAAAGTAAATTGGTACGCCCCTCGCGCGCCAATAACACGCCTCTAGTGCTGGGAATCAAAAATCTTTGACAGTGGTCTGTTTACACTTCTATACACTGTAACTGGAAAGTACCCATTAATGGGTGAAAAAGTGCCCATTTCGCAGTAAAGTAGGTAAACTCATAAAATGGGTAAAACGTCTTTACCCACTAATGGGTAAAGAGCTTATACGTCAAATCATGGGGTACTTTTTACCCATTTCCAGAACGCATTGTTTTCCGTAACTGGGTAAAAAAGTACCCATTTTTTAAAATGTATTTATGGGACTCAAATTTGTGGAATGAAACAAATATGCTTTTAAAAACGTTATAAGCTAAGAAATCATTTAAATCATATAGCATTTCTTACCTTGAAGCTTTTTGAAGCCATCACCATTCTTTAAACTATTCATATATATCACTTTTTGTAGTTTTCGGAACAAATGCACTCGAAAATGTAAACCAAGTATGTCAGCAACGTTATGGTGCAACAAAGATATTTTTCACCCAATAATGGGTAAATATGTACCCCTTTTTGATCCCTGAACAGGTTTCGGAAATGGGTGAAAAAGTACCCACTATTTGAAATTTTCATTTACGCATTTTTTGACAGGTCCATACACTACCACAAAATGGGTACTTTTTCACCCATTAATGGGTACTCGCCAGTTACAGTGTAGACAACAATTGGTGCAAGTTTGACCAAAGTAGTCGATCACGTTCATAAATAATGTCAAATGGAACTCGAAAGAAGAAAAATATTGTACACAGAAAATCCGAAGTGGTCCAGTTCCAAGCTAGCTAAAGTGCTAAAGATGCCGAAAACAACATTTTGTCGAGTGCTCAAAACCTACAAGGAAACCCTGAGCGTGGAAACAAATCAGCGGGCATACGTAAAAAAAAAAAAAAAACTACAAGGGACAGCCCTATGGGGTTGTACGTAATGGTGACGTAGGACTACGTGGTCTTACATATGGGTCATTCCAGCTCAAGTGAGTACAGAATTAAAAAAAGTTGTGGTCGATGTCACCGATTTGAGCCAAACTTGGCTAAAACGCTTATTTTGGAATTCTGAACAAACGCCTTTTTTGATTTTGCTCTAAAGTGCCTAGATTCTTCTGGGCTACAACCCTGGATTTTCGAATGAGGTAGTTATGATTTCAAAGAATGAGAATCCAGCCCAGAACATGTGAAAAATAACATAACAATATTATTGTGCCATCAGCAGGAAGGAATTCAAGAAAAAATTAAAATATATTAAATAGCATTGATTTTTCACCAGAAAAGCTCAAAACTACCTCTCACTCATCTGGCCATATCTCAAAAACTATTAGTCCAAATCATTCTCCCTTGGAAACTCATAAAGAAGAAGTGTGGTAAAAATTTGAGCCCAAAATATAAAAAAATAAAAAATCCCGTTGGACATTTTTTACAATTTGGATACCTGCCGGTAATCAGTCTGTTTACAGTAGTTACTATACCAAAAACAAAGTGTTTTTACACATATAATACATTAAAAAACGAATAGCTTATTTGGTTATGGAGTAATATCTGAAAGTTAAAATTTTTACAAACCTCGAAAATTCAGGGTTGTAGCCCAGAAGAATCTAGGCACTTTAGAGCAAAATCAAAAAAGGCGTTTGTTTAGAATTCCAAAATAAGCATTTTGGTTAAGTTTGGCTCAAATCGGTGTTATCGACCACAAGTGGTGTACCAACTTGAGCTGGAATGACCCATATATAATAAATGTTATTTGTTAACTGCAACAGGAGCTTGTGTTTTGTGTAGGAATAGGAATTTGAGCGGGGTTCTCTCTGTTTATACTCTTTGGTATGACTATGATTGCCCTGAGCACATGGGGACATAACTCGAAAACAGTAGGCTGTGGAGTTTTGACTTTTTCAGAAGAGTTGTTTATTTTATCAAGATAAACAACTTTGCCTATGTCGTCAAGTCTTCAAAACGCCATTTTAATGCATTAAAAAAAGTTATAGAAAAAAATACATGCTCCACTAAAATGATGAAAACTCAAAAACACCAAAATATACCCCTCTCAAATTTTGATATTTTGTTTATCAAGTATTGCTTAATTTTTGCTCAAAATGTCAGGTTGTGATTTTTTGCGCTATGGTGGATATTTAAGTTCAAAAATTGTTGTTTTTTCGGTTTTTCAACAATATTTTTAAAATTTGAAGCTTTAACCAGTATTTTTCTTCACAAAAGTTATTTATTTTATGCATTTGCGTAAGAGAAAAACATAACATTAAATGGTTGTCAGCAAAAAAACCGAAACAGAAAGAAAAAGCATATTTTTGACATATTTTTTCTTTAACCCCATATAACTCGGAATCAGTAGGCTGTGGAAATTTTACATCTTGAAAAGAGTTGTTTATTTTGTCAAGGCAAACAACTTTGCCGAAGACACCAAGTCTCCAAATCTTTAGAGAAAGAAGTTAGATTGTGGCGCCATCTTTGCGGAAGAGTTTTGAACTATTTGTTTATGTCAATAGATGGTTCTTATTATGATGAGAAACTTTGCCGAAGACATAAAGTCGCGAAAATTCTTCGTTTCGGAGTTATAAATTTTGCTCCGCTAGATTGCATTTCTGGCCCAGGGGGCAGTGTTGGGGAAGCAGCAATGCAACATCGACAGGTTTTGCCTAGAAACGATTCTCTGATGACTGTGTTGGGGAAGCAGCATATGCATGTACGTAATTGGTGGATTTATTTGTTATTTCGACGCTTTTGGACAATGCTTGACATTAAAACACAACAATTGGAAGCATTGCCATCGTAGAAATATTTCTGATCGATTAATGATAAAATTATTCAAATTGGTCCAGGGGCAGCTGAGTTATTACAGTTCAAAATCTTTCATATTTTCGTTACATTTTCCATTTTTGGTTTTCACAAAGTGTACTCCCATATAGAAATCACCGAACCGACACATGAAGCAGAATTCCGTGGCCAAAAAGCCTAAAAAGCTGTTGTACGACCGTTTTTTGACTAAACACAAGGGCTGCACTTTGATCGATGACGAAACATACGTCAAACTCGATTTTAAGCAGCTTCCCGGTCAAAAGATTTACATCGCGACTGAACGTGGGTGTTTGCCGACAAGTTCGTGAAGAAGGTCTTGATTTGGTAAGCGATTTGCAGTTGTGGCCTGAAAACGGAACCATTCGTCACATCCTCGACAAAGACATCCCATGTTATATCGAAGAAAAAGCGTGTTCATCCGCAAGCATAGGGGCAAAGTCATATTTTGGCCCGATTTGGACAGCTGCCACTACTCCAAGGTGCTTCTGGAGTGGTATGATGTAAACAAGATCGATTTTGTCCCCAAGATAATCAATCCTCCGAATTGCGCGGAATTTCGACCAATCGAAAAATACTGGGCAATTTCAAAGCAGCGACTTCGACGAAACGGCGGGGCAGTCAAGAACATCCAGTAAATGCGGGCAAAATGGAAGAAATGGGCTGATTCCGTATCCGTTTCCACTGTGCGGGCGCTGATGGGCTTCATCAAGAGGAAGGTTCGAGATTTTTTTCGAACTGGAGAAATGTAATCATCTAATGCTGTAACTTTGAAATTTTAATAAAAGCACTGTAAAGCAACCATTAATGAACACGAATTACAGTTCTTTTTGTGCGTATCAATTTACTTTAAGTCAGCCTTTACTTCCTATCAATGGAACAGCGCCATCTCTGTTAAAAATGGCCTGACGATATGATTCATTGTATCATAGCACGAAAACAGCTTCGAAAGGACGTTTGGGACAAAGTTGTAAAATTTTCGAAAGGTGTATTCTTAAATTTTAATAACCGACGCTTTTTAGTGCTCTTAAAAGCATCCTAAAATATAAAAAAAACATTATAAGTTTGTCAACTATCACATGAAATGCAACACCACACCTCGCACCTGAGCATTGCATCAGTTAAAGTTGGTAAATACCCTAAGTTCAAACGCATCGGCGTTTAACCCCACGGGACAATGCAACTAACCTCTCACCATTCACTTCGTGCACCTGTAGACTTACACTTGTTCTTCTGTCCGTACAAGCGCACGTGCCACACGGTCTTCTCCAAGAGAATTTCCCCCTTTCATCCCATCCCGCATATAGTTACTGTCGTAGTCCAGCTGACTCTATCATTTACAGGTTTAACGTATTTTTCCCCTTCCACCTGAATTATGCATGCTATCTGCTATTCTTCGTTCCTTCAGGAAAAGCAAGCCGATCGGAGTGATCTAATTAAAATTTGAATTTTCAAATTTTTGGAGCGTAGGAAATCAAACGGACGCTTCCTTTATGTACTTTCCGCTACAGGACGACCCCGGTTTTATATATTTTTCCGCCCCATAGCCGAAAACAATAAAGCCACCACCATCACCACCGCAGCCCACCTTCCCCGGCCTAGTCTTCTGCGTACGGATGGTGTCTCGCTCGGTTGAATTTATTTATTTTGTTCATGTTGTGTCTCTTATTGTGCTGCCTGCATCTATTCTAGCAGGCCGGGTGGTGGGGAGGATCGACTTTTCCTCCCTTCGTTCGTGTGCACCACCGGTAAAGGCTTCGCGGTTCGGTGACGTCCGTTCTCGAATAATAAAAAAAAAACCAAACCACCTACCGATCGCTAGAGTAGAACGACGGCAAATGTATCATATAATTGTGTCCCCGGGTGGTGGAAGGGAAGCAATAGACAAAATGTAACGTTTACAAAAGCCTAAATGCAAATTTAGACCGAATATAAAAGCAATAACTATTTTTGGAGACCTTTCCCAGCAGAGAATTTAATTTCCTCGGCGAAAGGGTATATTTATGCTTAAGGAAAACATAAAACAATGAGGCGAAATCTAAGGTATTGCATATCCCGAAAATCGAAAAATGTGACTGTAAATGTGGATAAACGGACAATTTCCAGTGATTAGTGATTGTTTATGAAGTTGGTTCGCTGGCTGAATATGAGTTTTGTTTTGAAAGTGACAATGAAGTGGCAAGGCAATCATGAATTTTGCATTATTATGTGATGTTACCCTAATGGAATGGAATGTGAAGCTTTGTACTTGGTAAATTATATCGTCGGTTTCATGCTTTCACAACAAAATTTATCGCTTTTCCGTTTTATCGGTTAAATAATGCCACTGTTATTCATCTTATTTTCAATGGCTGTACGTTTATCTAGCGGTGGATTGACAAAACATTGCAATCCAGGTTTAAAATCTACATGAAAGTGAAATTTTCGACGATTATTTTAGCTGTGGCAGTATTCCACGGAAACGACGAGATGTTTAAGTCAATTCTTCAAGACAAACATAAATTTATTGTCCTGTTTTCTAGAAATGAGATCTATATCTGAGTGTTAGTGCGACATTATTTGATTGCCTCAATATGAAGTGAACTTTTCCGTTCGATGTGTTTTGGTAGCAAATGTAATTATGGAACTGTTATAGCGCAGATTGTGTTTTATTAATTAAATTAATTAATTGTTTTCCTCACACACTTAATTCAGATCACCGAAGTCAGTAAAGTTTTACCGGGGTTTTAAACAGTAGATCAAATCGGTAAAATTTTCAAATTACCGTTAAACGTGATAAATCAATAAAATTGACAAATTTTATTTTTTTATAGCTAAATGGTGTAAACTAAACAAAGCCTGTACAAGTTCAGAATACATTTACTAATTATTGGATTCTTGCAAGATTTTCAAACTTTTACCGAACTGTTATGTAGTTTGAAATTTACCGATCGGCAGAGGCCTGAATAGTGTGTGGAAAACCTATTTCGTAAAAATGTGCAATCAATATTTCTAAGCAAGTTTGCCCAATCTCAACTAAAATAAAATAATATGAATAGGGAAACATCTAGTTTTCCTTTTTTCTCGCTCACGCTTCAATGAAAAAGTATGCTGGGTATCATGGGTATCAGCCTACTGGGACCTAGAAAACCGGGAAAAAGTCGGGATTTTATTTTCACCAGGGAAAACTGAGAAAAAGTCGGTAATTAAAAAAAAATACCTCGAAGATCACCTTGGACCTTAATACAGTAATGACCCGATTTTGTCAGCCTATCAGTGCATCAGACTTTTATCTCTCAATAATTGCACGTAACTGAAATTCAAAATATATTATATTCATCATCAAGATTGATGTTTAAGGTATCCTTTGGTGCAATAAGACCACTGAAAAAATGCATGGATTTCGTAGAACATTAGACAAAAATGTCAAAATAGGAGCTGACAAAATTGGGTCATTACTGTATATGAAAACAGATTCGTTAAGATTTGTGCATTTTTCGTACCTTTGTGGTTTCTTTTAATCAATTTTAGTGCTGTTAACTGTTCTAGCATTTTCATCCAGACATTTTTTTCGATTTCATGATATTTTTGTTTTTGGCGCTTTTTGATCCATATCAAGACGGTGTTAGCGATGTAAGGCAATTAAGCGTTGGGAATTTTGGATTTGAATAATTTTAAGATGATTTTTGAATTATGATTTTTTTTTCTGAGAATTCCCTGGCCAAATATCAAAAAAGTTGGAAACGACCTTCTCTGATTTGAAGGAAACATTGCTAAATGTTGGTGCGTTGGTTGCTGGAAAAGATTATATTTTGCTATAAAATATGACCACCAAAAATAGTTTGATCAATAAGTGTTTAAGAAGTAGTTGTATGGGCTTAAACGAACTTTAATAAATAAATAAACTGAGAGAAGAAGGTGCTAACTGAAGTAACTAAAATTAAAAGTTGATTTTTTTTCATTTTGTGTGTGAAAAAACTGAAGTATCCTAAAATATAGTAGAGAGTAGTTTAAATGCTTAGTTTTATGTTTAGTTTATATCAAATTGTGTAACATATTTAAATTAATTTGGTTTTAGTAAACAATCACCAGCAATAGATTTCACACATAATTTCCAATAAATTAGCTTATATCACATGTTTTTTGCTAAGCCCAACCGTTTCCATTGCGAAACATAATTTTCCATAATAGAATCCTAAATAGCAAACATTTCATCAGCAGACATGGGAGCAGTCAGACTTACCCGTTCCATTTTAAACACAAGCACGTGTCCAAAAGGAACAGCATTTTATTCGAATTCAATTTTAGATAGTGATGGTTTTTACAAAGATTTTGTTTTATTCTATAGCAACTCAGATCATTTAAATAAATGCTGACTACAAGTAAATTGGTACGCCCCTCGCGCGCCGCTAGCACCCCTCTAGTGTTGGGAATCGAAAATCTTTGACAGTGGTTTGTTTACACTTCTACAGAGAAAAAGTGGTGAAAGTTTGATCAAAGTAGTCGATCGCGTTCAGAAATTACGTCAAATGAAACTCGAAAGAAGAAAAAATATTGTGCACAAACACCTGGAAAATCCGAAGTGGTCCGGTTTCAAGCTGGCTAAAGTGCTGAAGATGCCGAAAACAACAGTTTGTCGAGTGTTCAAAACATAAAAGGAAACCCTGAGTGTGGAAAGGAATCAGCGGACCTACGCAAAAACCAGGGATCATCAGCTGCGCAGCAAGGTTTTGAGGTGCGTTAAAGTCAACCCTGGTCTCTCGATCCGAGATGTGGCCAGAAGGTACAACGCCAACTTTCAAACGGTGCGGAACATCCATGCCAGGGAAGGATACAAGTCGTAAAAAGCCAGTAAACATCCGAACCGGAACATGAAGCAGAATTCCGTGGCCAAAAAGCGTGCAAGGCTCTTGTACGACCGTGTTTTGACGAAACACAAGGACTGCACTTTGATCGATGAAGAAACATACGTCAAACTCGATTCCAAGCAGCTTTCCGGTCAAAAGTTTTACATCGCGACTGGACGTGAGTGTTTGCTGACAAGTTCGCGAAGAAGGCCATGATTTGGCAAGCGATTTGCCATTTGTCACATCCTCGACGATGACATCCCAAGTATACATCTAAGAATGCCTGAAAAAGTGTGTATTGCCGCATAGGGGCAAAGTCATATTTTGGCCCGATTTGGCCAGCTGCCACTACTCCAAGGTGGTTCTGGAGTGGTATGCTGCCAACAAGATCAATTTTGTCCCAAGCTAATGAATCCCCTGAATTTCCCGGAATTTCGACCAATGGAAAAATACTGGGCAATTTAAAATCAGCGACTTCGACGAAGCGGTGGGGCAGACAAAGACGTCCAGTAAATGTGGGCAAAATGGAATAAAAGCGCTGATTACGTGTCCGTTTCCACTGTGCGGGCGCTGATGGGCTCCATCAAGAGGAAGGTTCGAAATTTCGTTCGAACTGGAGAAATGTAACCATCTAATGCTGTAACTTTGAAGTTTTAATAAAAGTGCAGTAAAGCAACCATTAATGGACTTTATAAACTTGTTGAATCACAAATTACAGGTCTTTTTGCCAATTTACTTTTAGTCAGCCTTTACATAAAATTTCTTTTGTACATCATTAGAACTAGAGTATATCTAAATAGCAATTTTGTTGTTGAATACCGGTATGATAGAATTATATATGTTTGGCAGTCATACAATTGTTTAGCGTTCATTATACGATGCTCATGTTGCTTTGCTAAACTCGCTCTAGTAGCCATTATTTTAAGGGTCCCTCCTATCGCATGGTTTGTGAATTGATGGCGAACAATAATCTTGAAGACGGCATATACTAGTATTTTATATAATTGGCCAATGGTTTCATACAACCAAAAAAAAATTACACCATCTATTAGCTTTCGAATGTCTTAACTACAAACTTTTTTGATTGAAGTAGATGTTTATAACAGTTGTTAAACTTTGTATCCATGATTAAAATATTTTTGCTTGTTCAACGTGGAAAGCTAAGAGACTGAATTCAATTGGCAATGGACTTCCCAATATATAACAATTATAAAATAAGCAAGTACAATTTTACCTATAATCCGTGAACTTGGTAATTGCTAACCTTTGTGAATGAAGAATAAGTAAATATTGGTACCTACCGAGAATTTGTGCCAGACACTAGTGCAATTTGAAATATACCTGCTTGTGTTTGTCATATTCACAAAACGGACCGGTACGATAGAAACATATGTATTACCCATACACTACGAAACACTCATGTTGATTTCGATGCCCTGAAACTGACATACATCAATAAAAAAAAATATTCAAGCATGTAAAATGTGGCATTTAATTCAATCGAATGTATTTTTTGTAATGAATACTTTCGACAATAAGAACTTATTGAGTTCGGTTGCGCCTATTATTGAAAATCATGCGTAGAGTTCATTTTTGGTATTATGGAAAAAAGGGGAAATGGATGTAATTTCGGCCTAAATGCCCCTAATTTGGGCCCATACATAAATTCAGCAATCGACTAAATTTTCAATAGTGGCCAAAAATATTCATTAATAGCGTCCCAATGACGCGTTTATCTAGATAAAATTGATAAACAGCAGATTTTTAGCGATGGGACCAATCTTAGATCCATAGGCCAACATTAGAGCCATTTCCCCTATGTAATTTAAATCAGTTACAGACATTGATAAAAACAAAAGTATTTGAACCACCAAATTTCAGGGCATCAGTTTTTTTAATGCGGCGCCAGCGGTGTAGAGGCATGCGTGACTGCTTCTCTCTCTAAAAAGGCCTAGGTCGGCGCCACTAGAATTTTCTGAGGCATCGACTGAGGTAAAACCGTTGGTCAACGGCCCTTGAGTTGATGGATCTATAGGTAGGATCCAGTTGTGGACGCTGCCTCCCTGGCGTCGGTAGCAATGGTACTCAGTATGGAAAACAGGATCGACGGAAAACAAATCAAGGAGAAAAAAATCAGCTTTGTTCACACAGAAAATGAAAAAAAAATGCTAAGGGTATGGTCATTAAGAAAATAAAACTTTTATTTTTAACCATGGATTTAGAGTCAAATTTTCTCTCAGTGTTTTTTTTCTTCTTGAAGTTCATGTAGCTTCATCATAGACAGTGTTTTGATCAGATCAGTCAGCTTCATGTTATGATATGTTTTAGAGATTTTTTCCTAATACGCCCTTTTCAAAACATAATCTCGAAAAGTGTTTAAATGAAAAATTTAATCTTAGGTAGTAACCACCACATGTGTAATGTGTCATTCAAATTGGTCAGGCCAAAAGTGGCATTTGTTCGTTTTCAGCTGGAAATGCTCCTAAACAGAATTGAAAGTATATTCTGGGAATGTTTCCATAGAAATTGTAAAGAATTCTGACTTAGAGTTCTGAATGAAAACTAACATGAAGGTCTATAGAATTGTGATGAAAATTCCATGACATTACAAAGATAATTTCAAATGGACTTTAATTAGTATCAATGTTCTAACAATATACCTACATTCATTACTTAGGGAATCCTAAAGATAATTCTAGTGGTAGTAGTAGCAGTAGTAGTAGTAGTAGTAGTAGTAGTAGTAGTAGTAGTAGTAGTAGTAGTAGTAGTAGTAGTAGTAGTAGTAGTAGTAGTAGTAGTAGTAGTAGTAGTAGTAGTAGTATGAGTAGAATTCCAAGGATAATTTCATTTTTCATCTGAATGGTATGAAAAATTTCTCTGATTTCTTTTACTATATATCAAAAGCATCCCGACGGTACTTCCAAATGAATTCTTATAACAATTCAAAGGGAAATTGAATTTGATAATTCCAAAGGAATACTAAGGTGAACTCTAATTTTGAAAATAGTTTCAGGGGAATTATGAAGAAGATTCCATGGCAACTTTATGTGAAATATCAAAGAAGATTAATTGAATTTAGTTGGTTCTCTTGGAGCAATCAAACGAAACTTTTGTGAGGAATTCCAAGCAAAATTTTGGAAGAATATTTAAGGAATGCTGAGGAGTGTTCCTAGGAACAAATTTACTAGAGCTTCTAATGGAAATTCTGACCAAATTGTATGGCAATTTTGCGGATAATTCCATGCTTAATATGAAGGGTATACTAAGAGGATTCAGAGGAATATTCTGAATAAATAGTATTGGGAACATTTTGGGAGGGTTCCTGCGATTATTATCAATCAAAATCTTCAAAATTATGACCTGAAAAATTCTCCATGATTTTAGTACTTGAATTTCCTGGTACCCCCAAAGAAGTGGCCACAATCTGACCCACACTAAAACCCATCATGTGACACATCAAATCACACGAGGATTTAAAAATATGTACATTGGTATTCATTGCTGACAATGATCTGAGCGTGCATAACGACATTGGCCACAACCCAGGAATGTTCCTTGTTCCCCCGGGGATGTGGCCTGATGCTGTATTGAACTAAAATCCTTCATACGACACTTTAAATCACATGAGAATTGAAAAATAAAATCATGGTTAACTATATTGAGGGTAAATTGGACAACATTGGCTACACAAGGTTCCGGGTTCTTCCGGAACAGAATCTGACTTGAAGTAAAACCCATGATGCGACACATCAAATCACATGAAGAAAGAGCTTTAGCGAAAAGCTATAAAACACGTCAAAACAGGTTTGAGAAGCAATCTCGCTTGTTTAACTTCATTAACTTCATTGAGCATATTGCCAGTGCAATGAGATCCTGCCTCACCGAATTATTACAAACACGGTACCACAACTATGAACTCCGTTTCACCGACGGCTCCAAGGCAGGAGGCAGGGTCGGCTTTGGAGTAACTGATGGACAGACCTCACACTTCTGGAGACTCCCCGATCAATGCTCGGTATTCTCGGCCGAGACTGCAGCCCTCCATTACGCAGCTTCCCTACCATCCTCCTCCCCGCTATGTGTACTAACCGACTCTGCTAGCGCCCTCGCGGCACTGGAATCCGCCACTGCCCGCCACCCCTGGATTCAGGCCATACAAGACCACACCCCCCCTGGCACCACTTTCATGTGGATACCGGGACACTGCGGAATTGCCGGAAACACAGAAGCAGACCACCTCGCTGCCATTGGACGAAATGGCCGACTCGCCAACACTTCGGTCCCCAGACAGGACCTGAAAAGTTGGATCAAGTCAACCCCCAGGACGGCATGGGACCGCGAATGGTTCGCCAGGAGAGACCTCTTCATCCGGAAGACCAAAGAGGTAACCCTTCCCTGGACGGATGTCCCAAGGTTTAACGACCAGAGATTCCTGTCCCGGTTAAGAAGCGGCCACACCCGCATCACCCACAACATGGGGAGCAGCAGTGGCAGAAACTTCCGCCAAAGATGCGACACCTGCAGAACAATAATGACGGTCGAGCACATTCTTATAAACTGTCCTTGTTTCCACGGACCACGAGAACTTTACGGGATCCCGGGCAACATCCGAGACGCCCTTCAGAACGACCCGGTAGCAGAGGCACAACTGATATGTTTCGCGAAGGAGGCCGGAATCTACAAGAAGGTTTAACCCATATACATTATGACAGTAGGCCCGGCATTCCCTGCCGGTAGCGGGTGCCAGGTCTCTCCTGGCAGCTGCTACCGGTGGGGCTCTGCTGGGGTCCTCAAAACAAAACAGAAAACACAAAAGATGACAGCAACATAGGACAGTAAGGCAAAATAAGTTCCCCTCTGGAACCGCAACCATCTTTCAACTCCGCAAAATAAAAACTCTGTACCTTCTCTCCCTTTGGGAAACCCTCTTCTGGGGTGTCCGGAGACGAACCAGCCCAGGGCTGAAAGTCTCCTTAATAAAGATATTAAAAAAAAAATATTGCCAGTGTAGGTCTTTAAGTAAATTCAGGCATTTTATAACCATTTTCAGCATATTATTACGTTTTCAAATATAGACCTTTTAGATTTTAACTAGCAATGAATCGTTTTGTAATAACATTCGAAGTCGATTCAAAAAGAGGTCCGTACAATTCGTAGTTGCTGCTCCGTGATTGATCAGATTGAACGAAATTTGCTCATAGATCCAAATGATTGGGATAAGCAAACCATTCTCAGCTGTATAAGCTTTTTCAAGATCATTAACAGTGTCGATCACGTCATTGCGGTCATCAGGGAAGGATTGTTGGTTTGACCGATTAAGCTACTAAAGACCGAGAACATCTCTGCATCGTTCGTTTACGTCGCATCACTAAAAACGAATTAATCTATCATCCTCTGCTCAGTATACAAGAACGGTCGCCAGTAGGCCACTGAGCCCTAATTTCTCAATCGAATTGCTGTTATTTCTGTTTAATTTCATCGGTGACCTCAACGACTGTTATGCGAAAAATTACATCAGCAGAAAAACGACATAATTAAAGCTATCCACATTGACCCCTTCGAATGGCCTCTCTTCTTCTTCTTCTTCTTCTTCTTCTTCTTCTTCTTCTTCTTCTTCTTCTTCTTCTTCTTCTTCTTCTTCTTCTTCTTCTTCTTCTTCTTCTTCTTCTTCTTCTTCTTCTTCTTCTTCTTCGAATTTCAAGCTTATTGCATATCGCATATTAGCTTATTGCGTGCTTTTAACTTAGTGTTCTATCTAGATGCACTGCCACAGTGTTTAATTGAGAGCTTTCGATGCCTGTACCATTTTTGCATTGGTATAATTGTGTGGCAAGTCCAATCATACTTCTGTGCCCAGGGAAGTCGATAAATTTTTCAACCCGAAAAATTCCTAGACTGGACCGGGAATTGAACCCAGCCACCTCCAGCATGGTCTTGCTTTGTAGCTGCGCCTTTACCGACTGAGCTAAGGGAAGGCCTCTCTGGAAGAGTTGAATAATTTCTGACCAGCATACTCACATTGTACCTTGAATAAGCCTTCTCTCACCAGATTAGTAAGTAAGTAAGTAAGTAAGTAAGTAAGTAAGTAAGTAAGTAAGTAAGTAAGTAAGTAAGTAAGTAAGTAAGTAAGTAAGTAAGTAAGTAAGTAAGTAAGTAAGTAAGTAAGTAAGTAAGTAAGTAAGTAAGTAAGTAAGTAAGTAAGTAAGTAAGTAAGTAAGTAAGTAAGTAAGTAAGTAAGTAAGTAAGTAAGTAAGTAAGTAAGTAAGTAAGTAAGTAAGTAAGTAAGTAAGTAAGTAAGTAAGTAAGTAAGTAAGTAAGTAAGTAAGTAAGTAAGTAAGTAAGTAAGTAAGTAAGTAAGTAAGTAAGTAAGTAAGTAAGTAAGTAAGTAAGTAAGTAAGTAAGTAAGTAAGTAAGTAAGTAAGTAAGTAAGTAAGTAAGTAAGTAAGTAAGTAAGTAAGTAAGTAAGTAAGTAAGTAAGTAAGTAAGTAAGTAAGTAAGTAAGTAAGTAAGTAAGTAAGTAAGTAAGTAAGTAAGTAAGTAAGTAAGTAAGTAAGTAAGTAAGTAAGTAAGTAAGTAAGTAAGTAAGTAAGTAAGTAAGTAAGTAAGTAAGTAAGTAAGTAAGTAAGTAAGTAAGTAAGTAAGTAAGTAAGTAAGTAAGTAAGTAAGTAAGTAAGTAAGTAAGTAAGTAAGTAAGTAAGTAAGTAAGTAAGTAAGTAAGTAAGTAAGTAAGTAAGTAAGTAAGTAAGTAAGTAAGTAAGTAAGTAAGTAAGTAAGTAAGTAAGTAAGTAAGTAAGTAAGTAAGTAAGTAAGTAAGTAAGTAAGTAAGTAAGTAAGTAAGTAAGTAAGTAAGTAAGTAAGTAAGTAATAAAATTTTATTTCTATTCCATTATTGAGTCCACGATCTTAATAATAATATGTATTCTACAAGCCGGACGAAAGAATCATGTCCAGTTTTGAAAATATCTTGGTTTTGCTTAACTGACCAGACTATCTGAGAACCAACACCCAATTGCGACACGCTAAATAGCATGAGAGTTCAAAATTATGATCACTTGTGATTATTTTGAGCGTCCTGAACTACGATGAGTACATCCGGTTTTGTGGCATAAAATAAGACCATTGGACATATAGGACATATTAATGCATCGGGGAAGCGAACAAAATTTAAATTGAGTTAAATCTCATCTTATCGAATGGGAGTTCAAAACTATGATTATGGCTCGTATACTCACTGAAACATAATGGCCATATCCTCCTGGAAATGGCTCTTACATTGAGTGTCTGGGGCCTCTACACCCGGAAATGTTAAGAGTGGGAGGGACCAAAATACATTATCCGACACATTAAACTACAAATTTGATTCTCACAGACTCACTTTGATATAATTGAGAAATAGTTTCGCTTTACTTGTTTAAATGCGAAAGGGACAAAGAGCATTTCCGTCCGTATTAAATTTTGCAATTTTTCATTTTTGTAAGCCTTTATATATGAGATTTTTAGCCATAGGCTGGTTCATCTCAATTAAGCAAGATGTCAGATATCGGCATAAGTAGATTCAGTTTCCTTTGTTTTACCAGAATTTGAATGTTTTAGGATTTTGAACTTAATTATTTTTGCCATCCCAAGCAGCATTGCAAGTTTTATCGAGGTTTTATAGCATTCTACCAGTCTAAATCATGGTCTACAAAACCTTGATAAAACCAGAAATGTTACTTAGGATCATAGAGTATTTTCCCGCATCAAGTCTTGAGAACATTTATGCGGAATTAGTTTTGAATCACAAAGCATCTTGAAACAACACAAACGGGAAACATTCTTAATAAATTCTCTGCGACACAATAGCACATGCAATGGTATTCATAAACTGCACAGAAATCATAAATTCATGCACCTTTCTGTTCGCAACCTCCATTCAAACCGTGCAATATTTACATTGAATCTAAAAGTTATGATATAGTTTTGCCGCAGCAGTTTGTAACGCAAATTCTATGCGAGTAAAACAAATCGTTGCCGTATTGAACACACATTTACTACCGACGACGACGACGGTCGCCTCCTTTTGAACTAATGCGACCAACTAGCAAGCTGATATCATCCAGTGAGCGCAAGCGCGCCGAAATTATGGGTGCGCGTACTCTCAGCCAACCAACGACGTCCCCCCGAAACAATGGCATTCCCATGCCCTTCACGGACGGATGCCCACCAAATTGCGACGACGACGACTACTACGACGGAGACTGCTACAGTTTCGATTTGATTCTTCACTTTTTGGCAGCGACAATTTGATAAAAAAAATCACATTTTAACCATGAACTTGGAGTGATTTCCTCAATTAGATGTACCTACTATCGTCAAAGCGGCTAGCGCAGGCAGTTCCACTCACACCGATCGTTTGAGCTGGAATGAAGCAGAGCGTGGAAGTGAGCCAGTTGGAAGTGCGGTGGTTGGAAAAAGTCTCCCCGTCCGTCGCCGGCGCGGTAGAAGGAGGAAGTCTGAAAACCACCGTTCCGTATCGTGGTCACCAATGTTGTTTTCCCTCGCCTCGTTGGCTACCTATGTAGTAGGCAGCAGAAGCAGAATGGTATTTTATTTATTTCCATTCACATGCTACGCAATTGAAGAAAAAGGAGAGGTAGTGGGTCGGAGGTGGGAGGGCATTTCAATAGAGAACAACATTTGTAGGGTTTCGAAACGCCTGCATGAATGGAATGATCGCAAACATTTTGCTGCAGTTGGTGTATAGTCTGTAGAAGAGAGAATGCTGAAACAATGTTTAAGGTGGATGAGTGGAACAAGAGAGAATCGTAAAAAAGTTCCCACACATAATTTATGGTGGTAGGAAGCACTTGACTCTCGTGTATATGGTGGCGAAATGTGAGAGATGGAAGAATTTGAAGTGAACAAAAAGGAACATCTTAAGACGAGGGTGTGGGATACTTGGCACAGAAATGATGTTTCAATCTGTTTAATGAAACCTTCGATCATTTGCATTCGAAATTGCGACAAACTCCACTATTGATTTGAAACCATTTTGTCAAATCGGTCTAGACCAATTCCTTCAAAAACGTAGGGGCCAGGTTCGTCGTTTGAATCCTTGACCATGCATTGAAGTCTCTTTACTGAATTTCATTATTTTGTTGGCCGTTGCGCTGAAACAATTTCAAAAGACGGGCCTATTTCAGAGTATCGGCTTTGTACAAAGCCGTGGGGCTTGCGCCACAGAAATTCTTGCCTGACGACAGTAGCAGCAGGTGGATTCCGGCATGATCCATTCAAGGATCATGATGATGTAGCTTTAATTACTGCTGCTTTCTTCCGTTTTGTGTGTGTGTGGCAATTTCTTCACCATCATTTATCATTTATTTTTTATTTATTATTAATTTATTTGATAAGGCTCAACCGAATTAACTTTACAGAGCCGAGGATTCTTGGTCACTATACAATACATCTTAAAACTATAGTCAAAAGGTACAACACAATAAACACTTTATCTTCCGCTATCCAAAAAGCCTCCTCCATCAGAACTGGAGCCGCTTCCAGTGGTTTCATTGTATGGCAAATTGTTGTACGCCAACGAGGGTCAGAGCGCGTCCATTGCAGCAATGGACGCAAAACGTGGTCAGCACTCACACACCCATCACGAAACGGTTGCTTTCCAAAGTCGACGACGCATCGACCGAAAGAACTGCTGATGAAGAACAATGAGGAGGACCACACAATGGTTGCTGCCGAGAAAACAGACGATCGCGTAGCACACATCGAGAGTGGCCTGCTTTCGACGACAGCCGAGTGAACACTGCATTTATCATTTACCTTGTGAGGGTTGATCTCTTTAATACCCATCAGCTGGCTTCAGCTAGGACTAAAAAGGACTAGGCTTCCCAGCGCGGGTATGTCGCAACAGAACATAAACGATACATAATAGTTATTATCTACACTCTCGTTCGGTCATCCACGTGCTTCTTTTGTATTCGCTGTAGTCCTCGATAAAAGTCGTTAGGGTTAAATGGACAGCTGCTGGATGATCGAGTTGGATTCCCGAGTTGGCAGGTCCTTAACGTGTACCAAGTAAAAAGAGGGTCGCAAGGGCATTGCACCGTACTCATAAGCAAAATGTGCGTCTCGTAAGGATCTTCATGAGGGGAGAAAGTACATAACCTAATTGCCAAATACTCGTAAAACCAAATTCCCTAATCAGCTGCCAGGATCTTCGAACGGCAGGCAGTCAGCTGTTATTCCACACACGCGGCTAACGGTTTTTGAAATCGAAAGGTTGGAGACCTGTCGAAGTTTTGCTCGTTTCCCTTTTGGGGTCTCTTTCCCTCACCGGAATTATGAGACTCGCGGTAGCACAGGACATACGGTGTATCCTTGCGTGTCCTCGTCTCGGAAATAAATTACCCATATTTATGATGAACGGTATTTCCCTTCGAGTTGAGCGTACGATCATTTGTTTTCCTTTCTACACTTCCTCGTGGATATAGGTTGTGGTTAGGCGAGGGGTAAGACTGCGCTACGTATTTACCGACCGACCTTCATCATTGTATGCACCCGACTGACTGCTGTTGCTGCTGGTTTCTTCTGGTAGGTACCTGTCGGTCTGGGTTTCACCTGTTGCGCTTTACTTTTATGGGCTGTTTTATTTTTTTTTCATTTATGTTACATTGCGTACGTTTTGTACCGAAGTGGGGTGATGCGGTGTGGTGCCACTTGTGCAACGGGTTTGTTTTGATCGAATTTGAGCGATGCGGTGTGCGAAAGGGGGGACGGAACTTTTGTACGGTTCTTGGTTGCATATCCGTAGGGGTTTTCTTGCAGTTCAGATGTTTGAATCGTGTGAGAGGAATGAGCTTACCGTAGGAATAAAAAAGGGTGATAGGGTTGGTCGATGTAACTTTTACACAGCTTTTGTATCAAACTGGATCAATTCAAATTTTAGGAAAACTGGGGAACTGTGTGAGAAGATAATGATAACGACTCTGACTGATTTAGATGTTACGACTGTAGGTGCGAATGGTCCAATATACGATATTCTCGCAAATAAAGATAATCAACCATCAATTCTGATTAAAATTGACTGGAGAACCTTTCTCAACCCAAAATTACAGCCTTTATTGTAAACCAATGTGTATCGATAGGCTATAATACTACTAGAAAAGATAATTTATAAGCTTTATTAATTTCAAAGTGTTTTTTGTTACTTCATACGTGAAGTTTGCGATTATCAGAGTTGGGAGGAAATGCTATACTAATATCAACACGAAGTTTTATTGCGATAATTTATTAGCTACACTCAAAGATAAATTAAATCAAAAAAGCTTAAAAAGTATGCAGTTTCCCGCTTCACCTTATTGAGTCCGAGCCATGATTACTTCGGCACTAGTCATGCATGATTAAATTCGAAATAATCGTTCCGGTATTAAATTTAATTCTTTTTCAATACTGATATAAAAGCAAAAAAGATTAAAATTCAATAAAAAATTATTAAAATGGAATCAAAATTGTTTAAAATTTATTCAAGAAAAGATAATCTACAATCTAATCAACCATGATTAAACTGGGATTAATATCAGATGCTTATTTTTTAGAAAGAGAGGATTAATGTTTAATCATTCGATATGATTAAACTGAGTTTAATGTCAAATTGATTAAATTTCAAGCAAAATGGGAATACTTCAATTTATCAGTGTAGAGAAAGTTCTGAAGGGAATAGATTGATAGTTCCGCTAGAGTACAGCAGTGCGTAAATTGGACAGAAGTTGAAAATGAGGGAAGGGCCATTAATCCGACAGTACTAATCGAACGCACACTCCTTTACCTAGGTCATACATTAATGGATGAGGAGTATTTCCTCAAATCCAAAGGCAAAAGAGTGCGCGTTTGACTTGCTCATATACTCCATTAATTTATGAGCTAGGTAAAGCAGTGTGCATTTGATTAGTACTGTCGCATTAATGGCCCATCGCTCGATTTCAACTTCTATCCAATTTTCACATTGCCGTATTCTAGCGGAACTATCAATCTATTCTCTTCAGTACTTTCTCTAGCGAATAAATTATCACACAAACGCTTGTTGATATTAGTATAGGATTTCCTCCCACCTCTGAGGCTTTATTTATTATAGTATCTTTAACACTCTTGGGTCATTGGTGACTTGTCCAGGGATGAGATTTTAACTCGTGGCTTTGGCGTGCGTGTTATAGATGTTAACCACTACGCGAATATTGCACTTTACACAACTGGTGTCTTCCGGAGTTAAATGCCCCTGCCCTTGAAATTGACAGATAAAGAAGTAATTCCCATAGAAGTGAGATGTGATATTCTCTTAACCTTAAAAAAATTTCATATTCAAGACCGGTGTTTTCGGCAAAGTTTTAGAAATTATAATAACAAGAAACTTTGCTGAAGACACTAGGTGTCTTTTTCTTTATGTCATTGAAGTATGGAACGTTTTTCGTGGGAAACCCGTTGTTCGTGCAAACGACGTTTATCGCCTTTACCCTAAGCATAAAATAATAATTCTACCTGTCCATAGATGTCACCACTTGTCCATGTATAATTGTCACTGCACTCAAAAAAAAAATAAACCAAAAAACATTGCCGCTTCACCTTATTGAGTCCGAGCCATGATTACTTCGGCAGTAATAATCTTTCCAGTATTAAATTTTATTCTTTTTCAATGCTGATATATAATCAAAAAAGATTAAAATTCAATCAAAAACATATTAAAATAGAATCAAAAATGATTAAAATTAAAAAAAAAAAAAATCATGATTAAACTGGGATTAATATGAAATGCTTATTTTTTAGAAAAAGAGAGATTTTTAATCATTCGATATTATTAAACTGCGCTCAATGTCAAATTGATTAAATTTCAAGCAAAATGGGAATAGTTCAATTTATAAGTGTGTGTTATTATTTGTCAGCCGTATATAAAAGCAATTGGCGATCTAACGATAGCGCTCGTGGCGAATAGGAGAAATAGAAAAATGATGATGGTCTCCAAATTTTACACGTTAAGGTATAGAAAAGAAATCTTGAAAAGCATTTATTATCCAAAAAAAATATTTGTAATTTTTTTAAAAGCTGCTACGAAAGAAGAAACCTTAAAAGCTATCCGATAGACGTACAATTTAAAAAAAAATTTCTTAGTTTTCGTTGAGAGCTTTGGATTTGAACTTTTCTAACCTTGTATGCACAACCATATTTATAGAAAATACTTTATTCCTTAAATAAAAGCGTTTTTAAAATATTCTCCCATACCTCGCCGTGCAAAATTATGATACCATCATCAGTTTTCTAGTTCTCCTATTTGCCACAAGTGTCGCTTTATGCTATCGTTTGATTGCCAATTGAATAAACGTATATAGTTCGTATGCCTCCGCCATGGCAGGATGGCCCAACAGTTGGTCTTTTTTTGTTTTTATCTCCCAAGCAACACGGCTTGTCATAATCAAGTTGAAAATACTTCTCAATGACTTACGTATAGAATCAATAATACTTTAATTTACATCATTCAATACAACCTAAAAAATGCAAGAAGCGGAGCTTAAAAAACTAAATACTGGTCTTATAACATGTTTTGGAAACATCATAAAAACCAGCGCAAAAAAAAAAAAATGAGCATGGGATTCGAACACAAGTCCTTGGTGTGAAAGACTTATTACTTCCTAACTAGACCAACTTCGCTTGATAAAAGGTTAATAATAAGTATCTATCATATTCTTGCCAATGGCATGAATATTATATTCTTGTGTAACACGCCTGCTCCGATCCGTCATAAAGAAGTTTTGTAAGTAGCAATGCGTACATTTAATTGCCAGAGTGTTATTTAAATGTATTTTCAACTAATTATAACACATCCTGCACCTTTTCAGTTGCATTAATTTATGAGATGTCATAAAAGAGTGTTTTCAACTTTCTTTATAACAAACCTCCGAAAACCTCATAAGAAACTATCAATGACTGCGTGAAGTGACAGCCCGGCTCAATGGCGCCGTCAATGTCCACGTCAATCTGGAAAGTGCAGAATCACTTCAAGAGCTTTATAAATTCAACTAAGATTGATTTTGCATACGACGCATACGCATTATAGTGGTATTAAAACAGTAAGATGCACGTTTGAATAATATTTAAAGTTAAAAGCAAAAGAAAACTATTTTGGAAAATGTGTAATTCTAGGAAGTATGAAGAAAACATCTTTAAACCTCATATAAAACATGGGATGTTTTATGCATCACTTATAATACATTAATACAACAAGTCGTTCTAATTCTTTTTCAGAAAGATGTTTTGTGTGTTACTTGGGCTATTATATATCACAACGTAGGGAAACAAAGTACCGTCACGAGAAGGTGTAAGGTTTTGAACGCTTATAACTTTGTCATTTATAGATGAAATTAAAATCCAAATACACCAATCGATAGAAAATAACTCTTACAATCTGCTACAATAAATGATTTGCCAATTTTCTCCAAAATAATCGTTGAAAAAAATTTAAAAAAAGTGATAATTTTATCACTGTTTCAATAAAATAAACGTTCTCCTCAAACCAAGTCATCATAATCGAGTACCATTTGGTTGCGAATCGTTTTGCTTGAACCTGTAAAACTATATAAGAGCTCTGCTGCCGTTCCTCCGTTCATTATCAATCCCACCAAGGTGGTCATTCTTAAAAACAGGCCTGATAGGACTAGAAACTTTAAATAATAATTAAAAATTTCAAATGAACTAAAGTTGAAAAGACGCATCTGTGTCACTTGTTAATTCATACATGTTAAACCACACAAATACCAGAAATAAAGATCATATAAAGTCAAAGTCATTCCTCCGCTCATTAAAGCTTCGGACGGCGTGGCAAGCAGAGGCAGGAGCAAATCAGGAAAAGGTGGAATTTTTCCCTCTGCCTCTGCTGAACATTACCGCGGTCAGACTAGAGCGCTGATGTTGTGAATCCACCCATTTTCGCATCGGACGGACGGTGTGGTAAAATAGCAGCAGTCAGCGTGATCATCTTGATGACAACCAACGAAGGAGTGAAGAGGATGAGGAATTTGTGGAGATCGAACAATTGGTCCTTTTCAGGACCATACATACTTTTCCGAAAAAGTTATTGAGACTGTTTTCGGTCCCGTTCAAATAATATGAAACGCGACAAATGTTATGTTTTATATAACAAAGCCTCCCCCCCCCATCCTCCTATAACGACAACCTAAAAAGAATTGGCGTTAATTTTTTCACCCGCCAAAAGAGAGAAAAATTCAAGTTGAGAGAAAATTTGCATGTCATGTATGCTAAACCTCTCACAGCTACAAAATAGTGTAAAACATCCCAAGTAACCAAGTAAGGCTGATTCGCCTTTATGCAATATAAGGCTTAGCTTGGGGCATGCTAAGCTTTATATTAGCCGCATATTAGCCTTATGTTGCAAAAAGACGAATTAGTGGACTTGTTTGTTACTTGGGATGCCTGGTACCTCATTATATGCAATTAGATTGACATCTGAAGTCCATCCTTTTTAAATATTCTGCACAAAAGATACTTTCTGTCACGCCCCATTAATAAAAAAACGACGGGAAATCCTGTCAGGGGTGGGGCTTAGAAAGTAGCTTTTGTGCAGAATATGTAAAAGAAGAGATACTTCAGATGTATTTTTCTGCAGAATATGTTAAAAGGGAGGGACTTCAGATGTTGTATACAAATAACAGATGCATTACTGTAAGAACTATCAAAATCCTATAAATTTACACGCTAGTGTTCGTGAGATTCTGCTTGGCGAAATGAATTTTGATGATTTTGAGCCGTACCTGTGTTGAATGGGATCCAGAGGGACGGTAAAAAATCATTTACATCTTTAAGTAGCCAAAGCCCTGTATTAGTCGTATGTTAGCTTTATATAACAAAATCAATCCAAATTAGTGGGCTTATTGGTGACCTCCCAAGTAACAATTTGGGTTTTATGAGGGTACTGTAGACCATGATTTAGATTTGTAGAGTGCTTTAAAACCTCAATAAAACTTACAATGTTACTTGGGCTGGGATGTGCAATACATGCTTGTGAACGATTTCCCACCGGAGGTATGCCACTGCGATCAAGCGTTTGGTTAAACGTGTTATCCATAACAAATGTTCAACGGAGATGAGATGGGTATTGAAGTGTATACGGGGAATATATTTTATAACGGAGGATTAAAGAAAAGTGTTTCATATGTAAAAACATCCCTAACGGAAAGTCCAGAAAGCGACAGAAAAATAACTAATAAGGGTGATGAAATTGATATGCAACGGAGAGGAAATGGAGTAAATTGAGGATATAAGTTACTTCAACTGTATTTTAAATCAATATCAAGAAAAATGCACGAAAAGTTCACTAAACATCTCAACGTAGTCTAAGTCAACCATGCGGTCGTGTCTTGTACACAACCCCACCAATTTTTATCACTAAAGTCACTTTAAAGCACTTGGGTCATTCGTGACTTGTCTGGGGGTGAGATTTGAACTCGTGACTTTGGCGTGAGAGGCACAGATTATGCATTTTACCTTTGAAATATTTTTGATCCGTCCATTTACCTGAAAATGAAAGAGAAAATAATTGCATTAATATAGGTACTAGGAATTAATCGATAAAAAAAATCATCAAAAAAATAAAAAAATAAAAAATAAAAATAAATCACCGAAAAAGTAAAAAAATTAAATTATTGAAAAAGTCGTCATGGTGCATGATTGTGACCGTAGGAACAACCTTGTTACACTCTAGTGTATAACCCACTTCAAAAACAATCAAGTTGCTACAAATTAAGGCTCAATACACAGTCAATCTATTGGGATTCTTCGTGTTTTTGAAATATTCTGCAATCATCATCATTAGTATACACATACATTCATACACCGAAAATGTAAAGCAAGTATTCCATGATTTTACATCGTATATTTTCTGCGTAAAACACCATCACTGCATTTGCTTACTTGTGTTCTTCGTAGCATTCCAAAATTTCACGTAATCGAATACTCAAAATTAATATAAACTGGAGGTCAAATCTCTGAGATCTCTGAACAAAATAAAACACCAAGAATATCACTTCGACTCCACTTCTTTGCTAGCGAACGTAAAATAATCTTTGAACAAGCGTTGCCAGATGTCTTATCTCTAGAAGTCAACGTAAGTTTATTAAAACATGCAAATACAAATTTTAAACTAATAACTTAGATGAGTGGATGTTTTTAATGGTGAATACATATCAAAAACTGAATAAATAAAACTAAAAGGACCTTTTTTGGAATTTAAACGTTCCAATTACATAGGTAAAAACAGATTGAATTATACACAAACCGGGGAGATGGCAGCATTGTATGTAGCCTGTTATTGGCTTTCCCGCTCAGGGGTGTAAACAAAGTTGTCATACACCGTGGTCAGGCAGTGTGAATGTTTTGTCTACGACATTCTTATACACGTGCATGTGTGACGTCATATTTGCTGTTGTATTGAAAAGGAAAAGAATAAACGAGATAGTAGATTTTGCTCACCATACCAGTTGATATTGATGATGCAGTGACTGCTTTGGCACGGCGACGCACGGTACCAACGAATTTTACCAACACTTCTAGAAAGTGATGATTTAGGAATACAAGAAGAAGAAGCAAAAGCAAATCGAGTGATGGTTATTGCTTCTTAATGTAATGGAAATATGCTACTTGAGTAGCAAAACGATTGACACAAAATAAAACCTGTTATACAGCATTTCCAGCCCAAAACTCAAACCGGTTGGGCATGAGTGCTTCCTTCGGAAGGGAAGAAAAGTCGTTGGTCCCCGGATAATGAGTTGATGGGTCGATAGGTAGGGTCCAGCTGCCCTCCTGGCGTCGGAAGCATTGGTGGTCAGCACGGAAAGCAAGATCGATGGAAAACAAATCAAGGAAAAATAATAACTTTCAACATTAGACCATTTTAAAATGTTTGTCGCGATGTCCAGCAACCAGAGCTGTCATCTGATCACTCAATGTGTGCAATTGATCAGTTCACGAAGATTTGCCGCACTCTTCTCTCACCCGTAAGTTTTGACAGTTTTGGGTGGTTTGTTTTGGCTCCCATTCGTTGCTATCTCTTTTACTCAGAAGCAAAATGATAGGGAGCAAAAAGTGAGGTTAGGGACCGTGCACTGATCTATGTACTGATTTTCAGAAACAAACAAAGTGAGAATCAAGTAAACACAGAGTTTGCTTGTCTTTCACCCTGCGTAAGTGTAAAGTAGCGAAGAAGAGAAGACAGACACACACCCAGAAATAACGAAAGCTCAATGTGTAGTAGACTGATGCAAAATTTGAAATTTTAGCTCCACAGTGCTCAATCTATCGTATACAATGACCACTTTAAGTCTGTTATTTGACGCTTAGCAACTTCAACTACATATGTAAATCGTTAACTTCACGCATGAAGTAAGACAAACAAAATAGTTAAAGTAATGAAAATAGATACAATATCATACAATGAATATGTAACATTAAATTAACGCTTAGTTCACTTTCCGGGCTTTTCCCAGCACACATTCATTAACCAAAAAGGAAGATTAAGGCCATTGTGGCAGATGCAAATGTTCCTCCTGGTGCATCTTGGCTATTTTATTGGCGGTTTAAAAAAAATGCTTGTATGCAATTTTTGAAAGTTCTGTTCATTGCTGTTCAGAGTCTAGAACGTCGTTTTTGACTATATTAAGAGCATTTTTATAATCGATAATGGAATAATGTTGCAACATCTATATAGAAAATGGCTCTAACGTTGGCCCATGGATCTAAAATTGGGCCCATCGCTAAAAATCTGCTATTTATCAATTTTATCTAGATGAACGCGTCATTGTGACAGTACTAATGGATATTGTTGGTCGCTATTGAACATTTTTTTTTATTATAGTCGTTAAAGTGACTCTTGGGTCATTCGTGACTTAATATTGAACATTTAGTCGATTGCTGAATTTATGTATGGGCCCTGATTAGAGGCATTTAGGCCGACATTACATCAATTTTCCCTACATAAAAATGAATTTCTGTCTGTCTGTCTGACCCTTATAGACTCGGAAACTACTGAACCTAACGGCGTGAAAAATTTTATGCAGAGGTTTTTTGGGGCCGGGAAAGGTTCTTATGACGGTTCGAGACCCCTCCCTCTCTGTAAGGGTGGGGGCTCCCATACAAATGAAACAGAAAAATATAGCATTCCACCCCTCACCATCCCTCTCCAAATGGGGAGTTTGGTAAAGAGATATGATAAAACCCATTTGTACCTTCCTAAAAGTTGTCCTAGCTCGCTGTACTACTCTCTATATGTAATTTTCACACTGCCGTACTCTAAACGGAACTATCAATTCTATACTTTCATCTCCTCCTCATCTACCGTATAAAAATTACCACTTTAGTCTGTTATTTGAAATAAGCATCTTCAACTATTGATTTGTAATTTTGGTCAACTTTCTGGGTCCAATACTCATATGTGCTGCGGTTTAATGCCTTATTAACACTTTGTCTGTACCTTTCGGTCAATTTGACCCCAGGCCATTGTGAAAGGTTATAACTTTTTTATTTGTCGTTGGATTTTACCAGTTGTTTTGTGACTAGGTGTGGCTACAGCAACTCGGTAATATTATGGAATCTGCTCTTAAAAACTTGAAAACATATTTATTGAAAAAATTACATTACTTACATTTTCTGTACCTGTGACCAATTTGATCCCAAATTGAATTTGCCGTATCTTAACGAAATTTCAATGGATTTCTGAAATTTCAAATTAACGAGTTCCCAACCATATAAAGTCTGTTCCATTTAGAATTTGGCCGCACAAAATAGGTCATTTCTCCAAGGGGAAATAAAGTACAAAAACGCTAAAGATATCACGGAATACCACGGAATACCTCTCGCGGAATACCTCTCATCATATCTTGCACAGTAGTACTGTCAACCTCATCTACCATCCTTTTCCACCACTTCTCCAAATCAGATGGTGTTTTGATTGTTTTGCCACATTTCTTCAATTTGCGCTTGATAATTGCCCAAAAGTTTTCAATGGGATGAAAATCTGGATAATTTGGTAGATTGATACATTTCTCAATAAAATCAACATTATTCTGTTTATACCATTCTATGACATCGTGGCTGTCATGGGAGCTGGCTTAGTCAGGCCAGAACCTTACGGGGACCTTTGCGTGATTGAATGAACGGCAACATTATGTTCTGGAGACACTCCTCCTTGTAAAGTTGTCCTTTCATAGTCGCTCCAGTGATGAAAACCTTTGTTTTCTTTCCGCAACTGCAGATGTCTTGCCAAATCATCAACTTGCGAGCGAATTTATCTGCAAAGACAAATTTGAATTCATCTGGAGCATTCCTCTTACGTTTAGCAAAGTAACATTTTTGGCCCGGGATTTGTCCAAAGTGCATTTTTTTTTAAGTTTCATCGTCCATCAAAATGTGAGTGTGCAGATTTTTTTCACGTCTGTCACGTTCCATCTTCGATAACTTTTGAATAAGTATATGAGTCCTGATGAAATTTTCACTACTAAATAAAGAATCCTTCCGGATCGAAACGTTGTCAATAGCAGTGCTGAGATTTGTCATTGTCATTGACAGACTTTTGCGCGATATTGACAAAATTGTTTTTCACATAGTCAATGATAGACTTGATCCTCAAAAAAATCTTAGTCAAAATCTCATTCATTTTTTCGTCAATGACAAAGATTCACCTAGTAACAGAAAGGGTAATTTCTTGCATTCTGAGTCACATTATTGTTATCCAAGCTGTTCAGGACGTAGATGCTTGTTCACTTTAATGGCTCCATGTAATTGTTTTCCTCAAGCCATTTAATTTCATTTTAAATTTAGCTGATAAACAAATCAGCACATGTTCGTCACTGACAAAAATGCCACTGACAATTGACATGGTTTGCCTTGACGATGACTGTTAGCTCAAACGAGTGACCAAAGCAGAATTTTGAGTATCACCGTGTATTGTCGAAATTGTGCAGCACTGGTCAATAGTTTCTTGCGACGACAACTACCTAGAGACGCTACAGTAATTAAAAAGAAGCGGCCAAATACTATCTGGAACATACTTAGGATGTTGCTTTCTTCCGCAAAGATATTCAATAATACAAGGTCTTCAAATCTATGGATAGTGAATGACAGAATTTACTCACTAGATGGCGCTAAAACGAAAATGATCAAATGGACAATACCTATCCTAAGGTAAAGAGTTCAGCTCAGAATTAACTCACCAGGCAGCGCTAGTGTGACATTCATTTTGAATTTTTTACCCTCAGATGGACTAGATAGAAAACTTCCGTCTCCAGAAAAGTTGTTCAGATGAACAAGACTTATTTTGTGTTAAAAACTTCTGCTCAGAATTCACTTACCAGGCAGTGCTAGTGTGACATCCATTGAATTGTTTTCCCTCAGATGGACTAGATAGAAGGTTTCCGTTTTCTGTAAAGTTGTTCAAATGGACAAGACCTATTTTGTGGTAAAAAGTTCAGCACAGTTCCCTCAGCAGGTGGCGCTCGTGTAAAATTAATTTTGAATTGATCGCCCCAACTTAACATATTAACTAGATTAATGTCCCGTATTGAGCGAAGTTGTTAAGGTAATCAGTTTGCACTGTTGATTCACGTTGTTTCGAGTTTTTTGGTATTACTTGACAGCCTTGCTAGATAGAAGCTTTATGTTTTCACCAAAATTGAACGAACACTGTATATCCTCAGGTGAAAAATATGCGCTCAAGGACTTCATGTATCCCCCTGACGATAATAGGTAAAGGTATTGAGACAATGCCATCATTTACCTTATATTTAAAACTACAATTTACAGTGCTTTGAAAAAGAATGGACCACGCAGTTACGGAAAAATATACAATTTCCTAAGACATTTCGCATTTCACCCCACAAATTGCATCAAACTGTGAAGCAGGTGAAGAAAATTCTCACCTAAAAATTCCATGCCCGGCACAAGCTACATCCACTTCTCATCAAAGCTTGATACCGCCTGCAGCAGGCCGAAGAGGGCAAGCAAAGCACCTAAACAATGGACCTAATGAGTTAATTAATCATAATAATCATTGAATAAGTGGTACTTTTTTTTCAATTGCAGTTCAGGTTTTGGCTCTTTTTCCTCTCTGACTTGCACATCGTTCGCCGCCCTCCCCCGGTCCTAGCTAGACAACACAATCAAACGGCGGCCAAGTGTTAATCGTTGCTTCTTTGCTGCTGCTGCTGCTGCTGCTGGGTAGAAGAGATTGTCCAACCGAGAGGCAGAGTTCAAGCATGCAACAAAAAGGCGCAGAAATTCATGAAAATAGCGAAAAAACGATGAAAAATGCTGCCAATAGGTTAGAGAGTGCTAATTAAAACCGATTATTGAATAATATGTATTAAAACAGAAGGGCGGTTTCGCGGCAGCGGGAACCGGTTTCATTGATGGAAACAGAGTGGCGCATACTCGTTTTGTTCTTACATAATGGATATACCAGTCGCAGAGAAGCAAGACGTCAGGGGTTCACATAATGAAGAAATTTATGAGCCTAATTAATTAGCCAGAGTGATCGAGTTACCTAGTTTTCATGCAAATTAGCCATGGCGAATATCGCACTGAAATGGCACGGAAGGACTGATCGAGAAACGCAACGATTTCTCATATGCAGTTTTGCTGAATTATAAGAAAAAGGAATTGGGAAAAGGTCGTTTGGCTCAACCCTTTTTGAAAAGATGAACCGTGGGATTCGGCCCGAAGTGGGTCATAAATCGAAGGTGCCCAAGAAGAAATCATAAACGTGCGAAGAGTGTCCGCGTTCAATTTCTATGAAGCTTCTCCCCATTGGAAAGGTCAACTCGTTCTGCGAATCGTGCTGGATGGATGATCTTCGCTGGTGCAGCCTCCGCTGGTGATGCGTCTTAAGTGGCGTGAAGACGGCAAACGGATCGATTCATCGATCCGTTTTTATCGTCGATCGATGCGGTCATGGGATTGGGGATGAGTCATAAATTTCAATCAGATGACGTTCATTGCGGTGGTGGCATTCTGTGGGATTGTGATCGTAAGGTGATGATGGAGGGGAAAATGAGCCGATTATGTTTGAATTTATCACCCGGCTGCGTGTGGAGAAATGATAAAAGTGTCAAGAAGTTGGGTTTTCGGAGATCTTGATGATAGTTTAGTGAATGTGAGTAATTCGTAAGTTACTGAATGGGCTTCTGTTGTACTTTGTGGAATCGAATTCTGATAAAAACATCAATGTGGCTTAAGCTTTACGATATCTCCCTTTTAGAATGTTTTTTTTTTTAAATTTTGTTCTGATTTTTTTTCAATTTCATCTGATTTGCTTAGGGGCTGTTCATTAACAACGTAGACAGTTTTTTGGGATTCTTGACCCCCCTCTCCCTGCGTAGACAATTGTCCAGACATTTTTTTTTAAATTTGTATGGTCTGTGGATAATTGCCAACCCCCTCCCTCTTAAACTCTGTCTACGTAGTTTATGAACATTCCCTTACAAAAAAGAAAAAAAAAATCAACTTCATTATCTTTCTAAAGATTAACCAAAAAAAAAAAGAGAATCTATGTAAAACATCAAGTACCTCCAGTACACACCATGTTTCGGATTATCATGAACATGATTGACCACTCTTATTATTTCGATTGTTCAAAGATCAGTTGGAATTCTACAGAGAACCAATAGATGGCATTTGGGCTTAACGTTTATGCACACTTCTTTACCTTACTCCTACATTAATGGATGAGGAGACTTGAAGTATTTCTGTAGATTTGAAGAAATATTTCAAGTCTTCTCATCCATGAATGGATGAGTTAGGTGAAAAAGTGTGCGTATGACTAGTACTGTTGCATTAATGGCCCTTTGCTCGTTTTCAACTTCTATTCAATTCTCATACTATCGTACTCTAGTGGAACTATCGACCTACCCTTTTCAGACCTTTCTCTAGCTAATAAATGATCACACTAAAGCTTCATGTTAGATAGTGTGCTGTTCCCAAGTTGTCTAGAACATCTCTCACCGTAAAACATATTAAATTATATTTACATTTGTCTAAACAGCCGGATGAATCACCAATTCATTTAAAGTAGAAAAGGTAGGTCAGTTACGAATGAATAGTATTGCAAAAGTGCATACGGTATGTTTGGCTGACTTTCCTCTTTTACCTACTGGCGGTCGTTCGTTCCACGGCAAGTAAAGAATCATATTTCAAAACAACGTTGCGTACCGAAGGTAGTTTATTATTATCGTTTATTATTATCAAATATTGTCACCGCCGTCCCAGGCATTTCTATTAATCATAGAGTATCGATTTTGTAAAATTGTAAACATCATCATTAAATAACTAGAGGAAATGTCTCTAATGTTGGCCTATGGATCTAAGATTTTTAGCCCATCGCTAAAAATCTGCTATTGATCAATTTTATCTATATGAACGCGTTATTGGGACGTTACTAATGGATATTTTTGGTTGCTATTGAAAATTTAGTCGATTGCTGAATTTATGTATGGGCCCAAATTAGGGACACTTAGGCCGACATTAGCTGCATTTCCCCTATAAAGAGGTTCTGAACTATGAATTAAAAGGAGTCTTTGGACAACCACATTCCGAAAGCTCAAAAATTCCCAGTGCTCGGCCCGGACTCGTTTCGGCACCCAGATACCACTTTGGGAATGATAACCAAGTCCGTAAAAGCTATGCAAACCGGGCATAGTTTAATAGAATTTCCAACCAACTCTGAAATATTAATCTTCACGTATGAAGTAACGAAAACACTTTGAATACCTTATAAGGTGTTAACTAAATTTATACGAATAACTTAATATTGTGATTAAACTCGAAAAATATTCTTGAATTTTCTCAAGAAGATTCTGCCAGATTCACTTTTTTTTTAAATTTAGCCGATTTTTTTTTTGTCATCATTGGAGTTTCCCTAAACATTCTCGAAAAATTTGTTTTGTTGTCCAGGAAATTTCTATCGGCTTTTGCTTTTTCTCCTGACAGAGTTGGCCAGCATCCGCTGGAAGTTTGTTCCAACTTACTCCGAAAGTTGTTTCTGACTTCTCTGGAAGTTCTCCAAACATTCTCATCAAAAACTCTCCCCAGAAAGAAATCCTGACTGCGCCACCAAATTCCAGCATTCTAGGCTTGGGGGGGTGGGGGGGGGGGGGGTGAATTCCATCCCCAGGTCTCTCCAACGGGGGAGTTTGGTAAAGAGAGATGATCAAACCGATTTGTACCTTCCTAAAGTTGTCCTTGCTCCCTTTCTACTCTCTATATGGAATTTTCACACTGCCGTACTCTAACGGAACTGTAGAATGAAATGGGCTATTGTAGCTGCGGTAGAGCTGTCACCTTCTAAATCCCGGGTTCAAACTTCTTTGCATTCAAGAGAACTGATTGCAGGCAGATTTTATACATAATACAACTGCCAGACAGTAAGAATTAGGGCGAATCTTCATTCTAATCTACGATTCCACATACTATTAATAACCTTTTACACATCAGAATGAATTGTGCCTATGTTTAGGATCAACAAACATTTTCAGGCGCAAAGGAGCAACAGGATCGAGCTGATAAAGTATCTTAATTCCAAAATCTAAAGACTGTTTTGAATATTGTTGAGAATTACTAGAAACTAGCAATACTGGCAACCCGGACATGTTCCACAGCAATGAATAGTAGCTTCCCGTTCTCTCCCATGGTGATCGTTATCAGTTTTCCTTATCACTATCTAGGGCGCAAACTAGATGAAGATAGGACTGATCGTATGCGATCGATATTTCTCTCGGTCTTCATATTCACCACTGACCCTAGGTATCGTTTCAATATACCAGGGCACAGTTAGTTAGCTATCGGTCGTGCCCCAAATAGCAGCAAATAAACAGTTTTTGCAATCGAACTCCGTCGGTCAATAAAGTGTTCGTTTTCTATATTTTCAACGCGAGTGTTCATTTATTCAAGAACAAATATTTCAAGTGTCCGAAATAAGGGTCTCCTCCACGATACTGGTAAGAACATTTCGGTCCTTCGAACCGGATTTTGGGACTGGTGGACCGTTGGACTGGATAATCTCGATAAATCGGACCAAGAAGTTGACAATAGTGACTCGTGGTATACATTTGTGGACAATAGAAGTGGTGTCGGTATCAGTCATCGTGAACGTTATTGAAATGGCTGTTGTACCCGCTATCGAAGTCATCCAGAAGAATAGTTGAAGAATAGGTTCAACGGTCATTGTCATCTGGAAGACAGTGCTCTTGCGCCATCGAAACGGCCATCTAGATTCGGCGGAAAGCATCCACGCGCATCGAAGCAGCAGTAGCTGTTGAATGCGGATAGAAGAAACTGGAGGAGCGAATCAGGAATCAAGACAGCAAGGAAGGATGGATTTTAAGGATTGAGTTGGCAGGCAAAAGAGAAGTACAATTCTCATGAAATTCAGTGAATTTCAGCCGATTGAAAATGGGTTTAGAGTGGAAATAAAAATGGTATTGAAAATGCCAATCAATTATTTTTCAATTGCATGCGATTTTCTTCTGGGAATCTTGTCCTTGTGTCCTTTAGATTGACGGTCTTGGTTTCTGCTGGCGTTCAGTTTTGGCTTGTTGTTCGTTCGTTTGGTTCCCTTGCTGCAGTCAACATTGTTCGAATTGTCTGTCTCTGTCATCCGTGGGACGTTGAGGAATCGCGAATCGTGGATTATAAAATTATAAGGTAATGGGCAGCAACAATGGACAGATAAACTACTAACAGCTTCTATTTATTAAAAGCTTGATATAACGATTGCCAGCAACGCCGGCTGGGCGTATCCTATGGCTTACCCTCCCTTCTAACAAAAATCCACCCTTCCCGACACTTATGAGTGGTCGTAGAGTTCTCTGCATCTCTCTTAAGTAAGTGTCGGACTAACATTCCTCCCCTTTCCCCACCAGATGCAAGGACGTGGCCAGGACAGCTCTGGTCTGTTGGAGGGAGACGCATACTTTACCTAAGAGGTAGTAATTAATCACAAATTACTATCTAACAACAACTGATGAAGGTGGGTCTCCTTCTTAACAACAGTTTGGAGCTCGTACCACCTACGACATTGTGCAACCTGGTTTATACTATGCTAGGCTATGCTATGCTTTGCATGCAATTTGAGATGTTTTCCTTTTCTGGCACTGGACGAACGTCATCAGAGAGTGGCAGATCGTCTTTATGCATATTTTCTGGTCCAAACTGTTCCGGAGACGATTATTGTTAACTGGAAGGATTCGGAATCGATTGATAATCGATTGCAATTGCATCGAATGGATATAAACCACATTTACGAAACCCATTAATCAATGAAGATTCTGAAGTGCCTTCTCTTCTTGTCACGCCTTTTTCAAGGGAGCAAAACAAGCTACAGTGGTTGCATCACGTGGGTGGCCTTCGGAACAAGTGATACCAATATTATGTTCTTCTGCTTACAGAACTCCACCGTCTCGAACGTAGCGTGTAATGAATGGCCATCAACAAATAACATTGAGCTCAACAGCCCACGGATAAAACACTTTCGAGATAAACTCGTAGAATGTGTCTGAATTCATCCAACCGGAGTCAGATCGGTCTATAGACCATTCTTTCGGAACGCTCTTCGCGATGTTGGCAGGAATTCTGGATTTGTAGGGAAACAGAACCGTGTAGTTCTCCTTGTCACATTTCGCAGACAAGGCTTGAACTGCTTTTGAATGCATTCCTGCAAGAACTCGTTGTTTACGTGGCACCAAAAAGAAGGCAGTCTCATCCATATTGAAGATCCTTGTAGGATCTGACAGGACATCTTCAATGTTATTTTCCTCCAAATAGGCTTGAACGTTGAAAAACCCCTGGGCTTTGGCAACACCTTGAGGTAGTTTAATTAGGCTACCAGGTCCCAGGGCTGATCTGGATCTTTACCACATTGGAAAGATGCACACTAGTGTTGCCAGATCAGTGTTGATGCTTACCAAAAGTGCATTTGAACCCGCTTATAAAAGCATATTAACAGATTAATCATCATCGTACATTGTTTATTGCTCTGTACTAATAATAAATGATTAAGCACAGCGTTTGATATTTTAGTAGGAATGCTTAATTTAGTCGCAGTAGAAATCAATCCTTTATTGAATTGGATTTATTTCTATGGATATGCACGTTTGGAAAGCATCATCACAAAGATTCTGTACTCGGTCTACAGCTTATGGGCGGGAAGCTTTGTGTTTGTTTTTGTTTTTTTTTTATCTATTTATAGCGTCAATTTTTAGAAATACGAAGCGAAAGACAAATCAAGCATTAAGCACAAGACCTTCAAAAAACTAACAACACGAAGTCTGGAAATGGCAATGTTTTATTCAAAATGTCAAATATTTCAAGAATATCGGGTGAGACCAATCGGACTGAGCGCTCTTTCGGTCATCTGGAAGGGTTGTGCACGAGGAGCGATTTTAATCCCCCAGTTTTGAAGACATTCCGGAGCGAGGATCCATTATCCAGAAACACAATACAACAAGAGAAGGAAGTAGTATTGAAGGTAAACAAGGAGTATATGGGAACGTCGAAAACTGTAAGTAAACTCCGATCTATTCTAGTACTCTTGTATAAAACCTATTGTAAACCGGCTAGATCGTAGTCGTCTTCACCGGGAAGCTTAGTCATGTGAAGATTACCAGATTCGTGACCACTCATGATAAGGCACACAAGGCTCTCAACATTAAATACATTGCACGGGCTGGGTCGCACAGAGAGTTGATTAGATGTAAATTGCTTTGAAACACCCGCATAAACGACAACCATAAGGTGTGCCTAACAACCTATTTGGGTTATCATCCCAACAATATGTAGTACGGTGGCACGATTTGTGGTATCGTTCATGTATGGTGCTCCCCCCACCCTTTATTAGGGTCGCTGACGCTCATTGCACGCTCTTTCGTTCTCCGGCTGATTGAATGGATGACGGAGTTTGACGTCACACTCCTTCAGACGTTTAGGCGGCGGGAGGGCGAGAGGGATGGTTGTTCAGTACACGGAGACAATTTTACAAATGTATTTCTAATAGGTAAATCACAGTTTAAAACTCACTAATAATCTCTTTCAATCTCTTTTAATTTCTTTTTCATTGACGGTGTGATGTAATCGATGCGCTCTGTGACGAGAGCGCAAACCAAACGAGGCCATTTTTCAACGATACGATAATAACTTATGCGCTTTTCACACAAAACCTACCCAACCCTTTCCTTTCTACAATCCCTGAGCAGCTGGTTTACCATAAGTATACCTCGCAGAACTTTTTTAACCCCATGGGTAAAGATGCTGTGTTGCTCACTCCTCTCCCCTTCCCTGGTGTATTATGGATGGTGTGAATCTTCACATCGGTGACATGGCCCCTGACCCCTTTGTACATCATAAAATGAAAATGAAAATGAAATAGGCTTGAACGTTGAAAAACCATTCCCTTTCACCACCCTCAGTTATTGCTCTCCTTTTTCCAAGATTGTTGCCCGTTCTATTTGCTAGCTCCGGGTGACGCTTCAAAAACCGCCTCATCCTGCCGCGTGTTGGAACTGTATCCTTAAACGCATTTTCCTTATGGAACGGTTCTGCCACTTTTCCGACTTATGAGATAACCTATCAACACGAATTTAAATTGAAAACTCAAAGGAGAACCATTATTTGGAAAACAAGTTACGAAGAATGGATGAGACTATTATCAAATTACATATGTACCCACTTGTTTTTCGCCTGCCGCGGCCATCGAAAGAACCCATTGCACAATCGTTCCTTTTTCTTCGGCCGTGAACGCAGGTGGAGCTCTTTTTTTACCATTCAAATACCATTTGAATGATCAATTGCTTGGAATTGAGATATAAAACGATAAACACTTACCTTTCCGATCGACCTTCAGGAAACTACTTGTAAAAATCACGTAAATACGCTTTACAACTGGAAGTAAATCTGGGTGATTTATCGTTAAAAACGCAACCGATTGACAGCCCATCCCGACACGTGATTAGGTTTTTATTTTTCTTATTTTAATGTCATGACCTACTGCTTAATTGGACGTAAGCATCAAGTTAATGCATGAATGAACACGAATCTGTATTCATGTGTAATATGTACATGTTATGATGCATCCCGGTCCCGCCCGGGATATCAAGCTGAACATGCTCAAGCAAGGGGTAGGTCACTCCACACACCAATCCTGGATCATCTTTTTTGTTTTTTTTTTCAATGTGCCGCAGGTGTGCCGATTGAGCCGGTCATAGAGCAAGCTGCGATTGTTTGTAAAATATCCATCCCGGGAACCCGGTATTTCTGACACCTTGAATGTTTTGGTTTGAAATCGCAAGGATAAATTGTATTGAGGATGACGCGGGAAGTGGCGGGTGTTTTATAATGAGAGAGAGAAGGATTAGTTTTTTCCATTTAATTCCACTACTTTATTTGCTTATCCTTGACAGATACGCGTATTTCGTCTACAATGTGCAGACTTCTTCAGTGTCTTGTACTAATACTCGACAGTCGAGTATTAGTACAAGACACTGAAGAAGTCTGCACATTGTAGACGAAATACGCGTATCTGTCAAGGATAAGCAAATAAAGTAGTGGAATTAAATGGAAAATACTAATCCCTCTCTCTCTCATTATACAGGTATTCCACTAAGACGCCCACATTCATCAGGGTGTTTTATGTTCATAGGATGATAAGCAGAAACCTAGCCTATCGTGCTGTGAAAAACAACGGTCTATCAGCGGCCGGAAAGAGATGGAACCGGTGGGGAACATTGATGGAGACCGACTATAGAGAATGATGAATAGACTTCTGTAGTTTGTTTTGTGTGAGTTGCATCATTGTTTAAATTAAGGGTGGAAAAGCTGAATAACTGCCTCTTTCTCTTGAGCCCACTCTTGAACCTACATTTCGTATTTAGATCTATAAGTGAACTGCTGGTCTGAATTCCTCTGGTATATTCAATAAGAGGATGTTCCTGAATGTAGTACAGTCAAACAGCACGTAATGTTGTAAACAACTTCAATGACAGTTATCCAGCAGTGCTCCCATTTAATTTACAACAACCTAATGTCCTACGAAATTATGCCGAAGGTGTGCCGATGGATGTGCCTAGGCTTTGCCGAATCAGATTTCGGCACAATGTGCTGAGTGACTTACCCCTTGTGCTCAAGTTATTAACGACAGAAAAAAAGTCGACGAAGAGAATCTGTCAGTGTTACTTTGGACCTAATGCAATGTTCAGCTTTGCAAATTTATTATCTACACAGACTAATGACAGCTGAAAATACAAAATCATTTGATGATATTGGGGGGTTCTTACGATCCAATAACAAGTTTCAGACATTTGTCCAATTATGTTCAACCCTTATTGAAAAAAAATTCTATAAGGAATTTTATGATCGTTAATAATTGACATCCCATCGGTATCAATGCATTATGATGTATGGGAAGCATTCTTTCGACTTAGAATACCCTTGTAACAGACGACTCAAAAGTTAATAGAGCCTTCTTCTGCACAATCGTTCGTTTTTTTTTCTCATTCTCAAATCGCCCAACAACTTGATGAATCACTCAAATACCCCATCTTTTCCCAAGCATAACCGGTGCCGCTATTGGTTTGCATTCGTATGATTTGACATTTGCTTTTCAAAATAAGAGATGATTTTCCATTAAAATAATTAAAAATCATCAAGCAGTGTTGATTTACCACTCTGACCTTTTTGCCATCGCAACACCAACCAACCCGTGTGATTGCGCTTCTCGCTCTGGAATTGATAGGAGGTGGCACTAGGTACCTACCTACCTCCCAACAATCAGAGGGTTCGGTCTCCCACTGAGTGCGATCAAAGCGTGAGGGAAAGAAAATTACTCTCCTACGAACGACCACCACACGACACGACGACGATCATCATAATGGTGATGATGGTTCGGCAACACGATGCGACGGCGGCGGTCTGTTTACAAACTACTGTTGTTCACCTACCCACACGGGGGAGATGGGGGTAAAATGCTCATGCTAAGGAAGATCTTCGTTTAATCCACAATGTGAATCGATATTGAAGTGCAATGCCATCTAAATGTCGTAGATATTGGGCTATTGGCAAGATATTACAATAGATATGCTTAGCAGCTAATTGTAATATTTTTGAATCGGTAAAATTAAAAAGACCTACACAAAACTGTTAACGAAATACTGCGGGGCAAAATGCGCATAACGGTTTCATGCCAAGGAAGCACACATTTAGGCTTTATGAATGTTATTTCTCTATTGAATTTCAAAGGTTAAAGCCTGATGGTTCTGCTTACCAAACTTCAATTCGCAGGGCGCATTATGCCCCACAGAGTGACGAATAGTAATGTTGAAAATATCTACTATTTTTCTAATAAACATACCAGTTGAGCTATCTTGGGATGTACCAAACAACTTGCATCAATCAAATTGTTAATTTTGGTAGTGTTCAGGGATACCAGCTGTTTCAAGAAATAACTTTATCCTTGCGTGGTTTTCTGCCAAAATAGTTTTTAATTTAAATAAATTTCAAATGACTTTCATTAATCAGAGTACAGCTTCCATCCACATAGTACATTTAAAGTTCAATGCATACCAGAAATTCTTCACCATCATGTAAACTACAAAAATTAGGAGAGAGTCGAAATGGCCAAATTCCAGCACAAACTTGTTTGAAATGTTTTACTGTATCTAGCGAAGTTTCATGGAATTCTGAGGACTAAAATTAGTTGATTTTTTCGCTATTTGGCCTGCAACTGCTTGACAATTAACTACACAAAATATTCTGCACTCATCAGGTATACACATTTTTACGAGCATTAGCTGAGATATAAGGGGTGCCTTTTTCTCGCTATGGGCATTTTACCCCCATTTCCCCTACCCATCAGTGTGGTCGGCGGTCGGCGGTGCGCCTAGCGATGATGGTGTGTCACTCGGTTGTAGAGCTGTATTTTCTCACCAGCAGCACGACGCGGCCACAGCTCTGTATTCAAATATCGGAGTCCTCACCTCCAACGAAAGGGAAAACCGATGGCAAAAGAATCAATCATATCGTGACAAGAGATCATCTCTGTGCGGTTAAATATGCATAATGATATTTTTCTCTATGCCATCGACAATGAGATCCATTCATTGCCGATCGTACGTGCGCGGGATTTGAGCGCGAGATTGAAGAGAGTTAGAGTGGCACCTTGTAACAACATCTTCAAACTTGCCCATCTGTGTGAATAAGAGTGTACCCTCTTCTTGTAAAGTCTTGCTCAGATCTACATTCAATCATGGTTGACGTGCGATGGGCTTTGCTGATAGAAATAATTCGCATTCATAAGGCAATTCCTTTAAGGTTCAATTCAGCAACTTTGTGTATACACACTGACTGATTGACTGAGTTAGCGGCAGCCTCCGGGTCAGTGGATATAGATTACCATCGGCAACTAGGTCCATGTTGCGACCTGCGAGCTCATCAGAAAGCAATGAATCAGGGTGAGATTGATTTCCGCCTCTCACTGCGCCATGGTATCTACTCTGTGAGAGATACATATAGCTTACCAGGTCAGGGATTATGTAACGCAAAATTAATGATGTTGCTTTGTAAAGAAATTTGTATTGAATACAATCTTTTGAATCAGGTTGTTCGATGGTGCCCATGGTTGGATTTGAGGTGGAAAAAAGTCAAGTGGCATCTTGTGACGAAGCAGTCGCTCTTCATTTGCGTGGAAGGTCTGAACACTCTCGAATATTAGCATATTTTCAATCGTGGTGATAACTGGGCATTCTATTGAGGTGACCATAACGAGACTTAATGGAGCTGTCAACTGCGACCAAATTCCAATAAATCACAATAGAGAACAACCTCGCTGCGGCGCTGCTAATGACACTTTGGAATTCGCTTAAAACTGTTAAGCATGCGGCAAGCCAGACACAGAGACCCCACAAGGTGATTGGTGTGACAGGGCTTCCCGACATTAGAAGCGCATTGCTAGCGTGACTTCGACATTCACCATCGTTTCTTCTAACGAATACCCGTTCAATATGTGTGTCGGTACCTACCTATCTTTGACTGTTAATACTCGTTCCAGAAGATGCGCGAAGTTTTGGTTTTGCATGCCACACATAAATCTTGCCAACTGCCATCATCAGTCAGCGAGCGAATTGAATTTGACGGAGATAAAGGTGTGCAAATGTTCGTGTTTTTCTTGTGGAGACGATTTCTTTTGCATTCCTCTGGTGATTGTATGAAACATGAGTAATTAGGTGTTTCTAAAGAGGGAGGCAAAGGATTATGTAATGTGTTGTAGTCAACATGATTTTGAACATACATTTGTCGTTACAAATGTTGTTCATATAAAAGATATTTGATCACATCTTAAAAATAGTTACCCAATTGATTTTCTAGCTGACCTTAACTTACGGCATTGATCCCTTATTTTTTTGGATCTGGTTTTGACCTAGTTGTTTGATATTTTGCAACTACCACAGTAAACCACTGTAAATCTCGGCCGTAAAACTCTTGATCTCCGCATGAGTCGAGTTTATCATTGCCTGATTTCTCCAATATACACCGTTATAATCCTCTTGCACATTCCGTTAAAATATGACAGCAGTGATTATTTACAAGTATTATCAGAAGCTTGTTTTTAATAAGACTGCGCTTCAGAATTACCCTAGATTAATTTTGGGTCTCTCTGGGTTTCCTACCGGAGACATATTGGGAAACCATTGACGATAAACTGGTTTGACTATGAAAAAACTTCCCGTGGAAATCAAAAGACATGGATTGGATTGTCTTGGATTTTGGTTGGTTGATTTGGATTTGGTTTGCATTTGTATTGGTATTAAATTTGATAAGCATTAGATTACGATTGGGTATGTTTTGGATTTAGATTGTGTTTGTATTGAACTTGGATTGGATTTGTATTGGATTGGGATTGAATTTGGATTTGATTTGAATTCGATTCGGATTGGATTTGGATTAGATTTGGATTCGATTTGGATTGGATTTGAATATGATTGGAATAGGATTTGATTTGCATTTGAACGGGATGCAGATTGTCTTTGCATTGGATTTAAATTGAATTTGGATTGGATTTAAGTTGGATTTTGATTTTTTTTAATTGGTTTTGGATTTTGAATTGGAATCTGAAATGGCTTTGAATTGGAACTGGATTTGATTTGGATTAAATTGGATTTGTAGGGGAGATCAATGGATATCAGTATTCTGTAAGTTAAGGATTGGATTTGAATTTGGCTCGGATTTGGTTTGAATTTGGATTGTGTTTCAATTGGATTTGTATTGTATTTGGATTGGATTTGGATTGTTTTTGGATTGCGTTTGGATTGAGTTTGGATTTGATTAGGATTGGAATTTGAAGCGAATTTGAATTTTATTTGAATTGGATTTGATTTGTATTTGAACGAGATTCAGATTGTCTTTGCATTGGATTTTGTTTTTTTTTTTTTTAAATTGGTTTTGGATCAGATTTGGATTAGATTTGTATTTAATTTGGATTGGATTGTGTTTTCATAAGATTTGGATTGGATTTGAACTGGAATTGATTTTGATTTTGATTTGGTTTAAATTGGATTTACATTGAACTTGGATTGTATTAATTGAATTTACATTTGGAATTTTCTTCTACCTGTCTTTGACGTTCTTAATAGAGCATACGCCTACTCTTAACTTAGTGTTCACACAACGAATATTTCACAGATTTATGTGAATTTTACCGATTGATCGGTAAACAGTTCGGTGATTTTCAGAATCAAAACAAAACAGCAAATAAGGTTACCAGAAGTTCACTTTCTTGGTAGTCATAGGGTTATTAGAAGTTCAAATTTTAAATGAACCCCGTTAATATGCTGTCGAAGTGTTGTTCTGTTTAACGGAGTCCTCAGTATTGTGAAAAGTCACCAAACTATTTACCAATTTACCGAGATTTGGTACAATTTCCCAAATATCTGTGAAATAATCTTAGTGTGTTCTTAAAGCACATCCACAATTATTAATTCAGAGCTTTTCTATGCCAGCCAATGCATGAATTTGTGTATCTTTGTGGCAAGCATAGTGACACTCCATGCCCAGGGAAGTCGAAAAAATATCCAACCCGAAAAATTTCCTCGACCAGACCGGAAATCAAATCCGCTGCCACTGGATTGGGTGTACCGTGCCTTTACTTACTACCCAAGCAACACAAAACTGTGGCAAAAAGTTGCAGCAACTTGATTGTCACTCATATAAGTCACATAAAAGTTGTCTCAATTGTTTTGCAATATGTGTGCAGCTAGTGTAGGTACGCTATCTGAGCCATTTGAATTGGATTTTGATTAAATTGGAATTATTTTCGATTGAATTTGTATATGATTAGGTATTGATTTTGAAGTGGATTTGAATTGGAATTGGATTGGGTTTGGATTAAATTTGGAATGGGTTTGGATACAAATTGAATTTATTTTAGATTTTTCCTTGTCTTCAGTATAGAGACTTTCAGTCGTAAGCTACATCGTCTCATGGGATTTTGATTGATTTAAAATTGAATTTGAATTTGCATTGGATTTAAATTAGATTGAAAATGAATTTGAATTGAATTTGGATTGGATTTAGATTGGATTTGTATAGGATTTGGAATAAATTTGACATGGATTTGGATTGCAGTTGGATTGCAGTTGGATTGAATTTGGGGTGAATGTGGATTTTAATGGGAATGAATTTGTAAGGAAAATTGGAGTAAGACGGACACCTTTAGCATTTTTATTGTTTTATTAATATTAATTTATGCATTTTGCTAATAATATCAGTATTCTGTTAATTAAAATCATGGTAATGGGAAGTACATACACCAATTTATTGAAAATCTAATCAATTAATACTTTTTTTAAATCAAAAATGGTCGAAAAATGCACAACTTTTTTTAGGAGCGTGTGAAGTGGAGTACGTAGGTAGGTACGACGGACAGTCTTGAAAATTTAATGTTTCTACATTATAACAACAATCAAAATATTGTATGATTATTGTAGGTCATTATGAGGGCACAAGGTTGAATTGATCACGTCCGGATATGTCCTGGGTACCCCGAAGGAATTGGGCAACAACTGGTTTTGTTGTTTTACAACCTTAGGAGTTTTACACATAAATTTACATCTCTTCGCTGCTAGAAGAATTACTTTTTGTTTTTGTTTTATTTCACATTTGACACCTCTCGTAACAAAAAGTGGTGCCAGTGGTATAGTGGTAAGCGTGATTGCCTCTCACTCCAAAAGGCCTTGGTTCAATCCCAGTTGGTACTGCCGGGATTTTCTGATGCATAAAATCTCCGAGCACACCTTACTTTGGAAGGGAAGTAAAGCCGTTGGTCCCCCGTTCATGCGTTGATGGGCCAATAGGTAGGGTTCAGGTGTGGGAGCTGCCTCCCTGGCGTCAGTAGCATTGGCACTCAGTACGGAAAACAAAACAAGAAGAAAAAAGGTTTCTGTAACAAGAAGGATATTCTGAAATGCGTTTAATATCGGCAATTCTGATGTGACAATTAACCTATCATTCGATAGTTAAGCCATCAAACAATCATCTGGCCGTCTTGTATTTGAATTAATTCGGATTGAATTTTCATTGAATTTGGGATTTATTTGGATTAGATTTGGATTGGATTTGGATTGGATTTGGATTAGATTTGGATTGGATTTGTTTTGGATTTGGATTAGATTTGGATTAGATTTGGATTGGATTTGAATTGGATTAAGATTTGGATTGGATTTGGATTTGAATTGGATTTGGATTTGGATAGGATTTGGATTTGGATTTGGATTGGATTTGGATTGGATTTGGATTGGATTTGGATTGGATTTGGATTGGATTTGGATTGGATTTGAATTGGATTTGGATTGGATTTGGATTGGATTTGGATTGGATTTGGATTGGATTTGGATTGGATTTGGATTGGATTTGGATTGGATTTGGATTGGATTTGGATTGGATTTGGATTGGATTTGGATTGGATTTGGATTGGATTTGGATTGGATTTGGATTGGATTTGGATTGGATTTGGATTGGATTTGGATTGGATTTGGATTGGATTTGGATTGGATTTGGATTGGATTTGGATTGGATTTGGATTGGATTTGGATTGGATTTGGATTGGATTTGGATTGGATTTGGATTGGATTTGGATTGGATTTGGATTGGATTTGGATTGGATTTGGATTGGATTTGGATTGGATTTGGATTGGATTTGGATTGGATTTGGATTGGATTTGGATTGGATTTGGATTGGATTTGGATTGGATTTGGATTGGATTTGGATTGGATTTGGATTGGATTTGGATTGGATTTGGATTGGATTTGGATTGGATTTGGATTGGATTTGGATTAGATTTGGATTGGATTTGGATTGGATTTGGATTGGATTTGGATTGGATTTGGATTGGATTTGGATTGGATTTGGATTGGATTTGGATTGGATTTGGATTGGATTTGGATTGGATTTGGATTGGATTTGGATTGGATTTGGATTGGATTTGGATTGGATTTGGATTGGATTTGGATTGGATTTGGATTGGATTTGGATTGGATTTGGATTGGATTTGGATTGGATTTGGATTGGATTTGGATTGGATTTGGATTGGATTTGGATTGGATTTGGATTGGATTTGGATTGGATTTGGATTGGATTTGGATTGGATTTGGATTGGATTTGGATTGGATTTGGATTGGATTTGGATTGGATTTGGATTGGATTTGGATTGGATTTGGATTGGATTTGGATTGGATTTGGATTGGATTTGGATTGGATTTGGATTGGATTTGGATTGGATTTGGATTGGATTTGGATTGGATTTGGATTGGATTTGGATTGGATTTGGATTGGATTTGGATTGGATTTGGATTGGATTTGGATTGGATTTGGATTGGGTTTGGATTGGAGTTGGATTGGATTTGGATTGGATTTGGATTGGATTTGGATTGGATTTGGATTGAATTTGGATTGAATTTGGATTGGATTTGGATTGGATTTGGATTGGATTTGGATTGGATTGGATTTGGATTGGATTTGGATTGGATTTGGATTGGATTTGGATTGGATTTGGATTGGATTTGGATTGGATTTTGATTGGATTTGGATTGGATTTGGATTGGTTGGTTGGTTGTCTTTATTAAGGAGATTTTCAGCCAGGCGCTGGTTTGTCTCCGGCTGTATTTGGATTGGATTTGGATTGGATCTGGATTGGATTTGGATTGGATTTGGATTGGATTTGGATTGGATCTGGATTGGATTTGAATTGGATTTGGATTGAATCTGGAATTAATTGAGTTTTGATTAGATTACGGCTGGAATTTGGACTGAAGTTGCATCGGATTTAGATTAAATTTGAATGGATTTTTGATAGGATTTTGATTTATTTCAAATTGGATTTGGATAAACCTGTCTGAATTTGGATTACATTTGGATTGTATTTTAATTGTATTTGGATTGGGTTTTTATTGGATTAAGATTTAAATTAAATTGTCTATGTATTGGATTGAAATTGATATAATTTGGATTAAATTTGGATTAGATTTTCATAGTTTGTATTGAATTTAGATTGGATTGAAATTGATAGGATTTGGATTAAATTTTGATTGCATTTTGATACTTTTCAGAATGAATTTGGATTGAAATGATTGAATTTGGATTTGAATTGGATTGGATATGAATTGGATTTGAATTGGATTGAGATTTAATTTCAATTGAATTGGCAATGGATTGAAACTGGATTTGCAATGGTTTGAAATTAGATATGATATGGATTGAATTTGGATTGAATATACATTTAATTTTAATTACATTACGATAGAAATTTGGAAAATCTTAACCAGATTAGCAAACAAAAACAAACTAGTTACAGTTACAGATATACAATTCCTCTACAGTTTAATGTTGCTTCAAAGTGATATAAATGTGCAGATTGAATTTTGGTTTGAATAGAATTGGGTTTGGATTAGATTTTATTATACCTATATTGACGTGATTCGCAAGATCAACGTTACTGGTCCGATTTCAAGGAAATGACCAGATCGTGGATGTGTTTCCAGCATTGAACTCAAAATTGCTTCTAGTATAAGGAAAAAAAAATGAATTCTAATATATTTTCAAACCAGAAAAAAATACAAGCGATGAAAAAAATCAGTTTTTGGCATACCTCTCGGAAATCCGGAACATCTCCGGTGGACAATATTTTTCGAAAAAATTTATTCCATTTGAATTTTGACAAAATTTTGCCTGTCCTGTATCTCCTGTATAATGAGTCTTTGTTCACAGAATTCTTGCCTTTTTAAACTTAATTAAAGATAACTCTTTCTCGAAGGAGAAATTAAAAGCAATGGAATTGTGAGGAGATTTTCTGGTGAATACTATGGTGAATTATGATTTAGCTCTGAGTGAAATTCATAGATAATTATGAGAGGACTATCATCAGACATGTGACTAGAATTTGAGGTGAAATCTATAGAGAGAAAATTGCCCTTTTTGTTTAGAAAGTTAGCGACCCACTGATATGTGACTGGACAGGACAGTCGTCGAAGGAACCTAAGACCTTAAACCGCTAGCTGACTCTAGCGTCAAAATGGCCGTCATCTAGCTAATTGATCAGTGGTTATGAGTTAATGATATTCTCAACATTCACCAACGCATTCTGCAGCTCTGTGTCATTAGGTGGTCTGCTAGGTTGCAACGTTCTGTTTTACGATAAGTGCTATAGCCACGCTTCACCCATTGGTGACGACCCCGGCGGAATGAATGATCTCTTAGATGCAGGCTCGAGGTGGACTCGCTCGCCAACTTGCAGTGTTTGAGCTGCTAGATTGCTGTCTTGAGCTCCATGCAAGCAGCTTGACTATTGATCCCAGACTGTCCCTGTAGCTGAATAGCAGGAACTCTCCCCTTACTCATGACTTTCCTAATTGCCATCACATCAGAGTCGGTGCGGTCAATATGTAAGGGATTTTCAAGTGGAATCCACGTGGAGCAGTCTGGTGGACTAATCACCGGCATTGTCATCGGTTTTTTTTTTCAAAGCTGGGACAGACAAGCATATTTGGTCTTGTTGGGAATATCCTGGTTCACTACCGGATGCCGTGGTACCCCTCTTCATTCTTCTGGAGTCAGAGTTGGTTAGAAGTCCATGAACAATAATCGAATGGAACGAGTTAGTACCGCTCCTTCTGCTTTGGCTTTATTACGTCGTATTCTTTGAGTACTTCCACTGTTGTTAATTGAGAGAGGATTGAGAATCCTGTACCATTTGTGCATTAGTATGTATTAGGTGGCAAGTGCAATATCTACAGTTTGTTCATCATGGGGGCACGGCTCAGGCACGATTGGCATCTCGTATGGCAGCTAAATAAAAAAATGCTTATCTCCAAAAGGTAATATGGCAGCCTCTGCTTCTTAATTTGTTTCCGTCGATCGTATTTTCCGTACTGAGTACCAATGCTTCAGACGCCAGGGAGGTAGCTCCCACACCTGGACCCTACCTATTGACCCATCAGATAATGTACCGGGGACCAATAGCTTGATCAGAGATTGTATGTCTGAGAAAATCCCGGTGGCCCTGACTGGCATATGGCATATGGCTCTGATAAGGAAAGATGCCTGAAAACTGCAACTGCAACTTTCATTTGTTTGCTGAGATTCAGTTAAGCATTATCCGAGACACAGCAAACAAATGTCACTTTTGCTGAGATCTCAGTGAAACTTTTTTTTGCCGAGATTTGCACAGCCGAGCTCGGTAGAAAAAACTAATTGTGTAGCTAGATTTAATGTAGTATTGATACAAGAGGATCACATCTGACTCCTACTCTATGCTATTGTCCGATTCTAACCATTACCAATTCTAACATCTACCATAGTCCAACTACGTTTGCCTTCCTGACCGCCTATTTTGTGCATGCTGCCCACATTTTAGAAGGGCGAAACGGTGGAACACCTCCAATCAGCTGGAATTTCGCAACATTGTAGAATTGAAAAGTTTTGTTTCGACTATTCAACTCTTCAATCATAATCATCACCACCGCACCATTGACCGCATGGCCTCTAGCATTTGAACTCCATAATAGATTTCAATTAACAATTCCTGTGCACCGCAATCCCTCTCAAGAACAGAACACCTCGGTGCGATCAAAGTGCTCTTTTGTTGTGAATCCAATTGTGCATAATAAATTGAATCATTCCGCAAAGCACCTGATCGCCCTGCCTACCGTCTGAAACCCGTTGATAATTCATCCAACCGCCGGTGGCGATTTGTTCACTCTCTGTACCTGGTTGTCCTCCAGCGGCGGCCTAATAATAAGGAATCAATTAACAATTCGTTGCGCCAATAGAGCAACACTGTTATGAAGCTAAACTACCCCCTGAGTGCGACTCAAACCCGAAAGGTTCTCTCTAATTTTCAATTTGTTACAACGGGAAAGATATACCTAGGGTGCCATTTGATCCCACTCGCTGACCGGTGGGGTCCACCGGACGGTTGACTTGGGAAAATTGCTTCACCCAAAAGTCGAGCGCTTTTCTCCGCTTTGAACCCACGCTTTCAACTAATTCCTCTAGCAGTCGTCAGCAGTGGCGGCGCGGTTAGTCAATTCAACCTCCCTGTTCGTCGCCGACCCGTGCAACTGCTGGATTGCGTGAGAACTTTCAATAGTTCACTAACAGCACCCCCTACATGCATATTATCTCTCAGCTTAAAAGGGCTGTGTAGGAAAAAAAAACTGCACTCGCCATGATTGGTTTTGCATCAGAGAGCTGGGCGGTCTTGCCCGACATTACTACAATGTAAAGCACGAACACCGGCAAGCGTTCATTTGTTGTTTGACTAATGACTCGGTTAGACTGGTTTGGGAGAAAAAAAATGTAACTGTCTCAAACTTTGTCATGCTTGAAATCTGAAATTTCGTAAAATTTAGTAATTCTGGTCGCATGTTTAAATTCAATCTCTTAATTCTTGCACCAGTTCAATTCTAATAGCCGCGCCGTTTTTCTCATTTTCCAACTCTCTACCCGTTGATGGGTGGGAGTTCTCAGAGAATGCGATGGAGGTGGTGTTTGGTGGCTCACGGTTCTAAAGGAAATATGTTTTGCACCTTTATGCTTTTGAGAAAATCGACCTATGGAAGGTGGTATTCTCGCCGATTGCAAATTGAGTGGTTGCAAATTTCATAATATCTTCATTTTTTTTTCAATGATTTGCATTGCGCTTCTGCGCGCTCTGTTGCTTGATGTATGCAATTTACATTGTTTAAACATGATCCTATGGACTCACACCGATGCAAATTACTATCTTGGAACACCCTTTCACTGAGATATTTTGACTATGGAAGTTGAGATCATTTATGATTTTTTACAAGCAAAAGACGCTAGATGGTTCTGCTAGTTTTGCCGATGTCCATAAATTATGCCTTGTAATAAACATTAGTATGGTGGGCTTTACTTTTGGTTAATTAACGCTTGTTATAAAAGCTCGAATTGCTAGAAAGCCAATATTTTTTACGAAACCATTAGGAAACGATGGATCATTAGTTTGTCTACAATGCAATGATGCTTGATTCAATGTCACGCAACAGATCTTGAAACTTCCTCCACATCAGCTTCCGAAAGCTATTAATTAGTAGCTCCAGTCACGCACGGCAGCCTGCATTCAGTCAATAGATCAATCATGTTTTTTTTTTTTCCTTTCGGAATTTGCCACTAAACCAAATGAAGCTGTCACACCTTCTCCTTAAGGATGCGCTGTCTGTCTGCGAAGAAAATTAACGACAGTTCAGATTTCAAATGTGACATAAAATAAACATCAAACTGGAAAGCTGGATGATGTCATCGACTATAAATTTTCGCGTGTTTCGAATTTTTGCCATTTTTACCCGGTGACCAACTGGAATATTGGAAGGTAGGTGACCAGGCACGTATGCATTTCACATCGTTTGACATTTCCCGTCGCGAATCAGCAGGTGCACATTCAATATGCCAAATAAAACCGTTTCTTTGTATGCTTTCAATATGCAAATTGTGAAATGCTAGATCTGTGATTGCCGTTAATCACTTTGCAGTTTGAAAGATTAATGGACTGTTGCAAAGGAATCGTAAATTGCCATTTTTTTATATTTTGGAATCGATTTGTTTGCTCAACAATCAGCAAATTTCCTTTCTAACCTTCAGTTGCTAACCAAGAGTCATTTTCACTAAATTAAATTACAGGATGCAAAAACAACCTCTCGGACCAGTTTGTCCCACTGCCAAGCGTATCGCCACTGGGGGTTGTGAAATGTGACAACAGATTGTGGAAAAAGTTGTAAATCATTGAACTTTGCCGGGCGACTCGTCCGGTTCAGGAGATTACAAATAGTGCCGGAGGATAACCGATCTAACCATGTCCGCCGTTGTACGTGCAATTTTTGTCACACCTGAACGTATACCAGAACTGGATTCCGCACAGCTCGAACACAAAACACCCAGCCAGAGCACATAAACCAGTCAGAAATCGGAAGCTGAGGTTGGTTGCATAAAAGGTAAAATATTGTAGAAAAACAAACACACTAGACAAGCAGACTAACAACTAACAAGGCCGGAGTGGTGAAGAGAAGAGAAGAAAACAACAACCTTGAATTAGTAATAGATAATGTCTAGATAAAGCTGGAATTAGGGCGTAACAGAATTTGTAAACAATGACTTCTCTCGATGATTTCTAGTAAACCAACATAACCGTTGGGTAGGGGCAGTCTTACCCTACCCGAGGTTATGTTGATTTGCGTTGGCAATCATTGACTTTTTAGAAATCATTGAATGAATTCATTGTTTACAAAAGTTGTTACGCCCTAATTCCAGCTCTATCTAGATGTAGACTGAGCCAGGCTAGATGACGCACGAAATGAAAGTGAATCGCCGGGTACACCAGAGAAGTTTGTTTACTCAATCAAATATTTGCGTGGATGTTTTTATCATCACCGTCCGTCCGAGCCGTGTGTTTCGTAGCTAGGTTACCGTAGGTGGGTGCATAGGTGTTTACTTTTACTCTTGTATGGAATTAATACTCGGGCTGCTTGGAACCTCGTATTCGCTACTACCTGTAGCGCTTTTGTACACACCAGTCTACTGTTTGGAATACGCAAATTTGTAAAATTTTGCTAAGCAGCGCTCAAACGGTCCTATCAGAAATCAGGCCTTCAACACAACTGGTTATAATCCTGGTCACCGGACACCGGAGATATTCCGGGTTTCCGGAGAGCTTGTCTAACTTGCTAAATTTTTGGTGAAATTTTGTATATGATGCTGGTTAAATAAATATAAAATTATAAATATAAAATAAAACAACGAAAGAAGAATCATTTCTAAAGCGAATCATATGCCAAGAACTAAAATCGGCCTATAATGGCCATTTCCCTGGAATCGGTTCTGAATGCGGGCAGATCATTTAATCTCTCAAAACATGCCGTACGACAGCTGTTTCTTCATGGTTTCTCGTCAATAGACTTTCGATAAACTTTAAATGCATCATTAACCACATTGACCACTCTCGGAACATCCAGTATGCCCCCGGGGGAACCTGGAGCAGGGGACAATTGCATTTTTACACCAAAACATGCCGTGCGACAGCTCATTCTTAATGGTTTTTCAAGAATAGGCTTTACATAAACTTCAAGTGAATCATTGACCACATTGGCCGCTCTTGGAATCACGGGATTCCTCCGAGGGATCCTGTAGCAGGGGTCAATTGTGTTTTTACACCAATACATGCCGTGCGACAGCTTTTTCTGCAAGCTTTTTCATGAATAGGCTTTTGATAGACTTTAAATGGATTAGTGACCACATTGGCCGCTCTCGGAACCACTGGAATGCCCCGAGAGAACCTGTAGGAGGGGACAATTTAGTTTTAACTCAAAAACGTGCCGTGCGATAGCTCTTTCGTCATAGATTTTCATGAATATTTATTCTTTCTATAGACTTAAAGTGAATCATTTACCACATTGGCCACTCTCAGGACCTTCGGTATGCCCCCGAGGGAACCTAGTGGAATTAGACATTCGGATCTGCCTGCGTGGACAATCTTCGATACCGGTTTCTGAAAATTTGTATAATCCGCAAGGATTCAAAAATATCTTCAAATGACAAAATGACAACCGATCTACGAACCGAATGATAACGCTATGTCAGAAGTGCAAAGCAATAATGATAGAATCTTCTTCCTTTTTTTCACGACAAGCAGCCCGTGCGACACAGCTCACTAGGGGTGGTAGAAGGAAACGAGCAAATTGTTGTCAAGCTGCTTCACGAAGTAAATCCGAAGATGATATACGTGTGTTAATGGGATTTTTTTTGTTATGTCTTTTCTCGATTCAGATCAGCTATGTCCTCATCCATGTTTATTGCAACAAAGCAGACAAGCAATATATCATTATTGCTACCACTCCGATCGAGCTATGTCACAGAGCGAGTTTGTCATGGTAGTCGTAGCAACCGTTTTGTCTGAACCGTTGGTTGCTTTATGTGTTTGGATTGGCTGATAATCCGTAAACATTCACCAACCTTCCCTCCCTATTCTGTCAACGTGGTATATTCATAGCCCTTTATTTTAACATTGATTAAACGGTACCATATTAACATCATTCGGAAATTGCTTAACTTCTATTCCTAGGACAAAAGTTGGAGGGACAGAACGTCGCAGGGACAAAAGGTCGCTGCTCATTTTTCGACTCTGCTATTTAGGATGTTCCTGCAAGTCTTGTAGACGTGGATACCTTCGAAGTAACGCCCTTGAAGCACCTTCACGCCTGGACCAGACGACATTCCTTCTGTAGTGTGTTGCCACGCTATTGAAGCTTTTGTTGAGCCACTTTGCAGAATATTTAATACATTGTTTGTGGAGTCAAAAATTTCCTGCCGCCTGGAAGGAGTAATTTATGGTACCAGTACACAAGAAAGGAAAACAACCGTGATGTTATAAACTACAGAGGAATCAACGATCTTTCAGCTACCTTAAAACTGTTTAAGAAAATTGTGAGTAGGGTAATTTTTGAACGTACTAAATGTTACATCTCCTGTGACCAACATGGTCTCATGCCTGGACGTTCGATTACAACAAATCTCCTGAATTTTACCACGACCTGTTTCGAACAACTGGAGAATAGGATGCCAGTAGACGTCATCTGTACGGACCTAAATGCAGCGTTTGATACGATCAACCATAATATTCTGTTGGTTAAGCTATCCTAACTCGGCACATCAGATTGGTTGACATCGTGGCTTAGCTCAAACCTGGCTTGCTGGTCTTTGCGGGTTAAACATGATTCCAGTACTTCCTCGTAATTTACGAACTCGTCGGGCGTACCACAGGGTACCAATCTTGGCCCGTTGTTGTTTCTTTTATTCTTCAACGACGTATTGCTTTTACTTGGAGATGGTTGCAGGTTTGCGTATGCCGATGACTCAAAGTTGTATTTCGTGGTGCTATGTACTGAGGATTGTACTCGTCTTAAATAGCTATTGGATTTATTTGTTGGTTGGTGCAATCGGAATAGACTTACCGTGAGCATGCATGGTAATGTCGTTTTACCACACCAAGCAGCGGATTATTTTCGATTATGTCATCAACGGTTTTATACTACAATGAACAGACCTGTTCAGCGATCTAGGCGTTTTACTAGATAATACATTAACGGTTAATCTCCACCGTACTGCTGTGATCACCAAAGCAAACCATCTGTTAGGATTCGTGTCGAAAATATCAAAAGACTTCTCTGACCTACACTGCTTGAAAGCACTTTATTGCTCCCTTGTTCGACCTATCCTGGAAAATGCTTCCTTGGTCTGGTTTCCTCATCAGTTGACTGCGAACTTGAGGATGGAAGGTGTTCAGCAAAAGATTATCAGTATGGCATTCCGAAACCTACCTTGGCACGATTCGCAAAATCTCCCGCCGTATTTTGATCGCTGCAATTTGATGAGTTTGGAAACCCTGGAACGTCGACGGAAGAATCAACAGGCAGCATTTGTTGCCAAGTTATTGAATGGGGATATTGACTGAGTGAGTGCCGCCGAGGACATTGCGAAGTAGAACCCTACTCCAACCACGATACCATCGAACAGCATTCGGTTACAACGAATCACTAACAACTATGATGCGTACGTTCACGGCTGTTGAAAAATTGTTTGAATATGGGGAACCTTCTGCTCGCTTTTTGACTCGAATGCATGAACCGTATAGTTTGAATAAATAAATAAATAAATAAATAATGAATAGCTTTGAGTGTGTTGGTTTAGTTCTTTTAAATTCCGTTATAGTTGCTTATCTTTTGACAGATACGCGTATTTTGCCTCCTACTTGCAGACTTCATCAGTGCCAAGTACTCAACACGTTTGCAAGTAGTAGACAAAATACGCGTATCTGTCAAAAGTTTAGCAATTATAACGAAATTTAAAGGAAATAAACCAACCAGTCGAGTATTAGTACAAGACACTGAAGAAGTCTGCACATTGTAGACGAAATACGCGTATCTGTCAAGCAAATAAGGTAAATGTAAATTACTAATCCTTCTCTCTCTCTCATTATACCTTGAAAACGTCAAAATGCCCAAGAACGTAAAACAATCGGACCACCAGGAAAATTGCTCGTAATCGGACAATTCAAGAAACACAAAAAAGGTTGAGCGTACAATGGAGTACAAGGGATCACTCCTGGTCGTAATCTGACTACAGTGGTCAGTATTCGGATTCTTAAATCCTATTCCGATGATCAATTTTTGCTCGCTACGCATCAATTTACGCTAATTTTCAAAGGCGAGTACGATGGTGTATCAGAGAACCCTCCGAGAAGTAATTTGGCCACAGTGGCCAGTAGGAGCACTTTTCGCTCTGGCAGAACAAGGGCAAGTGACACATAATTTCACACTAATTTTCAAAGAAGAGTATAATATAGTACCAGAAATCTCGTAATGTAACCACGGTAGTCGGTATCTGGATCTTCAAAACCCGGTTCAGGGGACCACTGTTTACTCCAACAGAACATGGGCATGCGATACATCAATTTATCCTTATTTTCAAAGGTGTGTATGATGGAGTACCAAAGAGCCATCCTCGCCTTATCTGGTTACGGAGGTCAGCATCCGGATCGTCTGAAATACGATTCCGCGGATCAATTTTCCCCCAACAGAACATGGGCATGCGATTTATGTTAACCTAGATGACCACAACGGGGCAGCGACAAAACCGAACAAACTTCAGACACTGAGCAAGCACCGCAACAATAGTTGCTATCGAATAACAGACTATCACGTGACGTGCATCGAAAAACACGCTTTTTATGGAATTTATTCACAGAAAACAATATTTGATATATTTCAGTTTTCTGTGCAAACAATACTTAAAAAAGCCTGCTAACAAGAAGTTTAAAAAAAACGTCAAAATGCTCAAGAATGTAAAACGATCGTGAAACACGAAATATATGCATGAATCAACAAAATGGTCTAAAATAAACAAGATTTGTCAATGGCTTTATATACATCATAATGACTATATAAACCGCCAAAACTAACCTTACAATAGCCTAGATGACAGCGATATGGCTTACAAATGACTCTTAAAACGTTAAAATGGCCTTAGAAACGACGAAATGGCCTAGAATCACCTTCATAAAAATCCGAGAGGCGCGCCCTATGAGTGTGAGTGTGTGATACTTAAAATACGTCATAGTAATATAAATACTTTGAAGACAGTAATCATTTGAAATGATATACTTTTAGCGGTATTGAAAATAGTTAACAAATAATTAACGATAATTAATGTAATGAAAAATAATTTAAATATTGTGAAAATAATTGAAGTATCAAATTTTGACAGTAATTAAAATATTTGAAAATTAAGAGTGTATTTAAAGAAATGAATGTAGTATGGGCAATATTTCAAATATTTGGTCAGCAAGCTGCGTAGTATTGAAAGACTAGCAGGAAAATAGCTTCAGGAACATCAAACTGCCCTAGAATAACAAAATGGGAATGTCTTTAGAAACTTCAACATGGCTCAGTGCAACATTCCCAAAATGTTTAAGAAAAAAATGGTCAACGGATGATTTTTGGTGGACGATTTAGTGTGGCCCATTTTTATCGTGGACACCCTCTACCTCACGGTTACTTTCCATCCCTGAACGAGTAACGAATTGTTTAAAATGGTAAATAAGTAAAAGATATTGAACAAAATGAACTCCGAAAATATGATACGTTTATAAAAGCGAAGCTTTGGTATTGAAAAAAATATTATAAGGGCGTGGGTTAGGTAAATATTTGAGATATCAGCAATAGAGCACAGGATTGTTAATGAATTGAAGATGATTTGAAAATTCGTTAGCGTCAGAGATATCAATCGTTTGCTTTCAAATATCAATGGGCATTCAAAAGTTGACGATTTATGATCTAATTGAGTAAATATATGACGATGACAATCATATATTAACTTTCAAAACCCTGAGGCAGATTGTTGTCTCCGAGTGCGAATACGACTTTCCCTGGTGGCATGACATTCAATGTCAAGTAGCCTCAAAAACAGATAAAACTAACCACCAATTACTGATACCCCTAAACATTGTCCCAACGATCAATCGATTCGAATCACCTGTACACTGATTCATCATCTAAATATTACGAAATGGTCCATTTGCAGAGAGTGCTACTTAGCGCATAAAACAACAGGTTTTCCAGAAGTGTGTAATTTGCAAAATCTACACCGATCGATCTTTCTCGCTTCCAGTTTGATGTGATAATTAACTCCCTGAGTAGCAAATCAAACAGTTTCTCAACTTGGGCTCACCCCTACCTGTCGCAATTACCTTCCACACCATCCGTATAATTACCGTCATCCTATCAAGAAAGAGGGATCACACAGAGCTAGGCCAATCAGACTGCTAGTCCGTGCCCCTCAGGGGGTTACTAGAAAGCCACTGGTTTCCACGTTGGGAACAGCTGAAAGCCGTCGAGTTGCTACTGTTTAGTTTCCAATTCAAATTCAAATTACCCCGACATGTACCGCTCCTCAGTTTTTCTCTCTCACAACAGAACATCTGGCATGACGACGCGTCTTAATTCCTCGAAGCGATCCGAAACAAAACTTCACACTTGGGGGGCTCCCGTTAATTAAGTCACTGCTTAATGTGCCATTTCATGCTTCGCAAACCCGTGGCAAATTTTGCCCCCAGAGCAAATACCGATGGGGATGGCTTTCACACCTACCGTTGGCGTCGTCGTAGTAAAACTGTCCGCGGTCCAGCAGTCTGCCAGCAGTAGTGATGGGAAACCTTAAGCGCATTGATGGCCGTATGTAGCCATATGTGCCGGAGATAATCCGCCAGCAATTTGTTCGCTTTGAAACGGACCTGTGACTTTCGTGGACGATTTATGAAAATGATGCCGTGCGATACGAAACGACTCTTGCGGAGCTCTCGGATCGCTAAGTTCCGCATTCAGTTTTTGCGCTTGGTGTCGTTTTACTTTGTACAGTGGTGTTAATGTATTTTCCCCTGGGTCGTTGCTTGTGGAGCTACGTCATTTTTTTACGCTGCACAATTAAAACGAAATTATAGCGCAAAAAACTACATATTTCAGTGATAAATTATTGTTGCTGCAAATAACTAAGCAAGCTGATGGGGATCGAGTGTTTTCCACTAATTAGATGCTTCGCTGGGTGTTAAGCTAGGACATAATGAGGTGATAAATTTAATGCAATTACTGAGGACGTGTCATGTGTGAGCGGTGAAATGTGAGATATTTTAGATTTAAAATGTGCTGTGGCCAGTACTCCAACTCTGACTACTGCTTTTGTTTTTCATAAGTACACGCATGAGCGTAGTAGAAGGAATAGTTTAGAAATTTTCAAATAGAGCCTAGTAAGGAACCACAGCAGAGTCAGACCCAGCGATTCAACAAATAAATTTGAGTTGATTACAGAGATTTCACCTAGTCCATTTCCAGAAAAATTAGCTTTCAAATAAACATAAGTTAAATTTTTTTGAAAAATTCACTTTTGTTTTGTTATTGAAGGAATTAACAGTTTTAATTTTTATTTTTGACGACAATTAGCAATTTTTTAATGTTCAATAAGACGCACAGCAAATGTTAAGTTTCTTTCGTTTTGGAAACTCTCGACTGCATGGAAGCTTTCTATGATATTAGGCTAATTTTTCGACAATTAAAATCAAAATGAGTTTTCATAGTGTTACGAACCCTCAAACTTTAATATCGATTTGCTTTTATTTTGTTAACCGAATTAGCTCGGATAGTGCTTGGAGCATACCTAAAAGCTTATATATATAAACGCTTTTAGGTGTGCGTGGAGTACTTGGCTGCATAGAAATCGAATCAATTTGTGATCTTCGACAAAGTTGTTTGCCCAATCTAAGTCTTAAGTCTTTTTGAAATTATGGCAAGCAAATGAGCAAGTTTGGTTCCATTTCCCATTCAAGCTTTAAAGTTTTCCCACAAATGCAGAATCAAATTCTTTCAACTTTGGCACATTTGTTGAGATCGATAGAGCAGTGGGAAACAAGGGGTTGTTAAGTTGACCTTTACTACTGTACATATATCAATGTACAGTAGACTAGGAATGCAATCTAGTGGGACAACATCAATAACTCCAAAACGCAGCATTTCCTGGACGTGTCTTCAGCAAAGTAGCATAAGTAGTCTCCCAGAATGAAAAAATCTAAAAATACACCTCTTTTAATTTTTGATGACTAAGCATTGATTACTTTTTGCCGAAAATTTTCAGTTGTTTCAAAATGTTGGGTTTAAACTAGTTATTCCTTAGCAAAAATTTCGTGTTTAGTTTTGCAACCGATAAACCATTCTGACGGCCATATGAGTACCCAAGTAGCCATATAGTCGCAATATAGCTTTGTATAGTATATATTAACTTTGCATGAGTATGGTTAGTTGGTTATTACCAGCGTCGTAGATGACAAGATGCCCATGTTTTCCGTCGATCTTGCTTTCCGTGCTGAGTACCAATGCTACCGACGCCAGGGAGGCAGCTCCTACAACTGGACCCTACCTATCGACCCATCAACTCATGAACCGGAGACCAACGGCTTTACTTCCCTTCAGAGATGTTAAGCCTCAGAACATCCCGATGGTGCCGACTGGGATTGAACCCAGGCATTCAGGAGTGAGAGGTAATCACGCTTACCACTACACCATCAGCGCCACTGAATGCAAAACAAATGTTTTCGTTGAAGGAAGTATCACAACACAGGTAAATTCTATTGTATATTTTTGCAAACAGTGACAAATGATGGACATGAAGATCCAACGGAGGTGCTGCTGGGCAAAGGTGTTATATCCTAGACAAATGGTAACTTCCAAATTCGCTGTTGTCGTCGTCGTAGTCACCGTTGGCAGTACCATTCTTCTTCTTCTTCTTCTTCTTCTTCTTCTTCTTCTTCTTCTTCTTCGAATTTCACGCTTATTGCTTATCGCATATTAGCTTATTGCGTGCTCTCAACTTAGTGTTCTAGATGCACTTCCACAGTTATTAAATGAGATTGTGTGGCAAGTTCAATCATACTTCTATGCCCAGGGAACCGAAAAATTCCTAGACCGAACCGGGAATCGAACCCAGCCACCTCCAGCATAGTCTTGCTTTGTAGCTGCGTCTTTACCGACTGAGCTAAGGGAGGCCCCGTACCATTCGTATATCTTAAATTAACCATCAACCGCAGAAACTATATGAACTGTCACGTATCTCTGTTGTTCATTACATATCAAGCGAAGTTAGATAGTTAGTTATCTTTATTAAGGAGGCTTTCAGCTGAACGCTGGATCATCTCCGGCAATATCAAGCGAAGACTCAATCGTATTTTGTCGTGGAGTGTTGTGGATTTGAGATGCTCGATTACCCTGGAGGGATCGGTTTTGCTTACTGAGCAGACAATCATGGGTAGTATTATATTATTATACTCTATATATTTCATATAAACATATAAAAACATTGGGTGCCTGATTGAAGCAAATTGGATGGGGAGAGTGGAATTGTGAGCCCCCTTTAGCTAACATTTCGTGAACTGATGGTGGGCTCTTCTCCCCACTTTTAGGGACATCCCCTCGTATGATGGTTTTGTTCTGTATCGGGTTGGAACATTTTTATCATTCGAAGGAGATTCTTCTTGCTCCCGTGGACCACGCGTGACTGTCTCTACTTACGGATCCACCCTCCGTTGTTGGCCCTTCATACAATGGTAAATTGAATACAATCATCATACTTGATCAAGTCATACGAGGCTCTGCCCTGCTACATTAGGGGAACTCTCTTAGCTCAGTTGGTAGAGGCGCAGCTACAAAGCAAGACCATGCTGGAGGCGGCAGGTTTCGATTCCTGGTCTGGTCTAGGAATTTTTCGGGTTGGAAAATTTATCGTATTGAGTATGATTGTACTAGCCACACAATTATACTAATGCAAAAATTGTACAGGCATCACAAGATCTCAAATAATAACTGTGGAAGTGTATCTATAAAACACTAAGTTGAGAGCACGCAATAAGCTAATATGCGATAAGATTATTATCAGAATGTTAGAGTAAAAAGTTATAATTTGGTGCCATCTATGCCGTTAAATATAAAACTCCCTGTTCAAGGATGAGAGGCTTGATGATGATTTGTCAAGTGCCGCTATGATTTTTTTTGCAATTTGTTAAAATTGTAGTTTTTCTCCAGTTCATTGATTTGAAAGGTTCAAGCGAGTTAATTTCACGGAGCCGTAAATTGTAGTTTTATCATAATTTTCACATGATACTCAACAGATGGCGGTATTGTTTTAGTGACTATGTTTGTGGAGAGAAATATTAAATGTGTTATTTCTGTTTGTCTGTGCATCTATCTTTTCTTTTTCGTTGTGTGTGTGTGTGTGTGTGGGGGGGGGGGGTTTAATGTAACCAATACTAATACCTTTCTCTCTGTTCTTTTATTCATTTTCTATATCCCTTCACCATCACCCCATATCCCATCATCTTGACGAGAGATGAGTTACTTGCATGGTGCACGCCCAAGTCGTACTACAGGGTAATATGCCAATCGTGGTTATATCACAAAAACCACGCAGGAACGGAAATCGATGGAGCTGAGGAATAATGAGGTAAATTCTACACAGCATTTTAAAGGAGCCAGCTCTAAGCAGGTAATAATAGCAATTAATAATCAAACAACCATAAAAATTTAAGAATGAATTTATTTATTTTAAATACAGTAATGACCCGATTTTGTCAGCCCCTCCGCACTTCAGACTTTTTTCTTTCAATTATTTCACAAACCCATAAATCTATTTTTTTTTCTCATTTATCGTTAAGAGAGATATTTGAAGTATACTTTGGTGCAATAGGTTCAAAAAGATTACTGAAAAAGGGCATGGGTTTTGTAGAACATTGGAAAACATTTTCAAAAAAGGTGGCTGACAAAATCGGGACATTACTGTATTCCATTTACATTTACATGATTAATCACATATTTCCGGAGAGCTTCGAGATGGGAGCGTAGTTGCTTTTGTAGATAGACACGTCATTTGTCGGTTTCTCGTAAATTGGGCTCAATCTGGAAAAAAAAACTAATAACACAAACAGGTAAAGGAATAGTTCCTCTATGATTTGGTATAGTTTGTTTGCAAGATTGTTCTTTTGTTCGCGGTAGACCGGCGATTGGCGTGTTTGTTTGCAGGGGCGATTGCGCCCAGATCTCAGGGTTCTCCTGATTTATGGTCGTAATCTAATACACACATTTGAACACAATACGAGTCTAAAAGCTGCAGTGACCTAGTGAGCACCATAGCTCGAGTCGTCTGTTAGTATTGTGTATCGCATGGAGAGCCCAACCGACATGCTAGCCTATTAAGACTGCAGTTGGTCAACTCTCGAAAAAAAAAAAGAAAATCTATGCCGTTAAATATAAAACTGTTTTTAATGTCACTAGCAGGTCCTTATTATTGAGAGAAACTTTGCGCAAGACATTAAGTCACGAAAATGCTTCGTTTCGGAGCTATTGATTTTGTCTTTCTTGCATTCCTGGTCCATAGTATAATGGTTACTAATCCGCGAATGATAAGAATCAGTGTAAATAGCGGAATTGCACAATTAATCAACGAAACATGACTGAGAGTGACTGTCCATTCTAGTTGAACAAGTTTCTATGACTCAACATATGGAGGATACAGTTTGATAAATTATTTGATCATTTTTTTTTCCTTTGGTTTGTTTTTTCCGTCGATCTTGTTTTCCGTGCTGAGCACCAATGCTACCGACGTGCCAGGAAGGCAGCTCCCACACCTGGACCCTACCAATCGACCCATCAACTCATGAACCGGGGACCAACGGCTTTACTTCCCATCCGAAGGAAGGCGTGATCAGAGATGTTATGCCTCGGAACATCCCGGCGGCGCCGACTGGGATTGAACCCAGGCCTGCTGGGGTGAGAGGTAATCACGCTTACCACTACACCATTGGCGCCGTTGTTATTTGATCATGGTTTTGATATAATATCAAATTTGGTACATCTCAATACGAATTTGAAGAAGCCTGGGATATTTTCCACGATCTTTTGTCAGTAAGTAAATACGGTCACTACTAGGCCACCGAGCCCCTAACATGATAAAAAACGGTCATTACTAAGTCACTGGGATCCTTACATAAAAAAAGCCACGATCAACGATGACATAAAGCTATTCAAATGGAATCGATTTAAAAAATAGAGTGCTCATACTTAGAAAAAATGTTTGGAATTCGTTGCGACCCTCATAAATATGTAATGTGAAGGAGTCTGGCATTAAACCCACATTTTTTTCAAGTTATGTTGAAAGCCCTACACAATATATGATCCTGTTACATAAGTCCTCAGAACTTGCAGCATAGTTGACTCACCAGCCCTCTTCGAGTTGCTCCACAAGTTCTGTTTATTTTCCATGAACACTTTTTTATGTTTTGTGCTAGGGAGAGAACCACACGAGATTCACAAGACGCAAAGTGAGACAAAACAGAACCCTTATCGTTCTTACAAGGGTAAAGTAAAATAAATGTTTAATGAATTTACACAAATATATTTTTGTGATGATCCATCGAGTTTGAGATGAACCAGTCAACTTAACAGCTTTGTTACCACACTTGTAATATAAAGTTGCCATACACCTGGTTCAAGTGGTGTGACCCTATATTCCAGTTGGGACGTAGCAACTTTAACTTCTGAGCGGTTCCATTTAAAATGACGATTTTTTTTCAAATTTTCTGACCAACGTTACCGATTAGGTTAAAATTTTGTTCAGTTGCTTGTTATTGCCAAACATGCCACTATGTACATTTGCTTCCATAGTAATGTACGCGACTAACTTTTTAAATGGGCTAATGTTAAAATTATATCCATTAATTCAAAAATACCTATCTCGAGAACGATTTGTTTGATCGAAATGGTGTCTTTGGCGAAGTTGTGGAGCAGTATTATGCCTTTCTAGAATAAAATATACGCTGAATTCAATAATTGTGTTTTTGTTCAAAAAAACTGAAAATTATAATATCTTAAATTGCACATCAATTTTTTTTATATATAAAATTGAAGCTCATAAAACATGATAACTACTGACAATGTGTTTAAGTTAGAAAATTAATAAACAAACAAAAAAAAAAAAATTTTGAAAAAGTAGTATTTTTGAAAATACTGTAACTGAAAATTTTCTGCTACTTCATTGTGGTGTTTGTCTTAATGAAATTTGGTAATTTGATGGGGAAACGAAGTGCGTAAAAACTGCAAAGGACAACCCTATGGGGTTGTACGCAATGGTGACGTAGGACTGCGTGGTCTTATATAATAAATCTTATTTGTTAACTGCAGCAGGAGCTTGTGTTTTGTGTGGTAATAGGAATTTGAGCGGGATTCTCTCTGTTTATACTCTTTAATATGACGCGCTTGACATAGATGGCCCACTAGTTCCGATCAATAGCGGTGCGGCTTCTTCCTCCTTCCATGAATGCTCATGTGGGCTACAGATCGCTGCTTGCACGCAGACTTACTGGAGAACACCACCACTCACAACGCGGTGATTGAATAAGCACCGTTTGGTGAGACCGGATGGAATTCATTTTTGAAATCTGTGTTAGGGAAATCGCTTTTCTCAGGCAATCGGGAATTATTTTAACTATCATAGGAACAGTTGCACATTCGTGCAATTTTCAATAGTGACATTTTGAAAAATGATAAAGTTGTAAATTAAACAGTAGCGTAGAAATATTTCTGATCGATTGGTGATAAAATTATTGAAATTGGTCCAGGGGCAGCTGAGTTATTAACGTGCAAAATCTTTCATAATTTTGTTACATGTTCCAATTTTGGTTTTCACAAAGTGTACCCCGATATAGAAATCACAGACGTAGTCCTACGTCAAAACCCCACATCTTTTCACAATACACGATACAAAATACAAAATTAGGAACATAACATTTAACAAACATGATGTAAGCAGCAGTCAGAAGCATAAAATGTGTAATTGGCATGGTCCATCGTTGGAAGCAAACCTCGTCGTCAAGTAAAATACAGCCGCAGAAATGTTCAAATCGAAGTATTCGTAGAAGCTGTTAAAACTAGCGGACATGATTCTTATTGGATCATGCAGGCCATAATTTGTTGCGTGCGCCCCAAGATGTAAGAAATTCCTTGTCCGCAATGGTCGTTCAGGAGCATAAATTTCTAATTCTCCTAACATACTTGGAGAGTCGATACCGCCCAAAAATACCTTAGCCTGACCGATAGTGCCTCTAGGTTCTAATGTATCAAGGCCCAAAAGTTGGCAGCGATGTTCGTATGGTAGGAGATTTACAGGATCGTTCCAAATCGTACGATTTTTTTCTGAACGGATTCGATTCTCGCTATCCAAATCGCTTGGTAAGGGCACCAGATGACATCTCCAAATTCCAATATTGAACGCACGAGAGAACATTACAGTGCTTTCAGGCATGTCACGGAATTCATCAGCAATCTTGAAGATAAACCCGAGTTGTCTATTAGCTTTAGCGATGATCTCAGATTAATGCAGCTTGAATGTAATTCCAGGATCAAGCGTAATTCCTAGATCGCGGATACTGCTCACACGTTGCAAAGGTTCATTGTTGATTGTATAGTTGAACTTGATTGGCTTCTACTTGCGATGAAAAGAGATGATGCTGCATTTTTGAATACTCAGCGTGACGATGTTCCTGGAACACCAATCCTCAAAGTCTTCGATCATATGCTGTAACTGTAAACAGTCAGTAAGGCTTCGAACTACAACATAAATTTTAATATCATCTGCATAGAAAGAGAGACAGGCAGCCGGAATAATCAATCCAACCTCGTTAATGAAGATTGAAAATAGCAACGGTCCTAAGGCTTGAACCAACGAATGAAGCCCTGTGACACACCAAGCTTATCCAGTTTAGCTAGCAGGATAGCATGATCAACTCGATCAAAAGCATTGAAGGCTGCTTTTGATCGAGTTGATCATGCTATCCTGCTAGCTAAACTGGATAAGCTTGGTGTGTCACAGGGCTTCATTCGTTGGTTCAATATCCGTATAGACGACATCTGTTTGTGCTCCTGCTTCCATATTCCGAAGGCAGGAGGATACGAATGGTGCTAGATTGGTAGAGACAGATCTCCTAGAGTAGAACCCATGCTGGTCCGGAAAAATATAGCTACAGCAGCTTGCAAATAGGGCGTCATTAATGATTATTTCAAACACTTTAGAGCATATACAGAGTGAAGTGATTCCGCGATAGTTTTCAATTATGCGCTTTTCTCCATAACATAAAGGAGGATTTCCTAGGGAATTAACCTTGCTGCAGTGAAAGGTTGAACAACTTCGGTAATGGCTTAGTAAGTGCTGAGGAACATTTCTTCAGGATACATGTGGGGATCCCATCATGACCAGCAGCAATTCTTTACAAATGCTGATACGTCACTTCGAAAAAGTAATCGAGAAATATTATCTACAATTTATTATTTGGCGTAAATTACCCAAATTACATGATTAGTAAATTTTAAAATACAAATATCTCGAAAATAACAACAATGGAAATTTAAAAAGAAGAGATGAACTAGCCATATGGCTAAAAATCTCTATAATTAAGACAAAAAAAGCAATTTAAGAAACATGAGAGTTTTTGTTCTAAATGATATGTATTTTAATGTTTACACTGCTTCAAGGATAATTGATAACAGTAGACAATATTTAAAAAAAAATCCTAATTAAAAAAAAATCATAATGTTAATGTTTATGAATGATCTAACTTAAACACATTTTCAGTAGGTCACACGTTATCTGAGCTTCAATTTTATGTAATAAATATTTGTTTTTTTTTTATAATGCGTTTATTTTTTTAGGCTCATTATAAATATTTGTTATTATATAAATATTAAATTTGAGATTTTCCACGTTTTTATGTAATTTTATTTTTTTTACCAATATACACAATTATTTTTTCAGTGTATATTTTTCTGGAAATGCACAATGCTCCTAAGCAGCTTTGCCGAAGACACCATCTCGATCAAACAAATCGTTCTGGAGATATGTATTTTTGTATTTATACATGTCATTTTTACATAAGCCCTTTACAGAAGTTAGTCACGTACAAAACTAAGGAAACAAATGTGTAAAATGGCATGTTGGGCAGTAGCAAACAGCTGTGTAAAACTACACGTAATTCTAAGACATCGATCCGAAACGATTTGCGAGTCTGCTTGGAACTGCTCTTCTAGTTATTTTTAGGGCGGCTTTCCAAGCCCAATGAGTAAGGATGGTTTATCACGTTACTGACGTTTCGGTCGTAGGTTTGCGGCCTTCCTCCAGGGCCTTAACGTTGGGAATGTAAAAAAAATATCGTTTCAATACATTAGACTGAGAAATCCACCCTAAAAATGATTCCATCAATTCAGTCGAACCACCCTTAGTGAATAACTACACAGATAAAAATTCTGAATTTTAATAGTGATGTAAAGATTCATTCACGTAAACTTGTATTTCATTTCACGCAACCGAGCAATTTGTAAACAATGTTGTTTGCAACAATGAAATCTTGTATACAATATTTGCTACATTGCATGGAATGTCTCAGAACTTTACATGATATATAATGTAAACTTATATATATATATGATATGTGACGCTCCATTTATGTGCATCATACTGAACAGAAATTTACACTACTTTTTCGAACTGTGTACTAGTTTAATGAATTGGCCGGCTTCACAGGCATTCTGAACCTTTTGGAGGATCAGCAGAAATTCTTTCCAACGCCTGTTTGAGGATGAGTATGAGCATGATTGCCCGCGGATGCCACTCTGTTCTTGCCAGATCAACTGCAATTACACAGAGAACCAATAGGGGTTATTCCAGCTCAAGTGGGTACAGAATTTAAAAAAGTTGTGGTCGATGTAACCGATTTGAGCCAAACTTGGCAAAAACGCTTATTTTGGCATCATTAACAAATGCCTTTTTTTATTTTTTTTTTTTAAATAAAAAAGGCGTTTGTTCAGAATGCTAAAATAAGCGTTTTGGCCAAGTTTGGCTCAAATCGGTGACATCGACCACAGGTGGTATACCCACTTGATCTGGAGTGACCCATAGATGATGCTTGGCATTAGTATTCATCCTCAATATGTAAAAACTTGATCTCAAACTAGGCAATACCACCGTTGGTCGTGCCCGAACGCATTTCAAAACAAAAATGGGTAAGAATGTGTTGACGTGATACCCGCTATGTCAGAAGCCAATAAATCCTCTGCACTTCCATGAGAAATCACTGCGATGTCGGAGAAAAGGGTTGTGATTACAGCAGGATCCGTTTTGGTAAACGATATGCTGATTTCATCTTCTAACGATCGAATAGCACGAAGGAGCTTGTGTTTAACCCACGGTCTTCTGCTCAGTAAGTAAAATCGGTCACCACTAGGCCACCCATCTCCTTATTTCACTAAACAATTACGATCAAGTTTCCGTTCGAATTGTTGTGACTATGTTTCCGTTCCGGCGATGACCTCACCGACGACGAAAACAATTGCTCTTGAGAAGAATTTGATATGGATTTCCTATCTTTCCTAAATCTGAAATATTTTTTTTTTACGTACCCGTCGTTTTAACCGAATTTTATTACGCTCAATAGTGTAAGGTGCTTGGGTTCTACTCTACGATGTTCTGCTCAGTAAGCAAAAAACGGTCGCTCTGAAGCCACCGTGCCTTTACATCACAACAAGCTACAACTGTTCATTATCGATAACAAGAAGCAATTCTTGCGGGAAGCAGAAACTGCACCCGACTGCTGAAATAAATTTTTCTATCAAATGATCATCCAATTGACTGAACGACCGCATGCCATGGTGCCTTCTCCCTACGATCCGGCCATCAAGTGAAATGGTTTGAATAAATAACCATCCATATAGGAAACGGGTGCCTCGTGCTGATGTATTTCACGATAATCTTGGAGGATGTATGGCCCATGAAATAGGCAATGAATCTTTATCTTGCTGATGTTTTCTAACTACCACAACTAAGTACATTGTTTTTTTTTTTTTTTTTTTTTTTTTTTTTTTTTTTTTTTTTTTTTTTTTTAACTCTTTATTTGTTCCAAATTCAAAATAAATTACATTTCATTTTAACCTAGGTGCTCCAGTTACTACAGTAACGTACCAGCCTTAATTGTTATGATATATATCTAAGTGTTTTTACATTGTTCATGTCTTGGCAATTCAGTATTTTAAACAGGTTTTTTAACCTGCATGTCAGTATAACAATTGATATCTTAAAACTAAAAACTAAAACTAATCTTATCTAAGTATAAAGGGAATTAATCGTTGCAATTGAGGATTGCAACGACTTTTGCCTGAAATTATTAATTATTTTGTTGGACATTTGTGCTAAAGTCTCAACATTCGAAATTCTATGTACTTCGGTTGTACTGTACCAGGGAGGCAACTTCAAAATCATTTTCAGAATTTTGTTCTGAATCCTTTGAAGTGCTTTTTTCCTGGTAGTGCAGCAACTAGACCATATTGGCACAGCGTAAAGCATGGCCGGTCTAAAAACTTGTTTAAATATTAGAAGTTTATTCGTCAGGCAAAGTTTGGATTTCCTGTTTATAAGAGGATACAAACATTTTATATATTTGTTACATTTGGCTTGAATGCCCTCAATGTGATCTTTAAAAGTTAATTTTTGGTCAAGTATTAATCCAAGATATTTCACTTGGTTTGACCAGGAAATTGGAACTCCGTTCATAGTGACTATGTGACTACTACTAGGTTTCAAAAACGAAGCTCTAGGCTTATGTGGAAATATTATAAGTTGAGTTTTGGAAGCGTTGGGAGAAATCTTCCATTTTTGTAAATAAGAAGAGAAAATATCTAAACTTTTCTGCAATCTGCTGCAAATAACACGAAGACTTCTTCCTTTAGCGGAAATGCCTGTGTCATCAGCGAACAAAGATTTGTGGCAACCCTGAGGCAAATCAGGGAGGTCCGAAGTGAAAATGTTATACAATATAGGCCCAAGAATGCTACCCTGAGGAACTCCTGCTCTAACAGGTAGTCGATTAGATTTGGAATTTTGATAATTTACCTGCAGAGTTCTGTCAGTTAAATAATTTTGAACTAATTTCATAATGTAAAGTGGAAAATTAAACTTTTTCAATTTAGCAATCAAACCTTCATGCCAAACACTGTCGAATGCTTTTTCTATGTCTAGAAGAGCAACTCCAGTTGAGTGGCCTTCAGATTTGTTTGAACGAATTAAATTGGTAACTCTCAAGAGTTGATGAGTAGTTGAATGCCCATGGCGAAATCCAAACTGCTCATCTGCAAAAATTGAGTTCGTATTGATGTGAAGCATCATTCTATTCAAAATTATTTTTTCAAAAAGTTTACTTATTGAAGAAAGCAAACTTATTGGACGGTAGCTAGAAGCTTCAGCTGGATTTTTATCCGGCTTCAAAATTGGAACAACTTTTGCATTTTTCCATTTATCAGGAAAGTATGCCAAATGGAAACATCTGTTAAATAATTTTACCAGGAAAGACAAGGTACTCTCTGGGAGTTTTTTGATGAGGATATAGAAAATTCCATCATCACCTGGAGCTTTCATATTTTGAAATTTTTTAGTTATAGACCTTACTTCGTCCAAATCAGTCCCCCAGGAATCATCAAAAATATTTTCCCGAGAGAAAATATTCCGAAAATCCCGAGCAACCTGATTCTCAATAGGACTAGTTAGACCCAAACTGAAATTATGGGAACTCTCGAATTGCTTAGCAAGTTTCTGAGCTTTTTCCAAATTTGTGATCAAAATTTTACCACCTTCTTTAAGCGCTGGAATTGGCTTTTGAGGTTTTTTCAAAATTTTTGTGAGTTTCCAAAAGGGTTTGGAACTCGGGTCTAATTTAGAAACATTATTTTCAAAAGTTTTGTTCCTCAGGGCAGAGAATCGCTTTTTAATTTGTTTTTGCAAATCCCGCCAGATAACTTTCATGGCAGGATCGCGTGTTCTTTGAAATTGTCTCCTACGGACATTTTTAAGACGGATCAAGAGCTGAAGATCATCGTCTATTATAATTGAATCGAATTTAACCTCGCATTTTGGTACTGAGGCAGCTCTTGCTTCAACTATAGAAGTAGTCAGAGATTCAAGAGCATAATTAATTTCATCTTTGGTTTGCAAAGGAATGTTTGGATCGAAGTTATATTCCATAAATGTTCGATATTGCTCCCAATCAGCCCTATGGTAATTGAAAGTAAAGCTGTTGGGATTGGAAATTATTTCTTGGGATATTTCAAAAGTTACTGGAAGGTGATCAGAACCGAAGTCAGCATGGGTAACCAATTGGCTACAAAGATGACATGAATCAGTTAAGACCAAATCAATAGTTGAGGGATTTCTTGCAGAAGAAAAGCATGTTGGGCTGTTTGGATATTGAATAGTGTAATAACCTGCAGAACAATCATCAAACAGAATATTACCATTGGAATTGCTTTGAGCATTATTCCATGAGCGGTGTTTTGCATTAACATCACCAATAATGAAGAATTTAGACCTATGACGGGTAAGTTTCTGGAGGTCACCCTTGAGAAAATTCTTTTTCTGGCCTACGCATTGGAATGGCAAATAGGCAGCTATAAACGTAAGTTGTCCAAATTTTGTTTCAACAGAAACTCCCAAAGTTTCAAAAACTTTGGTTTCAAATGAAGAAAGAATTTTATGCTTGATTCGTCTATGAATAATGATGGCAACGCCTCCACAGGGTCCATCAAGACGATCATTTCTATAAATCAAGTAATTTGCGTCCTTCTTAACCTTATGGTCAGGTTTAAGGAACGTTTCAGTTATAACGGCAATATGCACGTTATGAACTCTCAAAAAATTAAATAGCTCGTCTTCATTATCTTTAAGAGATCGAGCATTCCAATTTAAAATGTTTAATGCTTTAAAATCCATTACTGAATTTTAAAGTCATGACAATATTATTAGCAAATTTTACTCCAGTTTGAATAGCATCAAACATGGAGTTAGATTTAAGCATATCAGAAATCATGTCAATTAATGAATTCTGTAAAAATTCCATTTTGGGGGCAGTAATGCTTCCTAAGTCAAAATTGTCAAAATTTCCGTTAGAACGTTGGTTAGTATTTTGATTTCTACCCGCTGCAATAGCAGCATAGGTAGCTCCATTAACTCGCTGAACATTGTTAGCAGCAAGGGGAGTAGGTACAGATGAAACATTTGAAGCAGGGGTGATATTTGTACCTACGGGTACGAATGTAGAATTTGTTCCTCGCTGACCGTTGTTAACAGCAGAGGAATTTGTACCTGGTCGGAAACGTGGAGCGTTTCCTACCTGTCGGTTAGAACGAGATTGTAGGATCGCTTTGCGAGTCTTACATTCCCAAAAATTGGATTTGTGGTTTTCACCACAATTTGAACATTTAAATTTTTTAGGATCTTCCTTCACAGGACAGTCGTCCTTTGCGTGAGAGGAATCACCACAATTCATGCATTTAGCTGGCATGTAGCAATTTTTAGTTCCGTGACCCCATCCCTGGCACTTACGGCACTGAGTGAGGTTTTGGAAATTTCCTCCAGTCTTCCTGAAGTGTTCCCACTTCACTCGGACATGGAGCATAAGGCTAGCTTTTTCTAAGGCCTTAAGGTTGTTTAGTTCACTAGACTTGAAGTGAACTAAATAAAAATCATTAGAAATCCCGTTGCGCGAATCGCCAGGACGGGATTTCATTTTCATTTTGATTACTTGGAGTGGCACAACTCCAAGTAATTTTACCAGTTCATCTTTGATCTGATCCAGGGATTCACCACTGGGCAGTCCTTTCATGACAACCTTGAACACACGTTCAGTTTTGGTGTCGTAAGTAAAAAATTTGTGCTTCTTCTCAGTAAGATACTTGAGAAGACATTTAAATCCATCCAAGGTTTCAGCCAATACACGGCATTCACCCCGACGTCCAATTTGTAGTGAAAACTTAACTTTCACGAAATTCAAAAGTTCCATACGAAGAGCATGGAAATCGGTAGTGGTTATCACAATAGGGGGAATCTTTTCCTTCTTGGCATTAAGCCGGGAAAGTTTACTAGAATTTTTCTTGGATGATGGATCATTCTCATCATCCGTGAGCAAATCAAATTGATTACTCAAATTAATTTCTTCAGAAGGGGGGTCAAGAGTTTGCCCCTTTCTTTTGCGTTTAGGCGCCATGGCGGCAGTAAATTTTTTATCCAAATCGACTTCCAAGCAGATTACTATAAGAATCTGAAGGATCGAAGAGGAATTTTCCAAATCGATATCCAAGAAGGATTGCCTCGGGTAGGGTCCAAACAAGGATCGAAGAGGAATAAGAGGAGTTGAACAAGGTAGAAAATTTTTACAGGTTGAGCACTGAAAAGTGCGATTATGCGATTATCCAAATCGACTTCCAAGCAGATTACTATAAGAATCTGAAGGATCGAAGAGGAATTTTCCAAATCGATATCCAAGAAGGATTACCTCGGGTAGGGTCCAAACAAGGATCGAAGAGGAATAAGAGGAGTATAACAAGGTAGAAAATTTGTACAGGTTGAGCACTGAAAAGTGCTGTTTAAATTTGTTGTAGCTTTAGGTAGTAGTAACACTTCCTTAAGCAAAAAGCAAATAGATCCGCACGGCAAGAGAGCACGATGCGGACTGATTGATAAGTACATTGTTGCCATCCGTGTGCGCATGACCAATAAACAACCAAACTAACCATTGGCGATGGTTTCCATAGCTTGAGTTTCAAGATTGAGCGCCGATAAATTTGATCGAATGCAGAATCATTAAAAATAAATTAGCAAGTCAACATTTCATGCCCCAACATGGTGGATGCGCTTGTGAACATATTCCGAAACCTACCTTTACAAACTAAAACTGCTACCCGGTGGTGGTTTCTTGCGGGAATGTCGTGCCGGAGAGCCACCTAAGTAAATCAATTTGTAGTGCATTCACAGTTAATGAAAACACCACATTTAAACACTTCCTTCATAATGCTGCTGTTGTTGTTGTTGTTGTTGTTGATGTTGATGATGATGATATGCTGGATGACCACCGCGGGTGGCACTTGTCCGATGGCTGTTGTCACTTGTCTGCAGTTTGTGACTAAAGGAGGAGATGTTTTGCGTCGCGTTGTCAGGCTTGATTATGATCGTTTACCTAAAATGGAAGACAGAGAGCAAACAACTGGCGGTTAGTGATCATGATCTTCATCATCGCAGGCAGGAAGGATTCGGTATCGATAGTTGATTGGTCAGTGTGTAATTAATTTTCCAGCTGATTAAACGATTGCTGGCATTCGTATAAGGAATCTTCGCAGATACGCTGATATTGATGAACGACACTACTCGGGGAAGGCTTATTGGTATGGCCGATCGGTTGTCATTTATCATTAACAGAGGTATGGTGTTTGTTTTCGATCAAGACGTGACCGCGGGAACAGATGGATGTTTGCGGCCGCGTGGTAAAGACGCGATGCAAAGATGGGTGAATGTGGTCGTGGCATCTTGAGAAGCGAAAAACGCAGCTGATTGACGTAACAAATCGATGATCAATGTCGTGCTGCGCGTGCAGTTTGTATTTTCGGTTCTTCGAGGTCAAGCGGTGTGATTTTTTTTTGAAAAATCGATGCTATTCCTCAACATGTATTACAAGTTTGATTGATTTGGATAATTGAGTGGTTATCGATGCATGCCATTTCTGAGCTTAATTGGTGTCAAATTGACAAACAAGGTCGTGGCAACCACAAAACAATACAAAAATAACAGTTTTTTTTTTTAAATATCAACCAAACTTTCGAACAATTACTATATACTCTTTACACTTAGTCTGCTGTATTACTTTGCCTCTACTAGCTACGCTGACGAAAGGATTCTAGGAAACACAAATCCTATTGGCACTCAAAAGACCGCGGGAAAAAACGAGCGACGAACCTCCTTCACTTAGATCCGAATGATTCACGCATTCTTGAATAACAAAGTTCACCGATACACCTTCAAATCTGAAAAGCAGTGACTAAGCAAGCGTTTCCACGCCCGTAGTTAATCTCGAAAATCAATTCACCTTTTGAGTCGGTAAGTATCTTTAAAACCATCGCCAACGTGTAGCAAAGAGCCACACATTGAAACGCCCCACTCATTGAAACGATATCGCGGCCCATATCCAATAACGTCGTCGTCGTCGTCGTCGTCGTCGTCGTCGTCGTCGTCGTCGTCCACACACAGCTTCCTAACAAGGTTAGACGAGGAAACACCTTTCGAAAGCGCAGAACGGCAACCAAGGTGAAATTCCTCCGGCTCAGCTGACTGGGTAGAACTGTTCACTGCTGCAAAAGGGACCCCATGGGTTTTGGTTGAGTGTAGAAAAATAAAAAGAACTGCAAACGGCATACGTAGATTCAGTACACTGAAACTTGGCGCTTGGACGGAGCCCACCGTGTACAATCACCTCTCCACGGTTAGAGCACTCACTCGAATGAATGGAATTTAAAAAACATTTACTAAAATAAGCTCAAGCTCTAAGTCAATTATAAGTGATAAAATACAACAAAAGGGTCCGAAGAGCTTAAGGGGTAAGCATTTTTCGTCATCAGAGTGCAAAACTCCTGTACGCATTCAGCTGGTAGTTGAAAAGTGACCTTGATAGTCCATCTAGGCGAGCGAGTTCCCCGAAGGCAAGTCATCGTGATGGAATGCTTAGGTCAATTTAGGTGGATTTTCCAACTCGAGAGGCCCTCTTTCGACTGTAGGACACAAAGACTGCCCTCCTCACACCTCCGAAAGGTCGTGGGTGGCTGTGGCGCAAGAGTCTGACCCGGAGCTCGGACGGACGGAATTGGATCTTAATGGCATGTAAATTATCTCGATGAGATTATCGACTGTTCATTCAACGCCGACGACGGTCCGACTTGTATTGTCCGTTTTATAGTTTTATTGGCATTTACGATGAATCGACTGACCGCACCAGGTGGAAAAATGCACCATCACCGACGTTCGGTTGGTGTAAAAGGACGACGAACGGTGAGAAGAGCAGGAACAGCAGCGGAACCATGACCATTGAAGTTGACAGTGCCGTTCGGCGCCGGTGACCTTCGAATTGTGCTGCTCTTTCCAGGGCAGAGAAGAGTCACCGTCGTCGGCGGTTGATCGGTCGGTCGGTTGGTCTCTGATTGCTTGAATGACGCGGACACGGTGTGATTGATTTAATCGATTGGGCAATTGCGCTGACTGATCGGTAATGTGGTGAGTTGAAATCGTTAAAGTGGGTTAATTTATTGTCATTGTTCGCGAATTAAGTTTGGTTGAGGTCGGTTAAGAGCGGTTCATGGAGGGCACTAAACTTCTGCTACTGGTTATAGGTTCTACCGGTGCTGGGAGTACGGCTGGGAGATTTCGGATATGTAAGAGGGAATCATACCGCAACGCGGGTAAATTACCTCTTCGTGATGCGTTATGGGTTGATATTGGCAGCCCATTTAATGTATCAGTAAAAAATGTAAAATGTTCCATAAAAACTGTGCCACACTGCAAAACAAGTATTGTGAATTTCCATCTTTTCATGTAAACTTTTTACCAATATAAATCAATAGTAGAAAACGTGTAATTTTACATCATTTATCAAAAAAGTTTACATGATACTCATGATCGTCATCTATGTTTACTTACATGATTGAAGCAGCTACATACTAAAAGCTGTAAAAGAACGTGTACAATTACATTACATGCTCTTCTGAATTTTATTAGCGATGTAAACATTCATTCATATAAAGTTATGTTTCATTTCACGCAACCGAGCAACTTGTAAACAATGTTGTTTACAACAATGGGCTTTTGTATACAATATTTGCTACATTGCATGAAATGTCTCAGAACTTTACATGATATATAATGTAAATGTGACGCTCCATTTATGTGCATCATACTAAACAGAAATGTACACTACTTTTTTGAACTGTGCAGATTGTATTGGGTACCAATTACTCGTGGCGGCCTCGAGGTTAATGGGTAACAATTTCGATTGGAAGGAACTAGGTAGGAAACAGGTTTTTGAAGCCTCCTTCAGATACTACTCTCGAACGGTTGATCAAATGCTGGCTGGGCAGGGGCACAATGGCTGGAAAATGTGTGGAAAGGAGGGGATGGTCACCTCAAACTCTTACATCAGACAAACAAAGGAATTCGTAGATCGCCTGCATGTAGTGAAGATCACGGGTTCTCAATACATCTATTACTTCACGGAAGGGTTGTCTACCTCGGGTCACTAGGGTATCCAATAGTTGTAGTCTGGAGGCGTCATTACCCGGACAATGCTAAACTGCGTGATCGATGACATCATAACCGGTTCTGCACCTACATACATTGCTGTCAACGAGATTTATTCTGTAGAGATGTGCGGCTAGCGAGTAGTGGTTGGACATAAGTCTTGAAATCACGCGAATGAATCCCCGACTTACATCCAGACCTTTGAACCACGCACTCGAAGAATAATTTGGAGTAATGGAATGTAACCAGCGCCCAAGAGAATTACTTGTTCAATCGTTTTGCCAACTTGGAAGAGAACTCTGACGTACTAATGGGAAAAATTCATCATGTGAAATTCTTCTCTCATAAATCTCGCCTTGTTGTGCTCCCACCTTTGCGAGAAAGTCTGCCTTCTCATTGCCTGGGATTGAGCAATGTGAGGGGACCCATACTAAGGCAATCCTATATGATCTATCAACCAGCAAACTCATATGCTCCCTTACCTTTGAAAGGAAATAAGATGAATGCCTACCTGGTTTCATCGACCGAATAGCCTCAATCGAACTGTGACTATCCGAGAAGATGAAGTAATGGTCTGTGGGCATGACGGAAATCATCCCCAATGCGAAGTTGATTGCTGCTAGCTCAACAACATAAACGGAACAAGGTTCCTGAAGTTTCCGGAAGGCGGTTGAGTATTCATTGAAGACACCGAAGCCAGTGGATCCATCAATGCGTGATCCATCAGTGAAAAACTTCTATTGCAATTGACTTGTTGGTACTTTTCAGCAAAAATACGGGGGATTGAGTTAAGTCGAAGTTGATCTGGAACTCCTTGAATAGCCTGTCGCATGGAGAGATCATAGTCAATGGTGGAATTGTAATAAATAGCACTTTTACCCCTAGAAAACATAAATTGTACCCATAAAAAGTAAGAAATTACTCTGGTAGATTTCAAATACATTTAAAATCCAAAAGAAGCAGCTTAAGGGACCTACATTTACAAGCTTTCGTAAATTTACATGAATGAATGAATTAATGGACTGAAAACATATTTTTACATGTCGTGACATCATATTAGATATAAATTTCTGTTAAAGGGTAGTAAATCTAATGAGTTTTCTCATGCATTCAGAAAAACAGCATGAGCTGAGTGTAGTTTCCCAACATTTCCAACAAATTCGTTATGACAATGTCATTAAAAAAAAAAATCAGTATTTCATTCGTCTATAGCAAGCATCATATGGACAGAAATCTTATCAAATGTATAACGTAAATGATAACTTGGCTCTGTAAAGTTTATTCAATTGAGCATGTACAAATAAAGTAATTAACAAAAAAAAAATCTTATCAATACTTAATAGTTTTGAAAATAATGTTAATGCAAATATTGACGACGGAACATATTCATCCAAAGTTACAAAAAGTTTTGGGTTTCAATATTTTGTCTCATTTTCTCCAGATTTTTTACAACACAGCTGTCATTTTTCTTGGAATAATCTATCGGATTAAACAAATTTTATGAGGATAAGCAGCACTATACTAATGACCCACCAAAATTATGGTTGAACATATTGATGGAGACATTCATTTTGCCGTGTGTAGTGCACTTATCAGACGAGACTTGAATTAATTTAAAATAGCTTCAGTAAATTGCCATGCGATGCTGCTGGCTTTTTCTTTTTTTATATTAATTTATTTGTTAAGGTTCAATCGAATTAACTTTACAGAGCCGTTCCAACATCTTAAAACTATTGTCAAAAGGTACAACACAACAAATCTTCCGCTACCCAATAAGCCTCCTCCATCAGAACAGAATCCGCATCCAGTGGTTTCATGGTATGGCCAACGGGGGCAGAGCGCTTCCATTGCAGCAATGGACGCAAAACGTGGTCAGCACTCACACACTCATCACGAAACGGTTCCTTTTCAAAGTCGACGACGCATCGACCGAAAGAACTGCTGGCGAAGAAAAATGAGTAGGACCACACAATGGTTGCTGCCGAGTAAATAGACGATCACGTGACACGCATCGAGAGTGGCTTGCTTCTGCCGACAGCCGAGTGAACACTGGCTTTTCCTTGTAGACCTCGATTGGATCCAGACATCGACAAAGACACTCATTTTAATACCGATATCGAACCGTTTTGAGCATGTTGAAACTGCGGCGAGCGTTTCCGATGACGATTCAAACTTGACTGAGTTATTGCTGAGATTGATCTTCATATTGAATTTCATGACCACAAAATAAGATTTTATATAAATTTAAGCTTATGTAATTTTCAGTGTTTTGTAGAGTGTACATAATGGAATATGTACCCATAAAAAAGAAATTTGTACCCATAAATGAAGGCATAGAGCAGTTCTTCTTGACCGTCTCCGATTTGCATAAAACTTTGCATAATTGTTTGTTGAGGGCAGTAATTCAAATATTTGCAAAAAATTTGACATTATTGATTTAAAATTTTCAAAATTGTGTCATTTAAACTAAAAAAAAATTTAGTTTGAAAATGGAACTTCTGATCGAAATGACACCTAAGCAGAGCTGGTAAATATTACGATTGTCATGTGACAATGAGAAAACAGGTCCTGTCACTATCACGAGACAAAACTACCTATCATGAGCTTTTTTGTCATTTTCCAATGACTAAGCATACATGAGAATAGCACACTAAGCAATAGCCCAAGCACTTCTCTTTAGCTCAGCTAGCCACCGTTGCTAACTCGTTGATCATTTCTTCATTTTCGCTGCAGCTCCGACAAAATTTGCGTCACTGCCCTGCTGACGACGCTTCACATCCTCTCATCCCGGAACATTTCATTGACGAAATTTCCCGTGCTAAGGGCCGGCATCTCCACTAGCACTGCCTCAAATCTTGGGCAGTCGAAAACCACGTGCTTCGGCGCTTGGTCCACGTTGCCACACTCCGGACAGAGGGGTGACGTTGCGTGTCCGAAGCGATGCAGGTACTTCCTGAAGCAGCCATGACCAAACAGGAACTGCTCCAAGTGGAAGTTGACTTCTCCATGATTCCTGTTCACCCTGTTCGAAAGAATCGGTATTAGCCTGTGTGTCCATCTACCGTTCTCCGCTGCGTCCAACTCCTGCTGCCACTTAACCATCGACTCCGTTCTCACCAATGTCCGTACTTCTCTGGTATCTCTTCGCATATAGCACTCGGTGTCCTCCGCCAAGGTGATGACGATGGGTATCATACCGGCGATAACGCATACTGCTTCCGTCGAAATTGTTTTGTACGCACTCACGACTCGCATGGCCATGAGGCGAAACGTACTGTTCAATTTTCTTTGGTTCTTCTTCGTTTTCAGCGCTGCATCCCAGGCTGGACCTCCGTACCTCAGTATCGACGACCATACACTAGCCAGAAGACGCCTCTTGCTGCTGCTTGGTCCAGAGTTGTTCGGCATGATTCTAGCTATCGCATTGGTGGCCTTCACCGCCTTCTCACATGCGTAGTCGACGTGGCTATTGAAGTTTTGCCGGTCATCGAGTATCACTCCAAGATACTTCAGCACGCGCTTTGATGCTATGGCGTTCTCCTCGACGGTAATTTCTGCCTTCTGAACAGCTTTACAGTTACTGACCAATAGCACTTCCGTTTTGTGGTGGGCTATCTGCAGCTTCGCTCCTTGCATCCAGTTGGAAACCGTGTCGATCACCTCGGTTGCCAGCATTTCCACCTCTTCCAACGTCTCGCCTACTACCACCAAGACGACGTTGTCCGCAAATCCTACAATCTCGATCCCTTTGGGCAGCTTCAGCGTTAGCACGCCGTTGTACATCGCGTTCCAGAGCGTTGGCCCAAGGATGGAGCTTTGTGGCACACCCACCGTGATCCGGATTGATTTCTCTCCCATGCCCGTCTCGTAGACTAGAACCCGGTTCTGGAAGTAACTCCTTATAATGCTACACAGCTAATCAGGAACCCTCATTCCATGCAGTGCCTCGGCGATGGCCTCCCAGCTGGCGCTGTTGAATGCGTTCTTCACGTCGATCGTTATCACAGCGCAATATTAATCTCCTCTCCGCTTCTGTTTGGACGCTTTCTCGTCACTCTCGACCACTGTCCGAATTGCATTCACCGTTGATCTCCCTTTGCGGAATCCGAACTGCCTCACCGACAATCCGTGCTCACTCTTCGTGCATTTCGTTAGCCTGTTGAGGATGATCTTCTCCAATAGCTTTCCGACTGTATCGTTTTGTCTCTTTCTTATTGTTTTTTTTTAACTCTATTGAAGTTTTAAAGTTATTTTTATTGACTCAAAAATTTTATTTTAAGCAATGTGCATTAAGGGGGTATTCCCAATCTTTTGCCTTTTTTCGGCCTGTTTTTCAATTAATTTTTTTCAAGGAAAATGAATAGTAATGCGCCTAACTCTTTGAGATTCTTGTTTATTGAACATTGAAGTTTACAAATAAATTTTTTTCGACATAAAAAAAGACATTATTGACGTCACAAAATGGCGACAAACAGACCCCTGTTCGCCGCAAACGCCTGGACGGGCGAAGACTTTTCTCTGGAACGGCTTCATCTGAAACAGATTTCGTGATGAAATTAATAATCTGCATAAGATTCTCTGGAGCTTCTCCCGTTGGCAGCAAAAAATCTTGCAAATTAACAAAATGGCGGCCATATGAAAAAAACAGGCGATTTTTAGCCCGCTTTTTTGCAACTTTAAGGTGCTTCAAACAATGTTAAATGTTAATATTTTTGGCTGAAAGTGGGAGAAGCTCCAAAGAATTTAATAAGGAACAAAATGCGCAAAGATTCAAGTCAATATCTCTTACAGTTTCTGAGAAAAATCTTCGCCCGATAAAAAAATGTGGTTTCGAGAAAAACGCGTTTAAAGTTTTGACTTTAGTTAAAACCATTTGGGGGTTCTTACCATTAGTCAGTTATGCCTGGACACCGAATTCGCTGATCGGAAAAACGGCTTGGGGGGGATGAAAGTATATAGTCTAAAGTACAAAAAAACGTGAAAAAAAAATTTGATTTTTTGAAAAAAAAAAAGATCGGGAATACCCCCTTAAGGGGAAGCCTACCGTCGCTTTTTTTTCTGGTGCTTTTAACTTTTTCAAAAAATATTGGAAAAAGATATAAATAATCAAAGAAAATACTTGATCAAAATTATATGTTAAAAATCTCATCAAACAAAATCGAAAAGTCGATCACAATGTATTTTTTTTCGAGCGGTTAGCTTCTCCTCAAGTAGATCGTCAGGTGTGGAGTCTATGAAATGCGAAATGGTACAAGAACAGTGCCCTGAAGTGCCCGTGAGGTATAGGCTGTTGTATTTTATATAATATTTTATATAACACGTGAGAACACGAGTTGTCAAATATGTCAAATATGTTCCGTTGAAATTTCGGCGTCGGAAAGAAAAACTAGCAGCGCATACGCGTGCCTTCCGTGTCTACAGTGTTAATGCCTGTGATTTATTGTATTCCTCTTACTTAAATACTACGTTTACATTTTACCTACTGACCCGAGTGGAGAAGGCGTAGAGAAGAAAGTCCAAACATAAACATGGGCGTGCGCTAAGGTGAATCATTGCGCCGCATTCTAACGAAGGACAGGGGTTGTTTACCTGACAATGCTAAATGCATTGTCAGGGTGATAATGGCCAATGATTGTTTACGGCTGGGCTTTCCAGATGTTTTGGAAAGTCTGCAAAACCCAACGGTTACAGTTTATGGCTTAACTGCTGATTGTAAAGGACAGCGTAAGACCTTCTAAAATATAGAGAGTAGCTCGGATGCTACACCTCCCCCCTAAAAGAAAATGGTGTAACCATTTCGAAAATTTATTTAAATATTCCGCCTCTCGACTTGGGTTCACAATTTTTTTTTTGTAATTTTCTCTTGGTTCGTTTTTATTTTCGCTTTTTAAACACTTTTTATTACTCTATTTTTATGCACTAATGTTTTCTTGTTTGTTATTGGGTGTCTAATAGTGCAATTAGGATCTTCAACTGTTTCAATTATATATGGCCCTATATAGAATGGATCCAGCTTCTTCCGATTCTCGTTCTTGATATATACTGATTCTCCAATATGTAAACAAATTGGATTTATATTGTTATTTGATATTGTCTGTCGTTTTATTTTGTTGGAGATAAGATTTTGTCTGGCTATTGTATTTGTATTCTGTAGTCTGAATTTAAGTTCCTTGTCATATTGTTCGAAGTTGTATAGTGGGTCAATTTGTACATTGTACGTCTTTGAGCCATACGGTAACCTTGCCTTTCTACCAAATACTAACTCATATGGACTAAACCCATGTTCTGTATGAGGTGTTGTGTTGAATGTAAACTCGTAAAATTTAACCCAATCATCCCAGTCATTCTGGTGAGTATTGGTAAAGCATCTCAGATATTCGTTCAAACATCTGTGATTGCGTTCCAAAGCTCCAATTGACTGTGGATGGTAGGCTGTAGCAAATGTCTGCTTAATTTCTAAAAGTTTGCAAATTTGCTCAAGGACCTCGTTATTGTACTCTGATCCTTGGTCAGTTCGCAATTCTAAAAATGAACCATAGATTAAAATAAAATTGTAAACCAATGCTCTAGCTAATACGGCTGCTTCCTTAGTCGGAACTGGAATTAGCACGACGTATTTCGTCAGGTTACATTGGATTGTTAAAATGTATCTATTACCTTTTGCAGTCCTTACGAATGGTCCTGCTGTGTCTATAGATAAAATTTCTAGTGGTTTGGCTGGAGTAGTTGTGACTACTTCCGCTTCCTTTGTATGCCTAAATGTTTTGTTTATCTTACATTTAGTGCAGTTTTTTACGAACGAGGCAATGTCATTTTTCATATTTTTCCATTTGAACTGTTCTCTTATTTTTAAGTATAATCTATGTTGTCCCACATGACCTCCCGTAGGTGTCATGTGATATTGCGACAAAATTTTATTAATTTCTTCTGAGTTTTCAATAAACTTCGGAAGTTTATATAATATGATCGAATACGTGGAGATGGCTTTATTCGCGATTTCCTTTAGTGTATTTACTGATATATTATCAAAGATTTTGTCCTCCAATGATAGAGCAACTTTGTCTCTCTTGTAAATTTTCATATATTTTTGAATTTCTAGAAGTGCAAACTCTAATGTTTGACTTCCATTTTCGCGCGTGTGTGTTATTGATATCTGTTGTAGAATCTTCTTATAGTTATGGTTTAATAAAAATATTTTTAGCTGGTTGTGGTGCACTTCACAACTCAGTTTTAAAACTTTATGTACCTCTGAAGGGTTTTCAGTTTGCCACATTGCCAGGTGATCAGTCTGGGAATGTGACTCTGTTGACTCTTGGAGCTGCTTATTTGTATGTTCACTTATCTTTTTTCTAGTCATAGCTCTAGTATTTACAGTTAATATACACATGGTTTTTAGTTCTTCAGATTTTGTGATGATGCGCGAAAGAGCATCGGCACCTACATTTGCTTTTCCGGGAACGAATTCTATATCAAAGTCGAATTCTTCCAAATCTAGACGGATTCTGGTTAACCTGGAGGTTGGTTTTTTCATACCAAATAAGTAAACCAGAGGTCTATGGTCTGTACGAATTTTGAACCTTCGGCCGTACAGGTATGGTCTAAAATAATCAATTGCCCAATGTATGGCAATCAATTCTTTTTCTATAATCGGTTTGTTGCTTTCGCCTTTGGTGAAGCTTTTGCTAGCGTAAGCAATTGGAAAATCTCCATCGGCATAACGCTGAGATAAAATTGCTCCACAAGCAAAGTTTGAAGCATCTGTCGTTACTACGAATTCCTTATTAAAATCAGGATATCGTAGAATCTGTGGTGACATCAAGTATCTTTTTAGTTTATTAAATGACTCTTCATGTGATTGTGTCCATTCAAAAACAATATTTTTCTTTAATAAATCGTTCAATGGTTTAGCTACATTCGCAAAATCCGGGACGAATTTGCGATAGTAATTACAAAACGCTACAAATCGCCGAACTTCATCAGGATTTGTGGGTCTTGGGAAATCTTTAATTACTTTAAATTTTGAATCATCGGGCAGAATACCACGATCCGTGATTTTATGACCTAGATATGTAACTTCTGTACAAAAGAAATTACATTTCGTTGGATTTAGTTTTAAATTATAATGTCGTAGTCTTTCAAAAACTCTTGACAAATTAGCAAAGTGATGATTGACAGAGCATCCTATTACTACGATGTCGTCAATGTAAACAAAAGCACATTCTGGTGTTAAACCAGCCATTGCAATATTCATCATGCGTTGGAAACTATTCGGGCTTATGTTTAAACCGAATGGTAACCTTGAAAATTGGAAATGTCCAGAAGCTGAAGAAAATGCTGTATACTTTCTGGAGTTTTGGTCCAAAGGTATCTGGTGAAAACCAGACATTAAATCAAGTGTTGTGAAATACTTGGCTCTTCCTAATTGATTCAGTATAGTATCAATTCGCGGAAGGGGAAATTTATCCGCTAAAACCTTTTTATTCAGTTGTCGAAAATCAACAACTAGTCGCCATTTCTTTGTATTGTTGTCCGATTTCTTTGGGACCAATAAAATAGGTGAATTGTATGGTGAGACCGATGGTTCAATTATACCGTCGTCTACCATTTTCTGAATTTGATTTTGCATTTCATCGTTTTGAGAATGAATATTTTTATAATTAGGGATATACACTGGTACCCTATCTTTTAATTCAATATTATTTTTGTTTCATTGTTGGCTACTCCCTCTGTGAGTGCTTCAACGCCTGACTTGGTGGCCATTTTCAAAGCTACTTCGTCGGGTACTCCGCTTTCCAAGTAAGAAACGCGTAACTGTTGACAAAGCGTGTCAACTTCGGTACAGAAGCGATCCACTTCCCCTTTTTGCTTGGTAGCTTTTAATTTTGCGACCAAATTTTCTGGCGTTGTTTTGCTGGCACATCTTTGTTTAACATTCTGCGCGATTTGAGTTATTGTTAATGCCGTGTCAGGTAGCCCTAATCTGGCTTTTCCCGTGAGGCGTGATTTTAAGAATTTTACTGCGATACTCTGGTGAGTAGCTGTAGTGAGCTCATTTAACAGACTTGTTGCATCTAAAAATGCAGCAAGCCCTTCAGGCGAACCGTTATATGGTTGCACTATGGCTGTTGCCGTTTTTATGTCGAATGTGTCGTTAGTCATTTTTGGTTTTGGTAATGGTCTTGGTGGTAATGGTCTTGGTTGATTTAACAATTTTAAACTTTGTAATAACTCTTCGTCAATAGCGTTTTTCGCTAATGACTCTAAAGTTGGGACTTCGCCCGATTTGACTTGAGAGTTAATATTCACTCCACCAACGGGAGTTTCGTCTAGAATTTTTAAACTAATTTTAACTTGACCTTTTATTTTTTCGTAGTTATTTAATAGTGCCTGTGCTATGTCCGGCTCTATTCTACTATAAATTTTTGTTAAAACTGATTTATATTCCTTTTCTAATTCTGTCAAACTTTGGGTTTTTTCCAAAATACCCTGTAAGCTTCTTGGACGTCCTTTACTTTTAGTTATGTTAAGATATTCTTTACTTACACATGATTCTATCTCATGTAATCTATTCATTTACGCTTACAAGATTTAACCATTGTTGCAAAGAGAAATTTTTTTTTTTTTTTTTTTTTTGAATAATTATTTATACAAATAACACTTTACTCATCTGCCCGCATCCTATGTGTGGTGCTTCTGCATCCGCTCTGGAATTAATAAGTTATTCCTGATGATCACTTCTGGTGCGTTCTCTGTGGTGGCTTCCGATGTTTTGCTGTACTTCCACAGCTTGCGGCTCAGCATGACTGCGACGATAAATAACACGATCAGCACAACGATTATAATGTTTCTTAGATCGACTTCTAATAGAAGCTCAGTAACTTTTTCCGTGGTTTCCATTTTTGGTTTTTCTGTTGTGGTAATTAAGATTGGCCAACAACCGCGTGTGCCGCACGCTAATTTTTCCATTGCACACTGTTTAATTGTTCAGTACATTTTTGTTATTAACTTCTTAGCACTGTTCCCTACAACACTTTCGGTACTTTTTAATTTCTGTAGGCTTTTCTCTTAACAGCCTTTTCACTTTGACTCGGTCCATAGTGTTTATTGCTTGTTTATGTGATACTGGTTTTTCACTTCTTTCACTCTTCAAAGTTTATGCCAGGCTTACTTGCCTAATCACTGCCTTGTTTGTTTCATTTTTCACCACGGTTCTCATGTGGTTATGATATGCACGAAACATTAGTTGAGCAATCACTAGTACTACGAGTACTACCAAAATTATTGCGATAATCTTTATTTCCTCCGAGGCGAAGTTGTTTGAAACGTACGTGTCATTAAACCATCCCATTTTGGTGAAACTTTTCTTCTTTTCCACTTTGGTACTTTTTACGAAACTACACTTTTATACTTTTGAAACTTGTCCGAAAATTGCAGCTTACTGTCACGTCGCCATCAAATATGTCAAATATGTTCCGTTGAAATTTCGGCGTCGGAAAGAAAAACTAGCAGCGCATACGCGTGCCTTCCGTGTCTACAGTGTTAATGCCTGTGATTTATTGTATTCCTCTTACTTAAATACTACGTTTACATTTTACCTACTGACCCGAGTGGAGAAGGCGTAGAGAAGAAAGTCCAAACATAAACATGGGCGTGCGCTAAGGTGAATCATTGCGCCGCATTCTAACGAAGGACAGGGGTTGTTTACCTGACAATGCTAAATGCATTGTCAGGGTGATAATGGCCAATGATTGTTTACGGCTGGGCTTTCCAGATGTTTTGGAAAGTCTGCAAAACCCAACGGTTACAGTTTATGGCTTAACTGCTGATTGTAAAGGACAGCGTAAGACCTTCTAAAATATAGAGAGTAGCTCGGATGCTACAGTTGACGCGAGTGCTTTTAGGTTAAGACGATTTTTGATAGGGGCAACACAGATAGACAAAAGTTGTTTGCTAATGGGGGGCATGTGTTCCCCTTTACTACTCCTGTAGCCACCAGTGGCGATTGGGAATAATGCATTAAAATTAAGTAGATTCATTCCCTTGAGCCTCAAAGTAAATCATGGCGAACATAATTGCTTCAGAACCATGTCCAGACTGATTTGGGCGTAGATGTTTTTGTAAACAATGGCTTATATCAGTGATTTTTCGCGATAAAAAGCTCAATCTCGAAAACTAACAATACAATAAGGCAGGGGAGTTATTCATCTAGCAGTTGGTATAGTTTGTTTGTATTCGTTTAATTGCAAATGAAAACTAGAGACAATTATCGACCAACAATTGAAAAGGGCCTTTCGGTTTTTGTGAGCAAAATTGTGACAGTCCTTGGATCGCAGACCAAAAACAGCCCACGTAAACAAACATTACTGTCGCGTATAAGGAAATTACCGTGGAAGTTGCGAGGGCGGCCAAAACAAAAGCTGATAGGGTTGATTGGGTTGAAGCATCGCCCCTTTCAATTGACGATGTTATTTATCTCGTTCGATTTCGAGAATTTGCGATGACAAAATCTCTTGAAAATTGAAAGTTCCTTAAATTTTTATGAATAATAAATTTTTTGAAATATGCAATGAACTTCTTTTATTTTCTAAGAATAAATGTTGTTGATTACGAAGCAATGTTTTTTTTTTAATTTTATTGTTTTTTTTTAATTGAAAAGAAAAGAAACATAGGTTTTTCGTGGTTAAAATGATTTTTCCAGCAAACAGTAATTCAAATTAATAACTCCTAGTAGGGGAACAGTGAGTAAAATGAACAATTGACATTTTAAACGGAGAAATCATTTGAAGTATATGCATGTAAATTAGTTAAATGTAAAAGATTCATTGGTTGAAAGTCCTGTGTGTTGAATTTATTGATATTTGATCGAATAAGCACTTAAAATCGCCATTTATTAATTGTCCAATTTTACCCCCCCACTTCCCTTAATTATAACATTTCAGCGAAGGATACGACTAAAATCATTCATCACATTTTTGTTGATAAGCATAACCTTTCACCATTATTAAATCGTGAATATCTCAGCGAATTGTTGCAAAAAAATGTTATACAAAACAAGACTCATTTTTTATCTTAAAATTTGGACCCTTATGAATCTGTAAAAACCTTTAAAGGGGTAGGTTTCACAATATTGTATAGAGTTAGAAATTTGTTTTTGCTATAAGTCAAGAAAAAGAGACAACGTTAACCCAGAGTTGCCGTCTTACAAAAGTTTGTGTGTAGCACCTTTAGCTATTGTTTGAAAGGTGAGGTCCCATAAATAAAGGAATTTGTACCCATAAACCATAATGCTGCTTTCCTGTGTAAGTACTCAGATTTACTGTCTAGCCGTGGTTTTTTTTCAGTCAGAGGAGCGGAGCAATGGGCAGGGGTCCAGGATAACTTTCTTAAAGAAGCTTCTTTTAGAATCTTCTTAAGAAGTGTCTAAAACCCTAGCAGCACACATGTCACTGAACAATTGTGGTTACTTGTGTGCCCCTTATTCCAGTCACAATCAAGTTACAGCAGCTTATTTCGATCGAAGTGTGCTACTTGGGAAGAAGCTTATTTTGGAAGTTCACGCTTACCCGTTGCTCTGCTCCTCTGACTAAACAAAAACATGTTCATCAACCTAAGTACATAGCAAAAAACAAAAATAATATCACATCAAAGAGGATGCTCTACACCCATAGAGGTAACTCTAAGACTAGAAGGTCCCGAAGAAACGTGTTCCACTTTTTGGCTCAGCTCTGGTACTCTCTGCGGTCCCAAGCTAATCGATTCACCCCTCGAAACATAGGAAAATCCACTAACCCCTCATTTTATCTGTCAAACTATCATAGCGAATCAAAACAAACATTGTGTAGTACTAGAATTTCAACTAGAATGGTGTACGTTAATCGTTTGCTTGGGACCAGTAGGCTAGTCAAGTAGTGAGCCAATTTAAAATCGTTAGTTTCGTATTGATTGTTGCTACAACCGCGTCGAAAATATTAAGAAATTTAAATTGCCTCGAAAGAAAAAAAATTGCATTCAGGCAGCGAATGTACTGAAATTAGATGCAGTTAAGCACACCGATGTAATGCAAGATTTCCGATTGTTGCGTCAATACATTTGTATTTTCGTGGGCTCTGGGATATTGCGATTGCGCTGTTGATATATGTTTTTGCTGAGTAGCTTCGCAGTAAAGTAGAGTTTTTTTTTTCAAGATCTATGGGTACAAATTCCTTTATTTATGGGTATGTATTCCTTTGAATACGGGTACAACTTCCTTTGATTATGGTATAGTTGTCATTTTAAAAGGCATGTGCAATTTCTTATTGGTACATGGCGCCATTTTTTGAGGGAGTATTTAAATTTTTTTTAGAGCAAAAACATTTAGTATGAACACATTTAGTCTTGTTACGTATTATACAATTCATTGTTCTCTAGTATGATGTGGTTAAGGTGATACTTGTCTTGCTAAATTCCTAATATGTACCACTGTGCATTGTCCTCATAATTTGATTTACCTTAAATTTAGGCTAAATTTGTTGCCTTTGGAGAAGAAAATGGACGATCTCATGCATTAAAATTTACATGCTACCTTTTTGGTCTTATGTATGTTTTCTAAAGATATAGAAATAAATCTAATAATTACTAAATGTGTTCTATATTTCACCTCCAATAAAATTGTGCTGTCATTTTAACAAAACCTCACCAGACAGAGGTGCGCCAGCTACCAGCCTCACATGCGGCAAAATCTGTTAAATATGTTCCAAAACCCACATCCTAGGTACCTACTAGGTGCTGGCAGCGTAATGTAATAAATCAGCGCATCGCAATCGGGCAACAAGTGCGGCACACGCGAGGCGATAATGAATGAATGAATCACACCATACTCTCCGGTATGCACATCGCCACATTCATCGCTTGTTTTGAGTAGGAAACGAAAATCTTATTTCGCTTTTCCTTTAAGTATGTTCATTAGGGTGCCCACCATGTCGAAAAAAATCATCGATATCTATGGGTCACACGCTCGATGTAGATATGAGCAAAATTATCTTAATTTGGATGGATTGCTATTTGCATGATAAATTTAGTTAACATCCAATTGAAATAATTTTAATATGATATTATCTTCATCCAAATTGAGGATTTTTTTTCCTTGATTTTGTTTTTCGTATTGAGCACCAATACTACTGACCGCCAGGGAGGCACCTCCCACACCTGGACCCTACTAATCGACCCGACTTATGGACCGTGGACCAACGGTTTTACTTCCCTTCCGAAGGAAGGCGTGATCAGAGATGTTAGCATTTGAACACCCCTCTGTTTGCGATTAGAGCCATATTAACGGAGATAAATTGATTTAAACGATTGGCAAGCCCACCAGCTGCCAAATAAAGGTTTTTATAATATTTTATTCTGGGAAATCCAGGTACACAAATTTCGAGCATCTGAACACCCCTCTTGTCTCGATGGTACCGATGGGGATTGAATCCCGGCCCTTTGGAATGAGAGGTAAACACGCTTACCACTACACCACCGGTGCCGCTAAAATTGAGGATTTGAGAGAAGAAAATGTCTATTTTGTAGATTATTGATTGGTTGACTAGAAAACTAATTTGCCTAGCTTAAACAAGTTTGCCTGCAGTCAGTAATTTATGAAAATGCCGCAAAATGACAGTCAACTTTACGTAGCGTTGGACCTGGTAGTACTCCACTCAAGATTCCCAAATTGGATCGCCCTAGTGCAGATCCACCAATGTCTATTCGGAAACACCTCACAGTGCATGGCATCAGGCCTACGGGCTTGATGCAAACGGAATTGTAGCCCTCTCATGGAGGTGTTAGGCTGAATTATTATTTTTTTGAATTTCAATTTCTCACCTGTCTGCAATCGTTGCTGTTCGGAACGACCCGGCAGGGTATTGAATTCCTGGCGCTGGCAATAAATCAATCCGTACAAAGCCGAATCAATCAATCGATACACGAGTCAAAAAGGCGTAAACGTGCACATCTCAGCACACCAACACGGACTATCCGTAGGAGATGGATGAGGAATGTGATTGTTTGTTTTTGCGCGCAGTATGTTTGCTAGTTTCGCTTGATTAATTATTGGAAGCATTGATCTTAGGTTCGTTTTTAGCGATAAATTAGGTTGGAGGAAAAATCGCCAATAGCGTACGACCGACCGTTTGCGTTCCCCTTCACTTCCACGGCCGATAATGGATGCGGGCTTTATTTGCTTTTCTGTTGAAATTTACTTTAATTAGATGATAATTTATTTCAAACATTCTGCAAATTCTTTCAATTGTGGAGACCTTACCGTTAAGAAGCGCAGCGCAATCGGGGGGAGGTTTGTGTACTGGCTGCGTGCATGTGAACAACTGCCGTGGTGGGTAGGTTCTATTTGTGCTTCTAATCCATCGCAAGACTGATGACGACGGTGCATAAATTGAGTTTTATGGTGCGATTGCCATTTGCGGAGCTCCAAACGGCTCGTGCGCGATTTGTGTGGTAGGATTAGTAGCTTGTAGCAGTTCAATGGAAATTCCGTTTCGCCGCAACTCTCTTGACTAATGAGGGATGATTCATTGGCTGCATTCTTTGGGTGCACGAGCCACACCACAGCCGGATGCACAGTCGCAGGAATTAGAACTATTTTGCGGCTGTTCGATCGAAGGTTTGAAGTAAGTTGAATTACGTTTGCATGGTGAAAAACTTAGATTGAACCACCAAAAGAGTTCAACTCAATAGGGTCCAATTAGCAAAAAATGCTACCAACGAGCGGAAATCGAAACTAATGGAAAAGCCTACGCATATGCATCGAATGAAAACACCTAGCTCAGGAAGAGAGGCACATGTAATTCATATCCGCTTATACACATATAAACGCATACATGTGTTACATGGGCTCGTGAACAAACACGCTTATTCGACCCTCCAATAGTGCAGTGCTGGAATTGAACTGCCTGGCAGAAAGAACTAATGAGTGAATGGCAAGTTTATAGTTTTAATCACTAATGACTTCATTTCTATAAGCTTCGCCTACCGCTCAGTGCCCAAGAGCACACTACAGGGCTTTCAATCACCTCCCATCGCGTACCGTTCGGAAATTGAACACTATGTCCAATTCCAACCCTTCTGCTGGCAGGCGGCAGCAGCAACAGTAGAAAAAACCATACCCTTAATTGAACTACTCAAGCGCGTTTGTAGTACGTGTCTAAATCCGATCGCCTTTTTTCCATTTCCCTATACTCAAACGTATTGGTATAGATATTTATATGTGCACCCGATCTTGACGGACCCCTGCTAGCCGTTCGTTTCTTGATCTCTTACTCGGCCAAAATGGGTAAATACTCAATACGCGGTGGCAAAACATTCAATTAGCTTGAATGAAAAATATGAGTGCAGATAATGCTGGGCTGCGTGGTGCAGATACCTCAACGTCACCCCCCTCCCCACTTTCAATTGACTGAAGGTGGAAGTTGGGAGGAGGTGGTTCGGAAAAGGTTGATTGATTGGGCAATAGGTCGAATTTTGTCATGTCTGTCTCGTTCGATATCGGAATCGATTATTCGGAATTAGTGGAACCTGTTTCCCAGAGTAAACGTTGAAAAATGTTATGGCTATTTGGTTCGTAATGTGTTATTGCAACTGAGCAATGGGCACTTTAATTATCTCAGAAGCATTGTGGGAAACGAATAGGATAGTGTTGGTTGATTTATACTGCAAACTAGAACGCACCACAACAACGGTTAGCGATTTTGAAAATCAAACTGAATTAATAAGGGTTGCACTCATTTCAAACATAGGCCATGTTGCCCCATTAGGAGCCTTCTACCTACAGCTTTCCTCCGAAGAACGCGTTACCGACTGAGTTCTACCCATCGCCTACATGCAAAATCCATAAACACACCTTAAAAAAAAAACTCGTAACGACTCTTTAAAGATTTCCTTTAACCCTCCGTTACTCGCGCCAACTTTTGTAACACGAGTACTCGCGCGTTGTACTTTGTACAATTTTCAGCCGAGCTACCAATCGATATTAAACCAACGGGTATTCATTAGAAAAACTTATTTTAAATTAAACAAACTAAACTTTTATCACAGTTAACCCCCAAAAAATGCGGATAATAGAGAAAATGTGAATGGAAACCGCGTAAACGGTGTCCGCACTACGTGGGATTTGACTTAATTGGTTACACCGTGGAAAATCTCGAGATCCTGACCAGATATAAAGTTACTGTCTTCGGCAAAGTTGTTCTAGAGATCATAATCTTTTTGCTGGTGGAGAGTAGTTCAGAATTTTCTCACTACGTAGCGCTAGAATACATGTGAATTTATATATCTCGAGATCATGACCAGATAGCTGAATTTATGTATGGGCTCAAATTAGGGGCATTTAGGCCGGCATTACATCTATTTCCCCTATTTCTATTGTTTTAAAATATCGTTTTTCTTAGGTATCCAAAGATTTTTTTTTTGATGATTTTTAAAGTTCAGATAAAACCACTCATCGAAAGACATCATCAGGCAGCCGACAAGCGACGAACCCTTTTACTAGTGTTTCGCTTCCCGTAGTACCTACCCTTCTACCGCGCTAAAGGAAATTAGTATTCCGGTCGCATCTTCGTTTTGTCCCAGACATACAAACACTATGTAGCAACATAAACCGGTGGACCGACGCAGTTCACGTGAGCAAACTAGTAGCGGTCATCAGTCAGCTGACTGGCGGACGGACGGACGTTCTCTAGTCCACGCAGCCGCAGACGTAACGTTGTTGAAAACGCAACGGGAAACCCAATAGAGATATATAGACCAAATTTGCATTCTATCGCATAATCGTTTGGAAAGGTTTTCGGAATCTCGACCGCGACCACTGCCACTCTGGTGACAGCAACGGTGCTGTAATACCGGTTATTTGTTTTCTGCTTATCTCCCACTCGTTTTGGGGTGTATGCTTATGGGGCAGCTATAGGGCTGGCGTTCAGAAATAAATCAACTGGTGAGCAGGCGACGTGCTGATTTACAAATTTTCTTGCTAATTTAATTTTCCTCTTACGTCTCTGTTGGTGGAGCAGTTAGACAGCAGTGCTGACACCACCACCGCCGCCACCACAGCAGCTGTGTTTGGTAAATTTCAAGAGTCTCTTTGTGAGGGCTAGCAAAGTACCACTTGAACGTGCTTTGCGTTCGCTGGCGCCGGCTCAGTATGGGTTAAGCTTGCCATAAACCTAGTCAATTGGTCCCCAAAGTTGAGGGAGCCGTTGTGGCTTTCCGGCCTAGGCATGCAACACCATTTGATAGTCAATGAGCCACTTTAAAGTGGATGAAAAGCGCATTATGCTAATTGGAACATGTACGAACAGAAGGGGTATCGGTATGGTGCATTATTTGGAGCGTGCTGCGTGGGGGTTGTTCTGAAACATTTTGACGGACATATTTGAATATTTTGAGAGATAACACACATATGAGGAATAATATTGCCATTATTAACTAGTACACTACTGATCATAAGTTTAAGGACACCCCAAAAACCATGCAAATATGTTTGTTCAATTTTAGATCTCCAAAGGTTATTTGAATGCTATGAATGGTATAGCATAAGGAAAGGTCCATTAATTATGTCACGCAAATTTGGCCCATTTTCAATACCCCTCCCCCCTTTGTCACATTTTTTATATGGACCTTAATTGTTTTTTTTGTAAGATTCGTCACAGTTTCCAAAACCCTCCTCTCTCCTAAAAGTGTGACATACTTAATGTGTTTCCTTGTAGAGTCCATTTTTTCATTACACCTCGTAATTTCAAGTGCACACAACTCAAGATCTACGAGGTTTATACATTTGCAAATTTCAGACATTGCATCCGCAGCAAACAACAAGTAGTAGTTTCAGCTACGTGCATCCACAGAAACCTTAGTATTTTTACATGTGAAATAACGAAGTGTAACACGAACAAGAACCCTACAGGGAATCACCTTAAAGGACGATCCCTAAGCGTTCTTTTACTACTTTTATTTCAAAATTTGGCCAATCCAATTCTGAGAAAATCAGTCACGATTGTTCAGAGTAAATTTGGAGAATATTGTAGCTTTGGGTGAACTTTTAGCACGCAAAATTTGAAAATTATGTTGAACAATTTGCCTACGAGGAAAGTTTCATTCGATACCTTTCAAATGATCTAAAGAGAACGAAAATTGGACGAAACATGACAGAGATATGAACATAACAAATTTGTCATGTTTTTTTTTGGGGGTGTCCTTAAACTTATGCTCGGGAGTGTACTTCTCGATCATGTTCAAGGTAATTGATGGAATGTCTAAAACCTTACGTTGTCTTGAAATCCATGAAATGTATGAAATATTTCGAGATCATTATAGAGGGTTTCTCATCAGTGAAAAATACGTACCTTATGTTCTTGTAGCTCAATGAATTCCTTTGGTATTTGTTTATACCAAGATGTTCATATATGACTTGCTTTCTTTCCTGAATGAATTTTGTTGTTGCTTAAAATATCGTGTCTGACAAACATTAAATCGAATTGAAATAAGTCTTCTAGATCAAATTCACCTAAGTCTAAATATCAGTAAGAGAAATATCACATAATTAAATGATTAGCCCAGACGTAATCAAGTTTAGAGAAAACGCAGAACATATTCAGAAAATCCGATTGATCATTTTGAAGAATGTCGAGGGAAATTGTAAAAAAATTAAAGAGTTGTGTCCTATACACGACCGCAGTATGACATAGAACCACGCAAAATTGATGTATGTCATGCATTTTTGACTATGCTTTATCTTAAATTTTTCAAGTATTTCAATGTTTCGGTTATGGTTCACTTTTTTTTCTCGATTTGTTTTCCGTGCTGAGCACCGATGCTACTGACGTCAGGGAGGCAGCTCCCTCACCTGGACTCTACCTTTCGACCCATCATCAACCCATGGCACATATAACTTTTCCGTGTCCGTTTTCGTGTTTTGCATGTATAACTTTTCCAAGTTCCTCACGCCATGATCCACTTTAATCCGCTGACTTGCTCCGGCTTCCTGCAGGACCAAGAATCTTTTCAGATTCAAGCAGAACGATGTACAACCAAATAATACTCGATTATGACGACTGTGTTAGGGAAAATCGTTTATTTCATAAAAAACAGAGATAAAATTATCATTTGTTCTGTTTTCAAATGTTTTTTTTTGAAGAAAATTGAAAAAAAAAATATTTATTTCAGCAGATTTGTAATATAATATCGTATCGATTGGCGTATTTGGATTTTATTTTCATCTATATATGACAAAGTTACAAGCGTTCAAAACCTAACACTATTTCACCACACATATTTTTTGATTTGCACCCCGGTATAGTCGACAAAGACGTAGTTCTACGTCAAAAAAAGTTTCACGGCAAGATTACACCATCCAGTAGGATAGTATTTTTTTTATATGAACATGGAAAGTAGATGACATACTAGTATAGAACAAGTTCAAGTTAAATAGAGTAAATCAAGATCATGCCCAATTGATTTTTAGGACAATTTTTAAAAAACACCAGAGCAAGTGAAGCATTGATTATCTATTCAAAGTTATCTTAGTTTATCCTCAAACCACTCTGAGTCGAGCAGGCATCGACTAAAAACTCAGAGTGGTGCAACAAACACTGGTGCTACTCTAAAATAAGGGAGTGCGTCCCTTATATTTGGAAGGAGAAGGGGACAAAGGAAAGATAGATTTCATATTTAGGAGAGTAGTTGGACAGCTCAGATGCTACTTGCGTATAGCACAATCGAGTAGTGAACGGTGTTATGACGGGAGTAGCACTTTTCAATCGGTAAAGACGTGGCTTAGAGATTCACAGGAATGACCGTAAATTTAGGCTGGGTGCATAATATTTATACAGTCATATATAATATATGTTGCAGTGACTGTATGGTATTCAAAAGCGTAGGAAAATGCAAATTTTCATGATTTTCCAAAAGAGATTTTTTTAAAATTCGATGTCTAATTTTCTTCACAAAGCCCCCTTAATTAGTTTGCCTTATGAAAAAAGCAATTCTAAAAAATAATAAAACGGAGCAGACTGGAATCGAGCCAAGGATGCTGATATTACAGGGTCCATGTTTTCTTAACCACTCGTTGTTAACGCTAGGAAAATGAATTATGCTAAAGGCATACTACCTCGTATGCTAGCCTAGCAGTGCTGCAAATTCTCAAAATCAAGTGAACATTTTGATGAAAATGAGAAAAGCTATCCGGTATCAAAGGGGACCTCCTTCGAATGGGTGATCTCCAACCCAGTGGCAAGCGCGTAGGCAACATGTTATACCGTGACAGCGGGCCCAGCACAGAAAAATAAATGATTTGATTTGATTTGGTAAGGCCTTGTCACTGGCCTGATGATATCAGTCATTTGACGAAGGCATGGATCATTCTCATTTGAGAAACGCTTCATATCATTCAATTGAGTTGATCCGACATAAACACGACATTGGGTTGACATTTACATTAAATTTGCCTTACATTGGTCCGACGTCGGGTTGACATGTTTGTTCGGGACCATTTTGCTGGGTTTCTTCCATACTCCACTGTCGTATATCAAATGATAGTGAGTGACTCAATTGACAGGGACGATGAGGTTCGAATGAGAAAGGGGCTCTTCAAATTATGGGCACGAGAGAATTCTTTTTCACATAATCGATTGAATGGTTGTATTAGTTCATTTTCAATCGAATGATGTGAACGTTAATAGCACTGATGTTAGCTATCCTACAACACTACAGCTCTAGATAGAGCTGGAATTAGGGCGTAACAGCCTCTCGGTAATTTCTAGGAATTCAAAGCAGGCCTACACAAACCAACATATCCATCAGGTAGGGCAAGTCTTCCCTTACTCGCTGGTTATGTCGATTTGACGCAGTCGAGCTTCAGAAGTTTCTTGAATGAGACTCAAAATATCGCTAAACATACTCCAAAGACCTTTACACATGATTTAGCACTCCCGATGGTCACCAAAGCCATCCTTAACTGGAAGCTTACCACCCAAAAAAAAAATACGTTTTGATTTTTATTAAAATATTGTAAAAAGATATCGAACATATAAAAAGTCAATATTTTTCTCCGATTCTAAAGAATATATAGGTGTACTTTTTTTTTGAGATCATGGCACGATGTTTGAAAAAAAAAAAAATGTGTAAAACAACCTTTCGGTTTTGTTTAGAGTCCAATTTTTTTTTCAAGATGTGAAATGTTGTTACATGTATTTTTTTTTCTTTCAAGAATCTATAGAAAAACTGAATTTTTTTAGATGTTTTTAATAGTTTGAGAAACATCTAAACATGCAAGTTTTTTTTTATTTTTTTGGTTGTAAGCTTTCTGTTAAAGCCCTTGTGTGTTTTAAATTTGATGGTTTCACGCTAAAAGTTCCTCAAACGAGGCATGTAATTCCAACTCAATCTACACTGCAAGTTTGATGAACCAATCCATGAAAATCGACAGATACACTCACAAACTTATACCAATGATACTCGACGCTACTCTTTAAACTCTATTAATTGTCTATTTTTAGTTAAATTTTCGTTATTTGTGCTAAAATACAGCATCATGACCAGGCATGGAAAATCATTTGCATTCATTTCGTGCATTTATTTACATTTATTTACCCCTAACTTTTTTCATCAACAGAATTCCGTAAAATGGTGTATGGAGCTTTTGTACGTTGTGTTATTAACTACAACTTTTGTCAATAACTCAAATCCGTATCTCTTATGTATGACGAACCTACTAAAGCTCTATACATCATTTTGCGAAATGCTGTTGATGAAAAAAGTTAGAGGAAAATGAATGTAAATGATTGCATGAAATGAATGTAAATGATTTTCCATGCCTGATCATGACATTTTTCCGAATGCTACATAGGTGAACATGAAATGGTTTGGGCCGAATTTCTCAAATTAACATATTGGAATTTTAAATTGTTTTAGACATCATGGTTTAATAAAATCAATTAGGACAAGGAAAAATTTCTCGAGGTCGTGGAGTGTTTGTGAGTGTTTTGATAGATTATTGCCTTCACAAATTCTGAGATTGGGATATGGCAGTTGGAAAATAATTTAAAATCGCCATAAAAAAGTTCAAAAATCTTTATGCATTTGCGTTTCTTAGCGTGCAAATTTGAGGAGATTGGGGAGAGGCAGTAGGGTGGTAATTTCGCTTTAGGTTAATGTTAGACTAGCTCAAACCATGTGTATCTATTTAGAATGCTCCAAAGCCCCAAAAACAATTATTTAACGAGGCGAACCAGCCCACGGCTGAAAGTCCCAAAGATAAAGAAAACTAACCTTAAGTTGTTACCGTTTGTAACATACGTCTTTTTGTACTATTGTTAGCTTTATGTTTTCTGCATGTCCTTGTTCAAATTTAAATAACTAGAATTGCCAATAAATATACCCCTAGGTTTAGTACACAATACACTACTACCGTACACTACCAACTGCTGGAATCTGAGTCGAAGTAATAGTTCAGTGAATAAATTAGAAGAAAGTACAAGAGAAGACTAACAAGATAGGGACAAGTAATTAATAAAGGGATGTACTCTTTCACTTGCCAAATAACTAGAGAAGAGAGTAGAAGCGGGTTAAGTGTTAATAGTTGGTGAAAATTAAATAAAAACTAGATAACGTTGGAAGTTTTGAAAATAGAAGTGAGGAAGTGAATTAAACATAATTATGGTGTGAAAAGAATATGATCCAATATGATTAAAACCATTTGTGATGGCCCTAGGACAGGCCCCTATATATATATTAATAGGTTTATTTGTATGCCCAATAAGAGCCGTAATTCATAAACCGGAAACGACCTTCAGCAAAAGCTCCGAATAAGCTGTCTGGGTCCGTTTCGTTCTTTAAAGAGCTAACTTCGTTCTCCCACGAGGTTTAGGAAGAAAGATCTGGTCCTCGTTGCACTGACCAGGGGATTGCCTAGTCATACCCACAGACCCAGTTTCGTCACCAATCGATTTAACGGGCCATAGTAGTAAGTAACTGGAACCTACTCTCGCCACGGATCATTACCGGCAATTTTCGGCGGTTGATAGCATCATTGCCACCCTTACCGGCGCCCAATCACCACGGTAATCGTCGTCGTTCTTGAGCCCAATCACCACCATGTTTCCCGCCATCATCTTTGAGACCATCACCACCACTACCACTCAGCGTAGTTCAGCAGTTGCCGGCAGGCCAGGTATAGTTTAAACGAACACAGAATGCGAATCATTAGCTTTTTATTCAATTATACCACACTATCCGAGTCCTGATTAGTCCAGTAAATCTACACCAGGCGAACTTGAGACTAAGTATAGTTCTCCAGCTCGAGCTAGCCATGAAAAGAGGTCGTTGGATGACCCACCCTCACTGGTAGGCCGTTGCTTGGCCAAGCCCACCGAGGTGTTTGTCTAGTAACCCTTTAGGTACCCCACCCTAACAGTAACAAAGTGGCCTAAAAAAAAAGCTATCATTGGCATTGGCATATTTTTTAATTTTTTTATGTAGCATTTAATATTTTTAAAGGAGCATTTCATTTTTTTGTGTAGCTTCCAAAAAGAAGCTCCAAATGAATCATAAAAAAGAAGCTCCAAATAGAAACACAAAAAAGAATTACCAAACAGAAGCACCATAAAAAGCTCCAAAAAGAAGCTCCGAAGCGATGATCTAAGAAGAAGCTCCAAAAGGAAGCTCCAAAAAGAAGATCCGAAGCGATGCTCCAAGAAGAAGCTCCAAAAAGAAGCGCCAAGTAGAAACACCAAAAGAAGCTCCAATTATAAGCACCAAAAAGAAGATCCGAAGCGATGCTCCAAGAAGAAGCTCCAATTAGAAAAACCAAAAAGAAGCTCCAAATGGAATCACCAAAAAGAACCTAAAAAAAGCTCCAATTAGAAGCTCAAAAATGAAGCTCCAAAACTAAGCTCCAATTATAAACACCAAAAAGAAGCTCCAAATAGAAGATCCGAAGCGATGCTCCAAGAAAAAGCTCCAATGAAAATCACCAAAAAGAAGCTCAAAAAGAATCTCAAACAAGAAGCTCCGAAGCGATGCTCCAAGAAGAAGCTCCAAAAAGAAGCTCCGAAGCAATGCTCCAAAATAATTCTCCAAAAAGAAGAGCAAGCGCCCAAAATGTTCCCATAAAATGGCGGAAATGTTCCACAAACTTCAGCGATTTATATGAAACGTTACGTCTTATTTATTGGCACAGTTTATATTTTTATTGACGTAGTTTATAATTGTAGGGAGCATTTAATCTTTTTCTTGATGCATAGATTTACTGTGCTGTCCTCGTGTTTTTTTTTTAATTAGAGGATTGGAGCAACTGGAGCCGAAATTTAAGGATCATTTCATATTTTTGTTGGGGTATTTCATAACTTTTTAGGGACGTTGTTTTAAGGAGAATATTTTAAATTTCTTATTCATGTTTTTTTTTTAACTGAGTTGAACTTCCTTAAATATTGGCTTTTGGCTTGTTTCTGGGTTAGTGTTGATTGCTGTAGTGTGCATTTTATTTTATCTATTGGTGCAAAATATGGGCTGCCGTATGCCACCCCGCTAGTGGAATGTTAGCATTTTGTATGGCGCATACTATAATATTAGGGGAATCTCTCAGCTCAGTCGGTAAATGTGCAGCTATAAAGCTAAACCATGCTTAAGGTGACTGGGTTGAAATATTTCTCGATTTTTCTGGGCATAGAGTATGACTGTTCTTGCCACACAATTTTACTTATGCATAAATGGAAGTGCATCTAGAATACTAAGTTGAGTGCCGGCGTGAAGTCCCATTAGGGACGTAATACAGCCAAAGAAGAAGAGCTATAATTTTGGACAATTTTCAATATTCTGGAACTAAAAGATAAAATCTTTATGTTACAAGTTTATAAATTTTCAAGATTCAAGAATGTCTTTTGAACATGGACACATTTTCAGGATTCTGGCACCTCGAATAAATTTTAAGAAATTGTTGATGGGAATGCCATATGAGTTCTGAGAAAAATGCAGAAGGTAAGGTGAATTCTATGGAGTATTGAAGAAAATGCTTACATTATCAAGATTAAGATAATCCAAAGAGTATTCTGAGGACCAGTATTTGAAAAATTATTTTCAAATCTCTTGTTTTTCTCTAAATTGAACAATCTCGAACTCACGAGCAAAACTGCAAACAAATCTCACGCTTGAGCTTCTGATGCATTTTCGCGCAGTCACACTCACAACGCCAACATTTAATTCTAGCCGGTGCTGGTGGTGTAGTGGTAAGCGTGACTGCTTTCTCACCCAAGTGGGTCTGGGTTCAATCCCAGCCGAGGTCGGTGGAATTTTTCTGAGACATAAAAATCTCTGGTCACGTCTTCCTTTGGAAGGGAAGTAAAGCCGTTGGTCCCGGCCCATGAATGTTTGAATGGGTGCGATATCCTACGCAGGTATGGAAGATGCGTTCCTGCACATTCGATTGCCGTCAATGGATGATTGGCACTAGATTGCGGAACAGAGACCGACGTTAAATAAAGGAAAGAACATTTAATTCCATTTCACAGCTCGTAGAATCTGGTAAAACGTCAATTGATGGCATGCACATGAATGTTTTGTAAGTTTTCCTACAAATAGTGCAAAAATTACACTCTGAACAATGCATAATACCAAAATAAAAAGGAATGCATATTGATCAAAATGAAGGTGATTTTTTGCAGAAAAATTTCGCAAGACAAAACTTATATGCTAATAATCTCATGCTTGAGATTTGAGATTTTGAGTTTTTCCTAACACTGCTGAAGATAATTTCAAAGGAATCGATTTCTATTGATATTTACAAGGGAATTCAGAAGACAATTTCAAGAATATTTCAAAATATTTCTTGGAAGCATTTAATAGGATTTTTTGAAGTGTTCTGTATAAAATTCAATGATTATACTCAGCGGAATTCTATGGTAATATTGAAATGGCTTGCATGAACATTTGGAGGAGAATTTTTAAGAAAGCTTAGAGTAAATTCATTGAATAATTTTAAAATAAATCAGATGAGTTGTTTTAAAACTTTATTAAAGGGGTTTTTTTGCCTGAAATTAGAAAAGAATATCTGAGACCAGATCGAAACAAATCTGAGTTGAATTCCAAGAAAATTGATTTCTGAGAATATTTTCGACGATGTTCTGAGGAGAATCGCATGGGTTCATAAAAAAACATAAAAGTGGAATTCCGTGAATAATTTTAAGGACATTCCATTTCTTGGAGATTGTTTTTGGGGAAGTTCTGTTAAGAATATTATGATGATGGTCAGTACAATTCCAAGACAATTATTAGGAAAATCTACTCACGGCACTATTCAATAGCAAGCGCTTGAGAAAGTCGTCGTGTGCAAGCGTGTTGCTGGTGAGATGTGTGTCCGAGTCAAGGACACACAGTCTGCTTGATGGGACCAATTTGGATCGTCACAAGAGGATCATACGTATAGAATCAATATCTGGGGACAGTTTCAATACGTTCTGAGGAGAATTCTAGAAAAAGGTAATTTCCAAGAGGTTTCTTATTGAAACTTTAAATAAATAGTGAGATTATCTTATTTGCTTATCCTTGACAGATACGCGTATTTCGTCTACGATGTACAGACGTCTTCAGTTTACCTAGCTTCTAAGTAGGAATGTACCTAGGTCAATATAATAAATCGGAATAAATCATAAGTTGTTCTTTTGTCACTCGATGCTCGCACCAGTCGTGGGGGGGGGGGGAGGGTAGTGATAAATAAACCAAAAAAAAAAACAGAACTTTAAAAATTCGTTAACATATCATCTAAACCGTCTATTTCAAGCGTTTACATTACTTCTTAGCCTTCGCTTAAGCTTTATACTTCTTTGAAGCCGTGATTTTTGACACTAATGCATTACAGGAGCCACAAATGTTTACTTAATTTTGTATAACACTCGGGTTATCAACAAGACATTTCGCGAATAAGTTTTTGCATCTTTTCAAGAAAGAACATTGGTAAACAAAGCAACTGATTGTTAAGTTTTGATATCTTCCGGGTAAATCATCAAGCGGTATACCACAAACGTAATAGTTCTTATAAAAAACGTTCTGTTTTCGATAGTTCATCCTTATTCAAATATAACATGGCAGAACCGGAAACCCAAATTGATATTAGAATACCTACTTTGTGAATTTAAACCCAGTTTTCTCAACAATTGTGCGTGTTTCAAAAATCCAACTAGACGTATGGATTCAAGAAGGGCTATTCAACAAAATCTAAGCGTAATATTCAAAAAGGAGCTGATTCACGTATGAATTCAGCAAGGTTCATTCTATAAATCCAAGCATAACGTTCAAAAAACGGTATCTAAATCCAACTTAGCAGAAAAGGAAACCCAAATTGCTAAACAAATACTTTTCGAATTACAAACCCGGTTCAACCTTCAAAAATAGATTCTATAGAATACAACCCTATTTTTTGTCAAAGATAGCAGCCGAAATTCAGTTCAGCAGAACAGAAAAATCAAATTGCTATGAAAATACGTAGAAATCCAGCAGTTCTATAAAATCCACGCATATTTTTCAAAAGAAGGAGCCGAAATTCAACTTGGCTGAACAGAAAACCCAAATTTCTATGAAAATACGTACTTTTGAGAATTTAAACTCAGATTTCTAAAAAAAAATGTGCATGCTTCTAAAAATGTACCATTACGTATGGATTCAGCAAGGTCGATTCTATAAAATCCATATCTATTTTTTAAAGATCGGAGCTAAATTTCAACTTGACAGAACAGAAAATCCAAGTGTCTATAAAAATACGTACTTTTGTGAATTTAATCCCGGTTTTCTAAAAAATTGGGAAATTCAACCCTCACGTATATATTCAGCAAGTTCTATTTTATAAAATACAAGCCTAGTCTTCAAAGATAGGAGCAAAAATTCAGTTTGGCAAAACAGAAAAATAAAATTTCTATGAAAATACCTACTTTTGTGAATATTAACCAAGTTAGTCCTTCACGTATGGATTCAGCAAGTTCCATTCTATAAAATCCAAGCACACATTTCAAACGATAGAACCGAAATCCAACCTGGCTTAAAAAAAAAGAACCATCACGTATGAACTCACAAAGGTTTATTCAATAAAATCCAGGCCTATTTTTCAAAGGACGGAGCCAATATCCAACTTGGCTGATCGAGAAACCCAAATTTCTATAAAAATACGTACTTTTGTGGCTGTAAGCCCAGTTTTCTCAACAATTGTGCTTACTTAAAAAAATCTACCATCAGGTATGAACATTCGAAGGTTCATTCCTTAAAATCTCTGGCTAATTTTTAAAAGATTCGAATCTCACAAGAACAAGGAAGGGGTCTAGGGGATTGGAATCTACACACTTCGAAATAACTACTTTTACACGAGACGTAATCTATATTGGACGTAAATCATGGGCCGCTTACATGTGTCGGTCTCAGGGAACCAAAATGTACATGACTTTTTCGACTTTTTGTGTACGTTAAAAGCTAGTTAAATCACTTCAGGAAAGCTCAGACTAACATTAAATATAATTAAATCACTCAACAGAAAAGTTTGCACTAGGTATGAACCACTTCAGAAAAGGTTGAACTCCGTTTGTAAAATTTAAGATCAAAAAAGTGTGTGACCTAAACAAGATTGTGTCCTTGCCAAATGCCAAAGCAGTTAACAACAATCTGGGGCTCACTAAGGGAAAATGACAAACCCGCTCTGACAAGTTTGGATTCAGTTCGGAAATAGTTCAATCAATGCAAGAATCCTTGGATTAATTTAGGAAAGGAATTAAATCAGCTAATGTAGCCTCACTCCAGAAAATTCGAAATCAATTCTTTAAGCTTGGTTTCGGGACATGTTTGATTACTTCACGAAAGCTTTGACAACATTAAAAAGGATTGAATATCATAACAGAAAAGTTTACACATCAAAAAAGTTCAGACTCAGCTTTGAATGTGCTTTGAAAAGTATTACCTCAATAAGAAATTTCCTGATTCGTTTCTGATTTGGTCTCAATTCTAAACCAATTTTGAAAAGATTGGATTTAGCTAGGAAATTGTTGAATCACTGTAGAAAAAATTGAATCATTAAGTAGCATTGCAGTAGGTTTGTAAGTTGAGAAATTTACATCGAATGCAAAAATCGGGCGACTACGGTGGATAACGACCCGACTGGAACAAGGTGAAGATGTGCGCAGCGAACAAGGGGGATCGATCAGATTGAAGGTGGCTTACCTATTAAGTTGTCAAAACAAGATTAGGAATGATGTTTGATTAAATCCGTTTGCTATACCAGTCTAGTATTAATTAATGTAAGAATTCTACCAAGGACCAAGTTATATTCTACAACATTGTAAAATCTAGTAAAGCGAGAATAAATACCCAAATGAATTAGCGATACTCGAGAACAAAGGAACGATCCTGTTCTTTTTATCGTATGATCCGTTTCCTAGAAGAGTGTGTCGATGGGAAGCAAAATTGGAGCAGCTCCAGGAGTCCGTGATGTTCCATGATATTGTCATCCAACGCTTTCCAAACGCGAATATTGTTCTACCCGACTTGGGTTACAAATAAAAGTTTGTAAACAACAACAAAGAAAAACTAGAAATTTGTTCCGGCCTTATTAAATAATGCTAGAAACTCAAGCTGTTAACAATCGCAAGATTTTTAAAAGACCCAAAAGTAACTGCTGAAATCACCGAAAATTGTAAAATGTTTGATAAATTTTCGGTACTGAAAAGCGGGGTAGCTTTGATAATGCGGGTAACTTTGATAGTATAATATAAAGAATAAATTTACTCGCTGTGCTTTTTCCAAATAAGAAACATTGGTTCCATATTGTAATTTAGGGTATTTCCGTTGATATCGTATATAGTTTTTAAATAGTATGTGTTACATATTTTACAAAAATATCAAAAAACCATTTTCGTGTTTTTCGCCTTTTTGAAAAAGCACTCAAACCATCACTTATGAAATGTATTTCCGATACAGCCATCACAAATTCAATGTTGTATTCTTATTGCTTATGAAGTTTTCTGATTATTAACTCATTCAAAGCTTAATATTTAAAGAACTAAATTGTTTGAGTTTCACTCATTTTTTTTTCTACATTCATCGAGCATTTTCAAAGTAACCTTAAATCAAAATACTGAAGTTCGGTCACAAAACAAAAACAAAAAAAAATAGTGCAAATGCTTTAATTTTTGTTCAACATATTACTTACGAATTAACTCTTGAATCCTCAGTACTAGTTTTAAAAATATTAAATTTGAAAAACATTCAGCGCTGTAAAAAATATTTAAAGGGCGAACACGAAATTATTGCGACACATTCAACAGGGCATAACTTTTTTACCATTGGGTAAAAATCAACCAAATTTTGCACACTTTCTCATTGATGTGTATTGTGTACATGCTGTCAAACTCGAAGTCGTGTTTTTCGATTCAACGAAAATGGAGGTGAACCAACGCGAGTTGAGAGAACAAATTCTTTCCAAACACCTGGAATTTCCTGACCTGTCGCACCGGCAGTTGGGAAAAATGTTGAACATTCATCATTCAACCGTCTCCAGAGTGTTGAAGCGGTTCCAGGAGCGGTTGACGTTGGACCACGGCAAAGGAACTGGAAGAAAACCGGGACCGGAGAACAAAAAGACGGAGGGAAAGGTGAAGCGGATGATTAAAGCAAATCCCAACGTCTCAAGCCGTGATTTGGCTAAAAAGATCGGCATGTCGCAAAACTACGTCCAGAATGCAAAGAAGAGAGCTGGACTACATACATACAAGGTACAGAACTTCCCAAACCGTGATGAGAGGCAACAATCGACGGCTAAAACTCGGGCACGGAAGCTCTACGAGAAGATGCTGACAAAATATGGCTGCTGTGTGATGGACGACGAAACGCATATAAAAGCCGATTTTAAGCAAATTCCGGGGTTGGAGTTTTTCACCGGCAAGAGCAAGTTCGATGTGGACGACAAATTTAAGAAGAAGAAAATTTCGAAGTTCGCCTCCAAATATCTCATTTGGCAGGCCATCTGCTCTTGCGGACTGAGGAGTGAGCCTTTCGTGACAAAGGGCACAGTAAATGGCGAGATCTACAAATCTGAGTGCCTCGAGAAGCGCCTTTTGCCGTTCTTGCAGCAGCACGACGAAGCTCCTCTATTTTGGCCAGATTTGGCATCATGCCACTATTCTAAAAGTGTCCTGGAGTGGTATGAGGCCAATTCTGTCCATTTTGTTCCAAAGGACATGAATCCGCCAAACTGTCCGGAGCTGCGCCCGGTGGAGCAGTACTGGGCAATAATGAAGCGGGAACTTCGGAAGAGCAAGAAGACAGTCAAAGACGAGAAGGACATGTTAAGAAAATGAAAAAAAAAAGACTGAGAAACTGGTACCGGATGACACTGTAAAGACTTTGATGGAGGGCATCAAGCGAAAATGCGTTCAATTTACACTCAAGGCTCCATCGATTAACTTTTCTTTTGATTTTTGAAGTAAATATATGTATAAAACTACCCTGAAATTTTGGTTTGATTCTAAACATTATAAGAAAATTGGCATGACATTTTCGGTGTTGCAATAATTTCGTGTTCGCCCTTTAGAATATACTTTAAAAAAACTATCAATGTTACCCCGTTTTACGGTAATAGTAAGTGTGCTTGCTTGTGGAAGGAAAAATCGACGTTGCTGCTTTCAGGATGTATTGTTATAATACTTCTAATGTTATGTAGGGGAGATGGATCAAGTGTCGGCCTAAATGCCCCTAATTTGGGCCCATACATAAATTCGGCAATCGACTAAATTTTGAATAGTGATCCAAAATATCCATTAGTACCGTTTCAATGACGTGTTCATCTAGATAAAAGTGATAAATAGCAAATTTTTAGCGATGGGCCCAATCTTAGATCCATAGGCCAACATTAGAGCCATTTCCCCTATGTTCTGTAGCTGGTATTGCTTACCACAGCTAACATTATTAAATAAACAACATTAAAAAGCCAAACTAAATAAAAATATAACCAAAACGAGACTATTGGAAAAACCTATGCACCCGAGCAGACCCGACAGTGATGTTTGGTACATTAGTACTTCATATCATGATTGATCAAGCTATATAGGGTATTGTAGCAATTTGGACCATAGCGTCCTGTCTTAGCCATACCTCCGAAAAATAATTGAATCACTGATGAATATGATTTAGATCAACAATCAAAACACAACTTAAGATCTAAAACATGAAACCGTCTTGAAATTATGCCAATACATGCCTAAATAAGAGCGTGACCAAAATAAGAGCATGACAAAAATAAGAGCATGGAAAAAATAGGAGCATGACCATAAAGTAGGTGCGTTTCCTCTACTAAATTATTGTTGCTAGAATTTCAATATTTGAATTGCATCCAATACTTGGCCTAATATGTTTGGACTAGGAAGTATTCTCAACACACTTGGTAGTGATTATCTACACACCAAACTATCTGGAAAATATTATAAAATGTAAATCGTACTACTAAAGTCAGAAGTCTCCTCAGTAATTTAGCTAGAGCTTCTCTAGCTTCGTTTCATTCAATTCCAGATACTTACGACCTTTGACTGGATAGCACCACCCTACAGTGCCGTCTCAAAGTTAGCGGTACAGAAAGGGCTTCCGCTCGGGTCTCAGCATGAATGCACAATTAGCCTCGGACATGATCCCATTCACACCTTCTCCGATTATTCCGCAGGTACGTTATATTTTGGAACAAACAGTTCTGCATGAGCTTCGGTGCCCTGTTTCACTTTGCACCACCGTTTTCCTCACATGGTGTGCTCCTCCTCGTGCTTCTCTAGCAAACGGCAACGATTTGACACCAAATGAAAAATAGTTTCCCGCTTTCGGTTACACACTGCTTGCACACAAACACACACACACATACACACTAACCGCGGGCGCGCGCGCTCGCGAAATGCACTCTTTCAAGATCTGGATAAATATGGACAAATTATTTCGCACCTTCTGAATTTGGCTTGGCCACTTGTTTCGAAATCACTTCAACCCGTGGGCTCTCGAGATGCAGCAGCAGTAGATATTATGCTAAAAAGTAAACACATAAATTTTCCCGTCCATTCACCGCGGAGATTGTCGGTTTTGTTTCGGTTTTCAACTGACCACTGTGGCGCTGATGGGTGAGTTGAGGTTGGCTGGCCAGTGACATGTGAAATTTTCCTAATGATTTATTGGACGCCAACTGGAACTCGCTGTGAGAACACGCATAATATCGCGACAACGACGACGACGACGACTGGCCACTTTTTGACCGCTACCCAGAGCGTTTGGAAACCAACCGCACACGACGACCTGCAACCCACAAACTGACAGCGTTGATTCGATACTGGACCATTGAAAGCTACCAACCTCAAGCCGCAGCCGGAGCCAAATCAGCTCAACCTTAGCGAAGGCGCTTGGTTGACCATGCTCGATTCTCGAGTGTAGCACGCGCAAGAGTGCGATAAAAAAGGGATTGTATCGCGTTGTTCGTCGTAGAATTCCGCATCAACTAGCGATCTTGGCTTACATTATTGGTTTGTTGAGGGAGGAGAAAAAAAAACATCGCTTCGCGACCCAGCCCAATCCCATTCAGTTTTTCCCGCCTTCTCTTTCCTTCGAGCTGGGTATGATATTTGCGGACCTTATAATGGTCAACCACGAATAGTAGCGCAAGAACGCCCAATGGCAAAAAATGGGTTCACTACGGTAGAAACAGCGCTGAAGCTGGAGGTCGAAGTTTCGTTTTGATTTGTTGTAGACGTATGTGTGGTTTTAAAAGGGGCTGTTTAGAATATGAAAGCTGTGACAACGTGCGCCGCAAGACGTGTGCCTCATTTATCCATATTGCGCTCGGTGGCGGTGGTGATTTAGGTGCAGAGAATCAACTAGCCAGTGCAAGGTTGTATACGTAGTGCGGAAATTGTACTTGGATGAATGAACAAGTATCAAATTGCTTGAATGCTGTTTGGATCTTTGCATGATGAAATAGTGTTGGGTTTTAATCATGTAAGATTAGATACGTTTTGTTTGATCAGCAGGTTGATTCTTTATTAAGGATATTATAAGATTTTAGACAGCCTGCTGGCAACGTACATTAGACTGATGCAAAATATGAAATTTTCGCTCCACAGTGTTCAAACGGTTTTAAATCGGGTCCTGATTAGCCTCCGAAAGTTTAAACTCATTTGATAAGAAACTGACTTGGCACAAACCATTTTAAGTTTATATGGAATTTACTATGGGAAAACCAAACTTTTTGTTCATTGCCTTCTAGTCTTTTTCCATATTGTACTGTTAACAAGTTCTATTGTTATTCTTATGGGAATTTTTATCAGCTACAACTTTGCAGAAAATCGTTTTTCAGCCAAACGTCAAATTAAATAGTTATTAATTGTTTAAAAGATTGATAATCTTATGGCAAGTTTAAGCAACTGTATTGTAAGCAACACTGTATTCTGCAGTGTGACATAGTACCCATGATTTTTGTCCTCTATTCTACGCGCCATAAACACCAATGTTGCCTGCTGAACTGTTGATTGAGCATAATCATGAGACATCAGTGACTTGAATCATGAATCGAAAAGTGGTCTTCAGCAAAGTTGTAGCTGAAAAAATTTTCAACAAGCTAAGCTATCATTTTCTAAAGTAGAGTGAACTGGTGAATTTTGAGATAGATATGAACCGAAATTATGGTTTCCCCATAGTAATTTCCATATAAACTTCAAATGGTAGTACAAGACACTGAAGAAGTCTGCACATTGTAGACGAAATACGCGTATCTGTCAAGGATAAGCAAATTAGGTAGTGAAATAAAATGGAAATTACTAATCCTTCTATCTTTCTTTACCCATTTTTTTTTTTAATTCTACTAAGTATTACGCATTTTGCACCAAAGTAGACCTCTGATCTAAAAATGTTAAAAATGCAATGTTACTATTTTGAATGCAATAAAATCCTACATTCATTGAAAATTATTAATTTGATTGTACCTGTATGGACTCGATTATCCACAGACTCAATTATCGGAGGATTCGATTATCCGCGATGCGATTATCCGCAGTTTTAGACTCGATTATCCGGAGTGAAAGATTGTTTTTTAAATTAAAAATGATTTATTATGAGAACAAATGGCATATTTCATACTTTAGATCGAATAACCATTAAGTGGCATAGCTAGGCTAAGAAAAGGGAGGACAGATCATGGTTAATGGTTTACTATGTAAACAAGTAACTTTTTATATTAGTTTATAATTTTATAACCTGCCCTGTTAGCTGGTGCTGGCAACCACACGGAAAGATTTCTTCAGAGTAATCCGTTCTCAACACTCCCCGAAGAAGCAGATATAGATCCAGTTGAGAAACGGGAAAAAGTGCCCCCACTGTTCACCTCGACGAAGGAACTCGCGTTGCTCAGGAATGAGCTGGCTAAAAATCAAATCCATCCACTGATCAAACTGTTCAGCACACACTACAAAGCTGTTGGCGCATTTTTTCAGCCAAACTGTTTGAGTTCTACACTCACGACGTCCCTAGAAGCAAACCACTGAAAATGGTGATCCGTGGTCTTCCAAATCTCCCTGTTGCGGAGATTAAAGCGGAATTGGAGCACCTTCATCTGCAACCAATCAACATTTTTCCCATTGCGAGACGTGATGAAACCAGTGCATTCCGGGACCAGTTGTACCTGGTGCACTTCAATAAGAACTTCACCAGTGTGGCTGCTCTGCGGCAGATTTGCGCGCTGTTCAACATCGTGATTCAGTGGGAACAGTATCGCCCTCGGCACAGTGACGTGACATAGTGCACTAATTGTCTGGTATTTGGGCATGGCACGAAGAATTGTCACATGAAGGCTCGTAGTGGAAAATGTGCTGGGGCTCACAATACTACACGGGATGAAATCCAATCTCAGAAATGAGAAAAATGACTCATGATTTCATGAACATGATGTGTTTTCATGTTATGAATATACACCATGAATAATATTCATGATTTCATGAGCTTTTTCTTCGTAACGCAACCTATGCGTTACGACTTTTTTCGGTTGACGAGGGGTTGTAACTAGATTCATGAAATCATGAATCATCCGAATCAAAACCATGAACTATATTCATGGATTTGAAAACTTGATTCATGATTATGGTACGAACCATTTATGATTCCAGGCATTTTGTAAATAGATTCACGAAATCATGAATCGTCTTAGTTGAAACCATGAGCTATATTCATGGCTTTGAAAGCTTGATTCATGATAATGGTACGGATAATTTATGATTCCAGGCATTTTATAAATCGATTCCCGAAATCATGATTCATCCGAGTCGAAACCATGAATTATTTTCATGAATTTAAAAACTTGATTCATGATTATGGTACAACCCCATTATGATTCAAATATCCCAAGCTACGAACCAAATTATTTGCTTCTTTTAAGATAATGATATTCAATTGGTAGTGGTAGTGATGGTCGTAGCGATTAAAACAGGGTTTTGTGGGTCATTTCGTGTTTTCTTGGTTTATTTCATAAGAGATAATTCAATTTAATCAAAAACAATAACAAGCATCGTCAATTGTCGATTGACTGCAACAAGGGGTTGTGGGTTGTCAACATTGTTAGGCTCATTGTAAGTTTGAAAAGACAAACCATCATTTGGCATTGAATCTGTTGATTTTGTCAATAATCCAATCAATGAACAAACGTACAAGTTGACTTGTCTTACGCCACTTAATCCTACTCTCGTACATACAGTTAACGCTCCCTAACTCAATATTGAAGGGACCATCGACTTTGTGAGAATATCGAGTAACGGAGAGATCGTATAAGGAAGAGTTGACTGTACCTTTTTAATCTAGAATTCAATTATAATTCAATCAATAGTTTTCATAAGGGCGTAATTGCTTTTGTAAACAATGGCTTTAGTCGTCGATTTCTCGCGAATAAAAGCTCACTCATGCAAATGAATGACGCTATCAGGTAGATGAATGTTTCCTCTATCTGCTGGCATCGTTCATTTGCATGCAACAGTTGGAAATTTATGTAATTTTCAATAGTCACCTATTGAAAATTAATAAAGTGTTCAATTTAGCAGATTCGTAGCAAAATTTCTAATCCATTGGCTTGTTTAGAATTAAAACCCATTCGCTATTGAGAGTTATATGTGGTCAAAACTTGACCACTTTTCGTAATGCGGTCAATTTTGCTTTCTTGTTTGCAATTTTGTTTCCGAAAATCTTACGTCAAAAAAAATTAGCATGGAGACCACATTTATAATCGAAATGACGTCTGAGATAAAGAGAAAAATAATCCCTTTCTGGGATAAGTAAACACAAAAGGCTTTGCATTAATTTTATGTTGAGGCTCTAAAATTTGTTAAAATATCCCAAAATTTCCTTTCCGATCTTGAAAAAAAAAAAAAATAAAAAAAGCGTAATAAAAATGTTTTTTTTTAAATATTTAAAATATTGGCACTTGAAGACTGACAAAAATCTTAGAACAAGAATTTTTGGAAACCAATTTTAGCTAATTGTCGGTACGTTTTTCTGCGTTTTTTTTTTAATTATTTAAAATGTGTCAAACATTGTTTTTTGAGTATAAACTGCATGAAAAAACGTTCTAACAAAAGATTCAAAAGATGTTCTAAAGTTATTGTTCAAGAGTCATTGACGTATTTCTTATGAAAAATACGTCTTTTCTATATACGGATATCTCAGGTTGGGCGAAAGAAAGGGTTTCAATTTATCTGTTAATCTATGGCATAACACACAGGTTTAAAAATTTCATGATTGGTTTACCAGTAGAGCTATATTTCTTTGTATGAAACAGTTCTTATAAATCAAATAAATTAATAGTACTTGACACACCCCCGTGGCCGTTTAATTCAATGACTGAATGCCAGGTCAGCAAATCATTCGCGTCAGACACCTTAAATATGATCTATCTTCCGACACCAATCCCCCTTCGCATAAGCTGGAATCGATTGCAAATGACCAGGTTCCAACCCCAATCATCAACCAAACACGTCAGGTACACGCCATCGACACCATTGTCTAGGGTGCGACCTACTGAAAAATCGTTAAAAACCGAACATGCACAGTCCACTTGTTGTCCGCTCACATTCCTGTCCTGGAACTATTCATTCGAAAAACACCCACCCAAAGTCCAACCTGATCTAATCAAAAGGAATGATCAATCAAACCTAACAAGATCCCATGCCCTGGTCAACAACCAGATTGTTAACCAGTGCAGGCAATGCTTCCAAGGACAAGGTGAATGTTTCCTCAAACTTAAACCCGAAGCAATTGGGGTTTTTATGATTCAGATCACCACCGACCGCGGGGTCGCGCCCATTTTTCTACAATGTTCAGACCCATGCTTTTTGAGTGTTCAGCCCCTTTGGGTCTTTCACACCGGAGGTCGAAGGCGGCAGCAACGACAGCAACGACAGCAGCAGCAGCAGCATTACCGAAACGACCACGTTATTTATTGAATATCTCGACAGCCACCGTCGTCGGTCGCCACGCGGTGGTGGTCTCTAATGCTGCACACACGTACCATTTATGTAAGTACGCATATAAAAATTAATTATCACTCTCGGGCAAACATTCGAAAATTAAATTGTTAAATGTTTATTTTATTAGCCCATTTGGGGGCAGAAGGTGTAGATTGATCGCCTCTTTTTTTTTTCGCTGATTCGCTGTTGTGCTCTCGGTGCTGAATTGGGAGGCCAGCTACTCCATATCTGGGTGCTTGGGTGGAGTTGTTGATGGAAAAGGGTACTTTACCACGTATCAAGTACCTTCTAAGTAGAGCAGTGCAATGCGAAGGTACGATGGGCACCTTGGCAGTGTATACTGGACATGGCGATATCAGATAACTTAGACGCAGGGGAAAAAACCCACTGGTGGCCATGGGTATTATGAGAGATTGAATAGATGTCAGAATCGAAGGCTGAATCTGTGAGTTGAAGTACAGACATTCACCCGGTTTACCTAATGATTCATGCAATCATTTCTGTCGTTGGTCTATCTGGATCAGTGATATATTGAAAGGTATCTACACCTTTATTTTGCTTTTTTGAAATTGTTCCACGCTTAAGTAGCTTAATATTTGGGGTATGCGTTTCACATAAGGTTTAGGCGGAATTAAAGGAAACTCCACATTCGAAACATCACTGTAACTTATTCGATTCTGGATGAATTGAAACTCATCCAACGTGAAAGAAATACTGTCTTGGATTCTAATGTTAACACATGTTAAAATTACTATGTTTTAGATATTTTTTAAAGTTTAAAGTACGAATTTCGTTATGTTCCGTGGAACCTAAATGCATATCCTTACTTAATATTACGTTAACATATTGCCTTCATGGGAAAGGAGTGGTTTCTTCCTATCTAGAAGACCGTAAGAGCATGAGCATGATTGACCGCCCACGGTTGCTACTCTGTTATTGCCCAATCAGCTGTAATTACACAGAGAACCAATAGACGATGCTTGGGACTAGCAATCATCCTCAATGTGTAAAAACTGGTGATCTCAAACTAGGAAATACCAGCGCCGGCCGCGCCCGAACGCAGTTCAAGAAAGAAATGGGTACGAATGTGTTGACGTGACACTCGCTTTGATGGAAGCCGTGAAATCATCTGCACTTCAACGATGAATCACTGGGATGTTCGGTAAAAGGGTTGGGTTTGCAGCAGGATTAGTTTTGGTAAATGATAAGCTGAATTGATGTATCAACGATCATATAACGCGAACGAGCTTGGGATTGAACCCAAGGTCTTCAGCTCTGTAAGCAAAAACGTTTGCCACTAGCAAACGAGCTCCTTTCAATCATCGAGCTGCTGTTATTACTATGTACCCATATTAACAAATAAAACGATTGAAAAATCTTGAATGTGGATGGGTTTGAGATAAGACTCACGATGATCTGCTCAGTAAGCAAAAACGGTCGCTCTAAGGCAACCGAGCCCTTCATATCACATCATACCGCTCTTAGAGTTGTTGTAACCATTCAAACCCGGCACCGACGACGACTACGACGATGACGACGACGACAAGTTTCGTAAAATGCACGATAAACAAGTGATTTGACCATAAATCTCTTTAATATGAATATTCCTGGGACCGTGTTTTTCTGCTCAGTAAGCAAGCCACTGCAAGCGACGATCTTTCAAATCCAAAAACTAAAAGCTACGAAAAAGCACTTAGCCCTTCATTAAGTTCCACTTGCACGCGACGTTATTTTCGATATGAAATACACAATATAAAAATACATAACTGGAGCGGTCACTACGCGAGTCTTGCCATTACTAACAAGGCAAAAAAAAAGGTCCAACATGCGTTCTTTGCCTACTGAAAACTCCTGTTCAGGACTAGGGCCCGGCAAAAATCCTACTCCAGTAACGCAACACGAAAATTGTATATACCAGCGTTACTGGATTCCTATCTAGAAGACCATAACAAATTAATAAACTGAATTTAGTTGTTCGATTACCATGAATATCATTAGCCTGGCCATTCAAATTATCAGCAAGACCACAAATTAATCAGGAGAGTTGCCAGATCTCGAAAAAGAGAGGTAATGAATTGGCAGGAACATGTACCGGTGAATACGGGTTAAAATATTCCGAAATATTGCTCCAAAGATTTTTATTTCTTGATCAAAATTGTTTGAGATTCACGCATGGTTCTCTAAATTCATCGAATATCATTAAAGTAACCCGAAAAAAAAAACTGATGTTCAGTCACAAGACAAAAAAAAAAGCAAAAATGCAAGAATTCCCGTAAAACACATTTTTAACGAATTGACTCTAGGGTCCCCAGTAATTGTTTAATAAAAAAAAGTGGAAAACCTTCTTAAGAATATACTTTAAATAACTATCAAAACTACCCCTTTCTATGATACTAGAATTCCATGGAATTTCACGCATTTGTTTTTGACGATAGTTTTATTTCACCACTTGTATTATAATCTAGTCCATAGGCTGTAGAAATGCTGTGGTATTTGGCGGTTAGAAGATTGTAGAAATTGCACCATCGGCAGTTACAAGATCGTCAATACTGCACTGTGTCGAACAGTTGTCTAAAACTAAGATGGCCTTAACTGTAAGCTGAGCACTTTCCAAAAACGACTTAACCCTGGGAAAAAATCCTACATAGGATATATGGAAAACCAATCCCTAAAAAGTTGCCTAGTCATCGAAGCATTTTTGGATGGCGCAAAGTATACGGGTAGCTCATGCACGTTTTTCAATGCACTTGCCCACTTTGCCTTACCAATTATCAAAAGCGGAAATTTGCACGTACAGCATGACTGCAAGGCATAATTGTCAATCGCTCCTTGTTTCCCATTTCTGCAGGAACCAGATGTACAATTCTTCATCAAGCATAGTATATTTGGCCCTTTTCAAAGTTTTCCGTTGGTCTGTTAACCGTGGACATAATAAGTACATATGTTTTTTTTCCAATTCACTCACTGAAATTTGAAAGGACTTACCCATCCGAATTTGGTGCTGTGTTATTTGGTCTTCGATTTTTAGCTTGCTTCTCTTATTGCCATACGCGGTTGATATTGTATTTATGTACTCCTTATTTCACCCATCGATAGCCCTTTGATGTTCGGTCACAAGGCAAAAATAGTAAAAATGCTATTATTCCCGTTCAACATATTACTAACAAATTCACTCTAGGATCCCCAGCACTTAAAAAAAAATAATTGAAAAACATTCATTGTTTTAAAATGTATTAAGAATATACTTCAATAAACTATCAAAGTAACCGCGTTTTACGGTACTAGAATTCCATAGAACGATTTTGACTATTTTTAGATCCGGCAGCTGGTTCCTGAGATATGGTTGGGACATTTACCGGTGAATACGAGTTAAAATATTCCGAGAACGGGTTTCTAGCAGCCACTGCACCAAATTGGACGGAACAAGTGCAACATGAAAGGTACTATAGTCGTGGTTAAAATTTCCTGAGAGCAGCTTCGCAGCAATAAACCAACTGGTTCCGGAGGTATAGCAGCCCAATCAGAAGGGCAGAGCAAAATTATAACATAATTATATCAATGGTTGATATTTATATCAACGTGTTTTGAATTTTGATATATTAGTGAACTATTTTCTGTTTCTGGGTGACGATTAGAGCAATCTGAGTATCAATAATAAGAAATAAAAAGATTTTCGAATAATTGTCAAAGATTGTTTAGTTCATCAACGGCTTATATCGCGAATTTCTCGTATTCAGCTATCTTTTTGGAGTTTTTCAAAAAAGATTCTCTGATCTACTGCTCTATGGGAAAAGTGACAACAAAGTTCTTCTTAATTGATCCACAGTTTTCCACAGGGCATAGAGGTTCAGGTTATGGAGCAGCTTCATATCTTAAAATAAAATAGGTTGTTAGGGTGCTGCCATTATTGAACAAAAAGACGACATACTAATACTGACAATTCACACCAAAACAAACCCTTTCAGAGCTGTGAAAGCATAAGTAAAATTGGTAAAGCTTTCGGGAAAAGTTTTGCCTATGGTGAAACATTCAAAATTCTCATAAAGTCTTCCAAACCTCCTTGGGTAAGCTGGTGCCTTATGTAAAAATTCAGTGCCATAAACATTATGTCTTTGACACGAATGTTGTCATGAAATTTTGCCGATTGATCATAGCTACTCGAAGGCTCCTGAAAAAAGATAGGATGTTCTCCGTTTTGTCAACCTTTAATAAATAATTGGTGTTGATTCAAATGTTGAGATTCAACTTCACACTTAGAAATACCTAATTTTATACGTGACGGAATCCATCTTTTACATAAAGGATGAGACGTAAACAAACATGCCATGTAAAATTAAATGCTCCGAGATTGAAAAGCTTGTTACTCGACGAAAAGTACGTTCGATTGAGCTTAATTTCGCGTCTATTATTACTCAATTTTATGTCATAGTTGACGCTCAGATATGTCAGTTTTTTTTTAAGTGTGTACTCTTTGCATTTCAATAATAAACTATGATCCTAATCTATCAATTACTTCAAAGAAAAACAAATTGCAACAACTGAGTGAAAAGTTATCAACAAATTAGCAGTTGGTGTGTATAACTGTGCATGCCAATCATGGAAGAGGATGTTAGAAATTTTCTTATGTTTTCTTACATTGCACAGTGGAGCAAAAAGAGCAAAAACCTGGTAAAATAAAAAAAAATGAAAGTTTTTAAATCCAAACCTATATAGCTTCAGTTTGTCGTGAACATCATAGTGGGTAACTTAACCAATACATTTGGCTAAAATACTTTTCCAGTGGCAGTCGTGTAAACATGTTGATTTCGTGTAGTTATAGCTTAATTTATTGACATTCACAATCATGTAATGATATAATAAATTCAATTCAAGTTTATGTATGTTTAGTGCACACCGTTAAAAACTGTTTTAGCATACTTTTAAGATATTTTTTACACAAAATGTGAATTCAAGTAATGAATAAGAGATGAAAATAAGCGTCAAACAAAGTGAAAAAAAACTCATCCGGACTCGTCGGAATTCCAGCGCTAGACCGTTTTGAGATGGTGCGCTCTGTGCGTTTAAATATTAGCAATTCAAAATGACTATAACTTTTTAGGTTGCAGAATCTTTTGAGATTTGGCCATTTAATCTATTGACTTATCTGGTCTCATCCGAGTTGGCATTTTTGAGCCATTTGAAAACTGTATGCTTTTCATAATTTTGAAGCAAATTTTGCAAATTTAGCAAATATATTTGGTTGGTTCCTATTTGACTCAAATTCAGTCTCTAATTCTAGTTTTATTATGGTCTTCAAGTCTATTCTAAGCTTTTATAGCTCTTTAAAACCATGGTAAAACATCATTGTTACTTGGACTTACAATGGGGGCGGGCCATTGAATGACAACTTAGTAGAAATATTCTTATATATTTGTACAAATCCATCCATGGCAATGGACCTGCATTGGATCAACCTTTTTTATATTTACTTTATTTGTACAGGCTCAATCGAATAAACTTTACAGAGCCGAGTTATCCTTTCCGTTATACATTATTACTGTCTTATATCTAAAGTTAAAGGAACTGGACCGAGTACTCGCGGTTGTCTCGAGGTAAGTGGAGATTTACAATTTTTGGATAGGAAAAGGGAAGAAGGAGGTTTGAAATGTGGTTTACGATACAAATATTTAATTAATCCTAAAACATGAAATTATTTCTATTCATCTTGAAAGCAAACAATGAAAAAAAAAAACCCACACGTACAAAATACAAACTAAACACAAGGTTAATCAAACTTACAATCTACGGTTAATATTCTTAAAGTAAACATATATGAGTTTCATAAACTCCAGATCACGTCTAGCCAAAATATCCCGAACTGGAACCTCGAGCCCGAAGGGAATCATAAAAATGTGATCTGACTCCACGATACTCCGCACAAGACCAAAAGATGTGATCAGCGTCCTGGTAATCTTGTCCACATTCACAGAGATTGCTGTCTCCCAACCCCACACGGAACAAGTGAGCGTTTAGACAATAGTGATTCGACATCCCAAGTAACATTTTCAGTTTTATGAAATACTACAAAGCTACTATAAAACAACATTCATAAAACCCTGGTCAAGACTGCTTTGCCATTGATGCATCCACCAAAACCTCATTCATGATAGAATCTGTCTAGTTGGCCCACCCTGGAGAAGGTTTTGAAAGGTGTATTTTCGAAGCTCTTCAAGATTGATTTACTGCAAAATGGTTGTACGATAAACGCATTGAAATCCATTTCAAAACCGTATTTAAGCTGCAATAAAAGCTATTTGGCAACAATTAAAAGCATTATCCGAGCCATTTACCCTAGCCACTTGCTAAGTTCACTAGAAAAACAACAATCAAGATAAAAAAGGATTCATAAATACCATCCGATCTTATCAAAATAATTAAAATAAAAACTGATCGTATAAAAATCCTGCCAAATTTCCAAAATAATAAAATAGTTCTCATGAAGTGGCCTAGTTTTAGGTGCCATATAAAATTTGATGTGAAATGTACGTGAAAACATCGAAAAACTTGAGTCCGCACACGGAAAACATCGATTTTACTAATTATTTTACATTCAGAAAATAAAATATATTCTTCAGATCAATCATTAAGCTTAGCCGAGACTTTTATTTCTCATGATTTTTGCATTCTAAATATCTATAATTGCTAAATTAACTAAAATAAACTTATATCAAAGGAAATATAGATTGAAAATTAAGGATTGTAAAAAATAAACGAAATAATTGTAATATGGCGGAGGCATAAAAATTGATTTTCATGGGCCATTTGTGCTAAAGTTATTTTGCTTTCAAGAAATCCTTAACGAATTCATAAAGTTTTGAATAGGTTTTTATGAAGAAAACTTGTAGACTGTATTGTATTAGCTAAAGCCATTTTGTTTTATCTCAATCCGTTCAGATTTATGGCAGCATTTATGGTGGCAATGTTGCCTACAAAATGTTAAACGTCAAAGTTTGTTTATCTTTCGATAGTTGCGCTGTGCGATTCAGCGTTCTTCCAGGCGATTCTCTCCCTATGGCTAGGAAGCAGTTACTCAGAAAGTGTTCACAACATTTTACACAGCTGTAACCTTGATCATTCCCGAAAAAATCCCCTTCTTCCGGATGGTTCTGGAAGTGCACCATCCAACGATGCAGGAATGTACGGTTGAATGAATTTTTTTTTCCAAGTGATGACCCTTTCGCTGAATAAAATCGCAGCTATGGATCGGAAACCAACTAGTGTCCGCTAACTGACAGTTTCAGTGGTTTACTGTCGGTGCTGACGCAAGTTATTCCGATCTTCATGTATTCGCAAGGTCTGGAGAAGACTGGTCCGTTTTCAGACTGTTTTGACAATGTTTTATGGATTTGAGGACCACGCTCACTTCACTCTTCTTCACCAGATGCTCAGTCGTTGATGGTACCCGTTCCGTCAGACGTGCTGTTTCTTCTAAAGAACTAAATTTTACTGAAATCGACTTTCCTTCGGTCTTTAGTATTGCTTGAATGTTTCCTTCAACTTCGATTATCCTTCGAGATATCCTTGACATAAATTTGGTTTTTATTCACTATGAGCATCCATCCTTAAAGTTCAATTTATAAACAGAGGAGATTTTATGGTACACTTTTAAAAGCCTTAAAGGCAACAATATATGCCTTTTTTTTAAATGATAGAACAGGTTTATAGAGTATTTTATCAAGACAATAATAAAAAAATGCTTATGAAGTTTTTGATTGATTTATAGAACAGTTTTATGGTGGGATTGAGAACTACTTTAAATTTAGTTTTAAAACAAGACAGTTTTTGACTTCTCGCCAGACTGAAAAAGGTTTTTTTAAAACAGGGAAAAGGTGAATTACTAAGCAGGAACGTTTTACACTGTGAAATGCTGTATTTAAACTAAATGGATTATTCATTGTCATTATAAAACCATCATAAATCAGAGTGTATGCCAAATGGTTGCAGAATTGTTACTTGGGATGACACGAGACATCACGCTTATGAAGTCTCGACCCAAGTCAAACCCTTTGAACCATGCAAACTTCGACACCTTAGGGATAATTGAATGTAGCCATCGTCCCAAGCTCCCTTCACTCCATTGATGTTGCCAGCTAACGAGCGACTGCTGACGATAAATAGTGAAAAATTCACTATAGGCGATTTGTCGATCATAAATGTCGCCTTCCATAGCGCCCACCTTCGCAAGTGAATCCGCCTTGGATCAACTTCTATAGTCTATATTTATATATATATATTTGAATCATATGTATAGCTTCAAGAATTTCAAATCTGTTCAATAAAACGTTTGTTTGAAGCTACATCTCGTGGAGCAGTTCAACCGATTGTCTAGGATCATAATCAGACCAATGAAATTGAAGATTAAAAATTCTCTCAAATCACAAGTATTAAAAATGCTACCCAAATCACCCTCAAATGAATATCGAGGCGAGCAAATTGGAATGGCCTGTAACCTAGAGGCAACACCTTTGCAAGAAGTTAATTATATGTGAACTGATCAATTCCGATTTGCCATGTACCATGCGCCACAGTTTTCCATATTGTGCAATTTCCTTGTTCTTACCAACAACGGTACGGATGCGGAGCGACCCGCATGTACAATCCAATTGCAGCCATGCCTGATTTCGGTCAAATGCGGCGGTAAATAATGGCAAACGATCAACCTACTTAGGCACACACGAGCTCGAAATGGTGTGTGTATGTGCCCCGGTTCTAGAATGTATGCAAATCTAATCGATGATTTAGGCTTCTCAGCTCCGTTGTTGGATCAAAGAGCGTACGGCACGAGGCTACGAGTGAAGCGATCATGTGCGCGGTGTGCACATGTTCCATGATTTACGGCAAAAGGAACTTTGGTGCCATAAAGGCGTACGCCGCCGCCACCGCCCTGCGCTACTTTTTTTTTTCCAGCGGTGCAAAACTATGGCAAATCTCGGATCTTGGAGGCTGCTAGAATTATGCTGGTAGAGGAAATGATCGTGTCATTAAAATGGTAATAATATTAGAGAAAAATGGAGGTCGGAAATCAGCGGCATTAGATTATGTGGCGTCAAAGTCGGTTTAGGAGAGGTCAGATAACCATTTAACTTGCATAATAAGTCCGTTAATTGATTGAGCAGAGTTGACCTATTAGGAGCACCTCCCGCGGGTACCAGTGGAGATCGGATTGGATAAGGAATCATACGTACTACTGGCACGATATTGATTGTTGTTTTTCTGCTTCCTTGGCTTCGAAATGCATAAGGTTGACAATTTCTCGTCTCAATGATCATGGTCTATAAAATTTAAATGATTCGTTTATTGATTTGAAACTTGATATCGAGGTTTACCTGGACAGGTTTTCAAGAGAACGTGAAATATGCGTTGAATCCGGCTGCACTTACTGAAGACGATCCGATGAATGTAACCGACTAGGCCACTTGAGAAGGGAAAAAGACTGCAAGGACTCACATGACAACTGCCTTAACAGATGTGATGATTGCACAAGCCGCTTTTGATTTGTCCAATCACGCCATGCACTTGCGTGCTGGTATCTCTTTCAATTTTGAATGTTTACAGTCCACTTTTTGTGTTTGCAAAAGATGGTGCTTAATGACGTCACACACACTCTAAAAACATCTTATTCAACCGTAAACGTCTGCCTATATGTGTTTTATTTTTTTTACGATCTATATCATCTTTTGGCGTCAGTACCGGCATTCACTGCGAAATGGGTATAATAAATTTTGAGACGGTTGAATCGTGGCAGGCTTTAAAATTTGTTTCTTTTATTTAATCATGCGGCACTAATAACATTTCGATGATGTTTATTATGTCGAATTAAATATCATTGACGTGTAGTTAAAGTTCATGACGAACCACCGCTAAGGTGAATGGTGTTGATGCTCTTGAGTGATGGGTGAGGGGGATCCACCTGACTGACTGTATCGTGTCTTTTTTTTTAAGATATCATTTTTTACGATTTCCCTCCATCATATTATGGTTTTGGTTTTCAACATTGTGTCATAATCATTTAACATTTTAGGTAAGCTGCAATTTATATGCAGCGATGTAAAATGTTTATTTTTTATGAAAACTTCACCTGGTTCCACTATGCTGTGGTCTGGCTCAGCGCCATGTGCAATAAACGAACCTGAAATAAATGAAACACACATCAAAGGATTAGTATATTACAATATGTATTGAAATTACGATAGTAATTATAATGTTAAAAAATCAATCTTTGTGCATGTCTCTTAGGGGAAGGAAAGAAAATACAATCGTCGATATATTTTAACTCCACTCATTTGAAATTACTTAACTCATATTTAATCACAATTTAATCAAATAACAAATATTAACTAAAACTGTTGCTTGATAGTCTCATCAAGTGTTTGTAGCATATTGACCAGTATCCATCAGATAAAGAGTTTGCTACACCCTTGGATATCCATAAAAATGGTGCCCCTTTTCTATTTGATTGAATCAAGCAGCTAGTTTCAAAATAATCATCAATTTTTCTTATAGAGTTATCATATGGAATATTTATCAGAAATTATTCTCATTATTTAACTTAAAACTGCACAGGAATTCTAATAAAAATTCTGTTGGAATTCTCCTAGAAATAATGTTGGTGCTCTTCTAAGATTTCTCATTGAACTCACCACAGAAGTTCTGAGTCTGAACTACCTTGAAATGCTACTCAAATACTATTCCCGTAGAATCCGCGACAACATTCCTTGTGCAATTTCTCCATGGAAAACCACTAAAAAAATTTCTTAGGATTGCTATGAAACATTCTATCGATGCCCATGACATTTTTATCACAATTCTCTTGGTATTGATGTCAGCATTTAGCAATTATGCTCAGAGTTCCTTTGCAATTCTCATCAGAATTTATTTTGGAATACTCATTAAAATTACCCTGCTCACAAACCTCATGGGATTCTTCTCAGAATTATCATAAGTATCTACTTTGAAATTATCTTAAGAATTTTAAACGAATACCTCTCTGAATCTTCTAGGAGTGCTCTTCAGAATATTCTTGTAATTATTTCAACACTCATCGAAATTCATTTTAAATTTCTGCCTGCAAGATCATCCAAGTCAAGCCTTAACAGTTTTGCAGTGTTAAATATTTTGTTTTTTTTTTGAAACATAGTATCGTGGATTTTTTTTTCAAAGTCCAAAAGCTTCAATATTTCAATAAACCTAAGTTAACAAACAGTTAACGTAGGTTAATAAACAAAGTAATAATCAAAACTTGATTTTATAATTTATCAATTCTTTGAAATCTATTCGTTCTTTAACATTTGGTTTTCAGATGTAAAGTACCCGTTCGATTTTGGAACGGTTCGATTTTGGCACCGTGTCAAGCCGAACGGATTCTTAAATCTATCTATTTTTGCTCCTAGTGATGTCATAAATATCACTAAGCGGCTGCTCGCTTTTGCCTGGACATGGGCCCATCAGATTCCTGTCGACTTCCTTTATTTCCTTATTGAAATTCCGCTGTTATGAGCTCCTGGATCTGACTCTGCTGCAATGTCATGCCGGGTTCCAACCCAGCACTTGCTTGCAGATTTTGTTTCCACCTCTTCGTAGTGTGTGGTCGACCTGCCTCCCGAATTTCTGATGACGTCGACGATGGAGCTCTCAGGATTGTGAAGCCACCAGGCACGAATTATATACCGCAGGCAGCTATTGAGTGTTCTCCGCTGATACACACCACGTCTCGCTGGCGTATAACAACACAGATTTTAACTTTGAATTGAAAACTCGCAAAAGCAGCCCTAGCCTTCTTGATTTGTGCATCTATGTCGCTCTTGGTCCCGCCGTCTGACGCTATATTGCTGCCAAAATATTGGGAACTTTCGACAATTCCACTGCTTGCCCGCTACCGTAAGGTTGGAAAGGTTGTCCGTGTTGACATCCAACGATTTTATCTTGTTAACGTAGATAGTGAGACCCACCGCAAAGGAGCGTTCGGATAGATCGTTGAGTATACTCTGTGCCGTCGTGCTAATAGCGCAACATCATCTGCCAAATCGGAGTCTTTGAGATGCTCCCTAGTGAAAGGTTGCCAAAGTAGCCCATACAGTTCGGTACACGGCCAATTGCACCTACCATGATCTCATCGATTACGATGAGAAACAGTAGTGGTGATAGTATACATCCTTTCCGCACACCTGCGATATGGATATGGCTCCGTTATGCAAGAATCTACATGTGAAATCCTCGTACTGCGCTTCGATGAGGTTGACGATTTTATCCGGGACTCCTTTGCGTTTCAGGGCGTCCCACAGATTTTCGTGATTGAGGCCCATACTAAATAGAGGGACTCTTGGAATTCTTTGACCTGCTGCAGGATGATGTGGAGCGCAACAAATGGTGCACATTCGGTATCCTGCCTACTGCCGCCGGAGATTCGCGTCCATCTTCTCCTATATTTGATTCAGGGAGAACTTTGAGAGCAACACAAAGATGACTAACGGTAGTCTAAATTTCAAGACAAAATCGGTCGATTTCAGCACGTTTCGATTTTGGCAACACTAAATTTTTGGGCTTGTTGCCAAAATCTAACGGGTAAAGGGTGTCCACAGTTAAATTGCATCGCTTTAAAAAAGCTGTAACATTTTGCCCTTTGGGTTAATATTAATGACATTTTGGGTGAGATGGCCTCAGCGTGAGCTTCATTGTTAAGTTTTCTAGTAATTTTGAAAATGTAGTCGATGGAACAGCGCGTACGCGAGAAAATTTTGCCCACTCACCTCAACAACCCACATCTTTCGAACCGAACCATTGGAAAGATGTTGGGAATGCAACAGTCTACTGTTTATCGTGTCATAAAACGGTTTGAAAAAAGAAAACGTGTTCCGTACTGCGTTGAAGATCACAAGTAGCTGCCAAACTATTGCGTTCGGGAAGTCGCGAAAAAACTGCACCTGACAAAAAGTTTCGTGTTACCTCGAGACGATCGCGAGTATTCGGTTCAATTCCTGTAACTCTAGATTTAAGATTAGGATTAAGTATGTATAACGAAAATGATAACTTGGCTTTGTTAAGTTCATTCGATTGAGCGTGTACAAATAAATCAATTTATCAGTACCTCACTAATCTTGAAAGAGACACATTATCATATAGCAGACATACGAAAACTCGTCCTCCATTAATAGGAAAACTGTTCCAGTAGTTGTGGTAGTTGCTACCTTTGCTTTCTATAATAGTGGACCGTATTGGTTTAAGTTTCGTGCAGAAAGCCAAGAAACAACCAGGACTACGTTTATTCAAGATTCAGAAAGAACCAAACCGCAATGAATGACATAATAGGACAGCTAGAACGCGGGCACGTAAGCTGTACACAAAAATGTTGGCAAAGCCACACTGCTGTATCATGGTCGATGAAACATACGTAAAATCTGACATCAAACCAATTCCGTGAAACCAGTATGTGACTGTGAAAGACAAGTTCGATGTTTCAGAGTCCCTAAGGAAACAGAAAGTGTCGCAGTTCCCCAAGAAATTCATGATTTGGCAGGCGATTTGCTCGTGCGGAAAACGGAGCAATCCTTTCGTCACAACTACAACCGGAAAAGGTCAACATGAATAAGTGCCTGATGAAACGACTGTTTCTCAAATCACACAACCTTCCTACAATGTTTTGGCTGGATCTATCCTCTTGTCGTTACGTCAAGGACGTTCTGGAGTGGTAAAAGACGAATGGGGTCAATTTCGCGCCGAAGGATCTCAATTCCCCAAACACAACGGAGCTGCGGCCGATCGAAAGCTACTGGGCTATAATGAAGCACAAACTCCGTAAGCATCCTAAAGTCTTAGAAGAAAATTGTTCAAAAAATATCGTCAAGCTTATTTTGTATGCACCCTCCATCAGTGAGCCTACGGCTAAAAATCACGGTAATAAAGAAAAAAATATTTCTATCAGTGATATTGTAATTAACGTAAAAACTCAGGGACAAGAATTGGTTTCGAGTAGCTGTGTTGCTGTGGTGTTGCGTTGGTCGGCTATTATTTTCTCTTGTTTTTGGTGCTTCCTTCCCCCAAGAGTTTTGTAAAAACAACGCGGAAGATTGTTTCGATTACCGCGATTAAACGACCGGTGCTTTTTCGAAGGCAAAATTTGGTGAGATCCATCTGACTTTAAATCAATCATAAATGCATACTTCCATATATTACTAAATCATCTCACTGCGTCCTAGCAAGAAGAACGGTCGACTTGTTTCGCGCTCCGTTAATTTGGAAGTTTTCTCGCTATTATCTGACGTAAATAATCAGTTTTTTCTCGCTTAGTGATTCCTGGCATAATTCCCGATAAATTTAACAAAAAGTGAGTTTTTTTCTGAGAAGAAAGTGTGTTTTAGGCATCATCGGAAGGAAAATTGTTTTTGCGATTGCCAATTCGCCAACCATTTTGCGCACCATCGGTGCGTGGTCACGCATACCTGTGCACACGGATCATCGTCATCGAGTGACAGCATCTGCCTCCACATTCAAACCGCTCATCCATCTCGTGTGTTCAGCTGAGTGCCGAGCTTCATACAAGCACACATCAACGAAGACCGCCCGCACACGCGGATCGAAGATCATCAAAGCTGCGCGTCGCTCCGCTGCTGCTGTGTAAACGCTCGGTGGTAGTAGTATAGGATTATCAGATAAGTTTTTGTTCTTGTTTCTTTCTTTCTCCCATCAGTTAAATTTTAAGTTTGTGTTTCTGTGTTTGTATTTTTTTTCTCGTGTATTGTGTCCGAGTAATTTTGATTATCGTTGCAGTGGTAGAGCGTTTTTCGCTCCCACTAGTACGGCAAAATGGACATTTTGTCGGAAGACGAAATGGACGTTTTGTCGGAAGATGACACCACTTTGCCACGCGATAGCAAGAAGGGTCGAAAACGTCTGTCATCCCAGAAATCAGATGATGTCATCCCTGGTTCGTCATCTCAGTCTGGTAATGGGCAGGGACAGATAAGCCCCCGATCGCGAGCCTACCCAGAAGACTCGACTGGCCCATGGGTTGTTTACTTTCAGCCCAAAAAGAAACCTTTGAATGTAATGCAAATTACTAATGATCTGACGAAGCGGTTCTCGGCCGTGACCGAAATCTCGAAGGTGAGGTACAATAAACTTCGCGTTGTCGTCTCTAACCTGAAACATGCTAACGAGATTGCTGCCTCCCAGCTCTTTACACTCGAATATAGAGTGTACATCCCAGCTCGTAATGTGGAGATCGAAGGTGTGGTCACCGAAGCGAGTCTGACCCCCGAGATCTTGGCGAAGCAAGCGGTTGGCCGTTTCAAGAACCCCTTGCTTCCCACGGTTGAGATACTGGAAGTCCAGAAGCTGAACTCAGTATCTTTCAGCGAGGGTAAAAAGAGCTTTACCCCCACAGACTCGTTTCGGGTGACCTTTTCTGGTTCAGCCCTTCCTCACTACATCGAGTTGGGAAAACTTCGGCTACCTGTGCGTTTGTTTGTTCCTCGGGTCATGAACTGCCAAAACTGCAAACAGTTGGGACATACGGCCTCTCACTGTGGCAGCAAGGCACGCTGTTCCAAATGCGGGGAGAAGCACGAGGATGGCGCCTGCACAGTCACTGCACCAAAATGCGTGTACTGTAAGGGAACTCCTCATGGTCTCTCATCGTGCCCGGCGTACAAACAACGCGGGGAGAAACTAGAACGCTCTCTTAAGGAGCGTTCCAGGCAGTCTTTTGCAGCAATGCTAAAAACAGCCACACCATCAACCATCGACAAAAATCCCTTTGCTGTTTTGTCTGATGACGAGTCTGACTCTGACTTGGCTGAGGAGGGAGTTTCTTTCAGTTTTCCGGAAGGTTCTGCACGGAAACGAAAACGCATCCGTTCGCGGAAAGTTGCAGACAAGGAACCCCAAATCAGCTTGCCCAAATCAAGGAGTGATGGAAAAAAGGAAGTTTCAACTCCTCCTGGTTTCCGCAGAACTGACTATAACCAGAACTTTCCATCTCTCCCGGGGACATCAAAAACCCCTGATGGCCCATTTTTAAGAACAGAAGCCCCTTCTTCATCCGGGTTGTTCTCATTTGATAAAATTGTGGACGATATTCTCAAGTACCTCAATATTTCTGATCCTCTCAAAAGCATTGTTCTGGCAATGCTTCCTTCTGTGAAGACCCTCTTGAAGCAATTGACATTGAAGTGGCCCCTCATTGCAGCAATCATTTCCTTCGATGGATAATTTTCCAAACGAGGTCGGGGATTTGATCACTGTTCTACAGTGGAATTGTCGAAGTCTCATTCCTAAATTAGATTCTTTTAAGTTTTTAATTCACAATAATGATTGTGATGCATTTGCTGTTTGTGAAACTTGGCTCTCTTCAGATATCGATCTTCCTTTTTATGATTTTAACATTATTCGACTGGATCGTGAGGATTCGCGTGGAGGAGGGGTACTTTTGGGGATCAAAAAGTGCCATTCCTTCTATAGAGTGAATCTTCCACAATTTCCAGGTATTGAAGTTGTTGCATGTCAGGCTATTATTAAAGGTAAGAGCCTTTGTATTGCTTCTGTTTATATTCCTCCTAGAGCCGTTGTTAATCGCAAACAACTTTCAGATATCTGTTCGGTACTTCCTGCTCCACGGTTGATTATGGGAGATTTGAATTCCCACGGTACAGGCTGGGGGGAACTGTATGATGACAACCGTTCTACTTTGATATATGACCTCTGCGACAGCTTTAATATGACAATTCTTAACAATGGAGAAGTAACACGTTTGGCTGGCCCATCCTCGAATGGAAGTAGATTAGACCTCACACTTTGCTCTAACTCATTATCGTTGGATTGTACGTGGAATGTAATCCAAGATCCCCACGGTAGTGATCACTTGCCGATCAAAGTTTCAGTTGCCAGTGGGTTCAATCCGTCGGAACCCGTTAACGTCGCGTACGATCTTACCCGTAATATCGATTGGACAAAGTTCAAGAATGTGATAGAAGATGCCCTAACGTCGGTAGAAGGGCTTCCACCGTTGGAGGAATATAACTTCCTCTCCAATCTGATCTTGGACAGCGCGCTTCAAGCTCAAACTCGGCCGGTTCCAGGAACGTCTTTCCGTAGGAAACCTCCTTCCCCTTGGTGGGACCAGCAATGCACTGAGGTTTATCGTAAAAAGTCCGACGCGTTTAAGCTTTTCCGGAAACGTGGAACACCCGTACATTTCGAAGCGTACTCGGCTCTTGAACGCGAACTCAAGAGCCTCATCAAAGCCAAGAAACGCGAATACTGGCGGCAATTCGTGGACGGATTATCGCGCGAAACGTCGATGAATACGCTTTGGAATGCGGCGCGAAGAATGCGTAACCGGTCTTCAAACAACGAGAGCGAGGAGTACTCAGATCGTTGGGTTCTCAAGTTCGCGCGAAAAGTATGTCCTGATTCTGTGCCGGCACAGATGATTCCTCGCGAAACGACGAATTCGGTAGACGAGATCAGCCAGCCTTTTTCAATGCTGGAGCTCTCACTCGCGCTCCTTTCGTGTGGCAATTCGGCTCCGGGGGCTGATAGAATCAAGTTCAACTTGTTGAAGAACCTCCCAGACGTCGCTAAGAGGCGCATGTTGAACTTGTTTGGTCAGTTCCTGGAGCTTAATATTGTTCCGGATGATTGGAGGCGGGTGAGAGTTATAGCCATTAAAAAGCCTGGAAAACCCGCGTCAGATCACAATTCGTATCGTCCCATTGCGATGTTATCGTGCATTCGAAAATTGTTGGAGAAAATGATCCTTTTTCGCCTGGACAAATGGGTTGAGTTGAACCACCTACTCTCAGATACTCAATTTGGTTTCCGTAGGGGCAAGGGAACGAACGACTGTCTCGCGTTGCTTTCCACTGAAATTCAGTTGGCTTTTGCTAATAAAGAGCAAATGGCTTCTGTCTTCTTGGATATTAAGGGGGCTTTTGATTCAGTATCGGTTGAAGTCCTTTCAGACAAACTCCACGCTTGTGGCCTTTCTCCATTAATTAATAACTTTTTGTACAATTTGCTGTCAGAGAAACATATGAGCTTTTCTCATGGAAACTCTACAGCTTCACGATTTAGCTACATGGGTCTCCCCCAGGGCTCATGTTTAAGCCCCCTTCTGTATAATTTCTACGTCAGAGAAATTGACAATTGTCTAAGGGACAACTGCACGTTGAGACAACTTGCAGATGACGGAGTAGTGTCTATGACAGGACCCAGAGAGGCCGACCTGCAAGGACCCTTACAGGATACCTTAGACAATTTGTCTACTTGGGCTATCCAGCTAGGTATCGAATTCTCCACGGAGAAAACTGAGTTGGTCGTTTTTTCTAGGAAGCATAGCCCAGCACAACCGAAGCTTCAACTTTTGGGTAAGCCGATCACTCATTCCATGTCTTTCAAATATCTTGGGGTCTGGTTCGATTCTAAATGCACCTGGAGATCCCACATTGAGTATCTGAAGCGGAAATGCCAACAAAGGATCAATTTTCTCCGAACAATTACCGGAACGTGGTGGGGAGCCCATCCGCAAGATCTTCTAACGTTGTACCGGACAACGATTTTATCGGTTTTAGAGTACGGTAGTTTTTGCTTCCAGTCGGCGGCTAAAACGCACATCATCAAACTGGAACGGATCCAGTATCGCTGTCTTCGTATCGCGTTAGGATGCATGCACTCGACTCATACGATGAGTCTCGAAGTGTTAGCGGGCATGTTGCCACTCTCTGATCGGTTTTCGGAATTATCCCTCAGGCTCCTCACCCGTTGTGAAATTATGAACCCACTGGTGATTGCAAACTTTGAGAAGCTTCTTGAGCTAAACCCTCAAACTCGTTTTATTTCATTGTACTACGTGTACATAACACAGGATGTCAACCCTTCGCAGCATAATCCCTATCGTGTTTGCTTCTCCGACTTCGACAGTTCTGTTCATTTTGATTTATCAATGACGCAAGAGATTCGCGGAATCCCAGAGCATCATCGTTCCATGATTGCTCCGTCAATTTTCGCTGCAAAGTTTGGCCAGGTTGATTCCGCAAGATCGTTCTTCACAGATGGATCACTAATAGAGGCGTCCGCTGGTTTTGGTATTTATAACGAATTTCATAGCGCCTCTAGAATGCTTCAAGCTCCTTGTTCCGTATATGTTGCTGAGCTGGCGGCATATACATTGTACGCTAGAAACGATCGCCTCACTTGCACCAGATCATTATTTTATTTTTACGGATAGTCTCAGTTCTGTCGAGGCTATTCGCTCCATGAGGCCGGTAAAGCACTCCTCGTATTTTCTCATGAAAATACGAGAGCTTCTAAGTGCTTTATCTTTAAGATCTTTTGTCATCACCTTTGCATGGGTCCCATCTCATTGCTCGATTCCGGGCAATGAGATGGCGGACTCACTTGCTAAGGTGGGCGCTATGCAAGGCGATATATACGATCGACAAATCGCCTACGACGAATTTTTCTTCATTTATCGTCAACAGTCACTCGCCAGCTGGCAAAATAAATGGAGTGAAGGGAGTTTGGGACGATGGTTATATTCAATCATCCCTAAGGTGTCGAAGTGTCCTTGGTTCAAGGGGTTGGATGTGGGTCGAGACTTCATTCGTATGATGTCTCGCCTCATGTCCAATCACTATTCGTTAAACGCTCACTTGTTTCGTGTTGGGCTGGGAGACAGCAATCTCTGTGACTGTGGACAAGGTTACCAGGACGCAGATCACATCCTTTGGTCATGTGCTGAGCACCGTGTAGTCAGATCCGAGTTGTACGATTCCCTTCGGGCTCGAGGTAGACAACCTAATGTTCCAGTTCGGGATATTTTGGCTAGACGCGATCTGGAGTTTATGCAACTCATATATGTTTTCTTGAAGAATATTAACCATAGATTGTAAGTTTGATTAACCTTGTGTTTAGTTCGTGTTTTGTATGTGTGCGTGCATTTTTTTTTGTAGATTTGTTTCTGTAATAATTGTATAATTACAGAGTTGATATAACGTCGATAGGATTAAGTATTTGTTTTAGAAATAGTGAAATTTTTGAATCATAAATCATATTCCAAATCTCCTTTTCCCTCTCCCGATCCAAACAATTGTCATCCACTAACCTCGAGAAGACCGCGAGTAATCGGTTCCAATCCTTTAATTTTAGATTTAAGACATTTATAATGTATAAAGAAAATGATAACTTGGCTCTGTAAAGTTTATTCGAATGAGCCTGTACAAATAAAGTAATAAAAAAAAAAAAAAAATATATTACTAAATACGCGCCAGATTTCGAAAAATCACATTTCGAAATCTGGAAGTGTGTTTGCAGTACAAGGGGTAGGTCACTCTGCACACCAATTTTGGGTCAAAAAATTTCTCAGTGTACCGCAAGTGTACCGCTGGTGTGCCAAATATGCCGGCATTGTTGGGCATAGAGCAAGCTGCGATTTTTTTTAATACGAATAGTATGGTATGTTTGGCAACCCGGTATTTCTGACAGCTTGAATGTTTAGGTTTGCAATCGCAACTGACGAATAAAACGCTTGTATGCCAACTGGAAGGAACCAGAGTTTTCCCATGATGATTCGCTGCAGGAGGTGGATTGCATTCTGACGGTAGTCGGCGTAGACGAGGAAACCATCTACAGCAAATCAACCTCGCTGCAGACCTGGCTGCTGGGATGCGAGCTGATTGATTCGATTACGGTGCTGTACGAAAAGTCAATCTTTTTCCTGACCAGCAAGAAGAAGGTCGATTTCCTGAAGCAGATCGAGAAGGATGGTGAGGAGGGCATTCCGTCGGTGAAGATCTTGGTTTGGGATGAGAACGACAAAGACAAGGCAAATTTTGAAAAGTTGCTGGAGGCAATCAAGGGATCCAAGTATGGCAAAACGTTGAGCATCTTCTCCAAGGAAAACTTCCCGGGTGAATTCTGTGAATTGTGGCGAGCCTTCATCAAGGACAAGAGCTTCGACATGGTGGACATCAGCGTCCCAATCGTGTACATCATGTGCTTCAAGGAGGACTCCGAGGTAATCACCATCAGACAGTAGACGTATGCAACAAGTACCTCAAGGATCACATCATGGAGATTATGGATGCTCATAAGGAAGTAAAACATGCCAAACTGTCGGAGGGTGTCGAGTAGGCTCTGACGGAAAAAAGGTACGTCTCCGGGTGGATACCAACTAGTTGGACATGTGCTACCCGTCGATTATCATGGGCATGACAATCGGTTGAGAGACTTATTTTTGGTGAGTACTTCTAAGTGATTCAATTTAACTGTGGTCACCCTTCACTGTACTTTATTGTAGATCATTAATTTTACCATAATGTTAGATGAAATAATTGCGAGTTACTATCCATTAAATATTCCATGCATTGAAAGATGTTCATTATAACAAATGGATAAGGTTTTGGATTTTCGACCTTCCCTTTTGACCTTCTAATTTTTTACCTTTTGTCCTTTCGATCTTTTGTCATGCGGCTTTTTTAATAGATTCTAAAGTTAACTTGAAAAAAAAAATGTGTTAAACTGAAAAATATTAGCCCTTACTTAATGCTTCTGTGCTTAGTACTGCTGATGAATGAAAAATCTACTTATACAAAATAACATTACCAGAAAAGCCCGTCAATTTCAATGACTCATAGGGATAAAATACACTTCACCATCCATGTGGTTCTGGACGTTGGCAATATCCAAAGAACTTGGACTGCATTTCATTTTACAGTTTCAGTAGCTTTATAGTCACTATATTTATGAAAAAAAAAAAATGAAAATTTCATAGGAATTTTGAGAAAAATTTAAATAGAATTAATCTATTGATAACAATTAAATCCAGAGATCATTTCCTTGGTAATTGTTGTTCTTGTAAGAACTCTAAAAGAGCCTCGACAAGGACTTAAAGGCAATTGTAGATATAATTTTAAGGGAAAATTGACTGTAAGTAAATTTGTAGTAGTGTCCTGAATATAATTTTTAGAAGTTGAGAGGAGAATTCCATGATGAATTTGTGGAAGATTCAAGGTCCAATTCGAATGAGTATTCCAAATAAGTTCTGAGAAGAATTCCAAGTTCTGTTGTGTGAGTCAAAGGCAATTACGAGAAGAATTATTATTTATCTTTATTAGGGAGGCTTTCAGCCTGGGGCTGGTTCGCCTCCAAATTACGAGAAGAACTCTAAAGGTATTGAATTCACACGATAGCATTAAATAGTTCTGACTCAAATTCCAAAGAAATTCTGAGGATATAATTCTGATTCCATGCTAATTCCGAGAAGAATACCAATGAAATCAAATTTCCCGGGTATTATTTCGAAGGAATACTGAGAAGAGATTGAAGGGAATTCCAAAGATAGTTCCGGGAAGTATTTATAGAGAATTGCAAGTGATTTTTTAAATCTTTCATTGCAGAGCTCCTGTACAAATTTGAGCAGAATTTCAATACTTTTCTTGGGTGAATTGCACTGGAATTCTAAGCAAGGTTCATGTCAATTTGAAATATAACAATTTTAAAAAATCTAAAAAATGTTAAACTCGTGCTGCGAGATCAAAGAATTTCTTGACTGACGAATGATCCACTGATTAATTAAAATCCATTGATCATGATTAATGAATAATGCTTATTTTATGTCAGGCATGTGACTAAGATTCATGATAAATAGTTAATCTCTAATAATTATAATTAATGATTATGATGATTCGTTAATTTTGATCGTTAATCATTAATCATGAATAATTTTATGATTTATCACTAGCGCTCCTATCACTTGAAAATCACATTTTAAATCTAAGGCCTGGAGGGTAAAGTGTCATATAGTAATCGACTCAGCTTGACGAGATCGGAAAATGTCTGTATGTGTGCGTATGTGTGTCCGTATGCGTGAAAATTGCTTTTCTCGAACCTGGCCGAACCGATCATAGTGCAACCAATTCCAGGTTGTTTGTATCAGGCTGCCATCGAGCCCTATTAAATTTTATTACAATTAGAATTTTGGTAACGGAGATATGAACAAGGGAGTGAAATATTTCAACCAAAAAAGGTTTCTCATTAGCTTGTTGTTCGTATCAGGCTGTCATAGAGCTTCATTGAATTTTATCTTAATCAGAGATTTGGTTCCGGAGATATGAACATGGAAGTGAAATATTTCAACAACAAAATGTTTCACACTCACTGTAATTTGAGTGCATCTGGTTCCAGTTTGTACGTATCAAATGGGCTATTCATTTTTTATGTGTATCGTATGTGTATTCGCATCGAATCAGCATTTGCATTTGGTTTTGAAGAGTAAAATGATGGCTGAAATAGTCTGTCTTCTTCTTCGCATTTCAAGCTTATTGATTATCGCATATTAACTTATTGCGTGCTATCACCTTAATGTTATAGATATACTTCCACACTTATTAATTGCGAGCTTAAGATGCCTGTACCATTTTAGCATTACTATAATTGTGTGGCAAGTACAATCATACTCTATGCCTTGGGAAGTCGAGAAATTTTCCATCCCGAAAAATTCCTAGACCTGACCGAGAATCGAACCTAGCCACCAGCACGGTCTTGCTTTGTAGCTGCGGCTTTATCGACTGAGATAAGGAGCCTCCTTAGCTGAAATAGTACTTATTTTAAATCCACACTGTATTCCCAAGATGAAACTTATTTGGTTGCGTTTATTAGTCTGCACTTAGAATATATAATATTTAGGCTTTTTTATATAACATATAAAAAAATAAGTGATGTGTGTTTTTTTTTCATTTTAGAGCTATGTTTTTTGAAGATCAAGAAATAATATAAAAAAATAAAAAAATTGCACCCTTTGTCTACAAACCATAAAAGCCTTAAGGTACAAACACTTTTCAATACAAAATTCCAATTGTTTTCATATCATAATATTTATCCTAGCAATTATTTTTTATTACATTTCATTTAATATTTTGATCTTCGAAACCGGCAGTTTAGGATTTAATGAAAAATTTCAAACAGGCCAGTTTTTTTTTGCGCGATTCAAAATTATCGAACTTTAGTTCAAATGAGGACGACTGATTATAACAAATAACTATGCAAAGTTTCAACAGATCTATTCGTCATTTAGTGTGGAACTGCCAAATAAAGGAAGGATGGCGTTTAAATTTGGAAATATGTGAAACCGTTTTTACCATTCTAAACTAAAGAAAATGCCAAGCATTTTATCCAATACATAGTTAAGAACGAACAGAGTAAGCCTTGCTTCCAGACATAAGTGTTTTCAAGATTCTATTAATTTTGTGAAAAGTATTATATTCAGATCACTTCAAGTATACCAATAACCTATTACCTGAGCACCACAACTTTAAACAGTTTAATTTTACCTTGTAAAACTAGATCATGAAAGCAAACACATGATTTCAGAATATCTCCTCAATGCTCAATCCCAGCTCAACAAGAACCGGATCTCAAGATAATGGCTTGCAATATTTAGGTAGCCTTTCCAATCAATTAATGATAACGAGCCCCCTATACAAACCTACTCAAATTAAAAATCAGTTCAGGGCCAACGGAAACAATCACTTGCCGAACGGTGGCTATAGTTATTCCATTTTCCGCCTCAATAAGCTTGGCATACCAGAGCAGACCATGTCCGTCCCTCTGGCCTACCGAGGGTGGCAATTATAATTAGAAAGCACCTTAACCACATGATCGAGGAGACCCCATCAACGGTCAATCCACACCCAACTAACCGACTGGTTTACTTCTCGATCGAACGAGAGTGCCTAGGTCAGATCAATCGTGCAAAAATTTTGCATGTTATTAATATAAATCACAGAGGGAAATCCTTGAAGACGGTGACCGACGCCGACGACGGCCGGAGGAGCGTACGTGCACTGAGCTGCCAAACAAAAGTGAACCATTTGTCTATATGCAATTTTTGACAAGCCTGCAGCAGTCGATGCTCGCAGCGCAAACAATTTATTACAACGCGCACGGGCTGCTCCATTCTTCTTTCGGTGGAGCTCGGATTGGATTAAATTCATCACTCTCTTTGTGGTCCGTTCCGTAATTAAACGGTAGAGCACATGTTTGACATGCCTTCGATTGTGTTCTTCAGTCAGTCAGCAACCGCAAGAGTCACTCGGACTATAAGGTTCAAGATTGACGACTTTGACCTCCGTCAGCTGGGGGGCTTCAGAACTAGGTGACCGTTGGTGATCTACGGTGCGCCGTCGTAGATTGACGAACTGACTGGCTGGCTGGTTGGCTGCTGGTAATGTTTTGACGTGTGGCCGCCACCGTGCATTGAAGGTCACTATAGGAGCCTATGGTAACTCTCTTCTCGTCGTGCGCAAATTGGTACTATAAGGTATGCGCGCACCAACTGTTTCTGCTGTACTTTTCAATAGCAGCACGAGTTCTACAGCTGCCACTCGCGCTGCCATCGGAGAGCAATTATTTTCGATTAAAACATTGCCGTTGAAAAGATGTGTTTGAACACTTTGGAACTAGGTAGTAACAGTTGAAGTATGGTAGTTAGTCGTCGACCCGATCAGGGCTGCTGCTGCTGATCGTTAGAAGTGAAAATGGACTTAATTTTGTAGTGGAATGTACACGGCCAAGGGAACGGAGTGCATTCCACGCAGTTTGCTGGAAATGGCCTTCCTAGCACTTGAAGAGATAAGATCGGACAACCGTTCTATAGGCAAGTGCGCTGGCCGCCATTATTTAATTTTGTATGCATCAAACAACAGCAGATTCAAGTTACGCAAAGACTCGTGCGCTGAAATGTCAGCTTTTTCGGGCATATTTGACATTTGAATGGGAGCGTGTAATTGCAGGAATCCATTTAGGAAACAAACCCACATGAATGCCAGTCGATTAGAGCGGAGCGGAATGATCGAATAGATTTTATATCCGACGGGGCAAAGCTTGATTATAACTCCTTTGAGTTCAAAGCTAGCTCCTAACCATAATTACATCATACTTAATCTCGTGTTTTTTTTTTCTCCAAGCAATCAAAATGAAACGTAGCATGATTTATCGTTTTATTCTCGCTTCGTAACGAATCATTCTACAGATAAAAACAACTCATAAATCCGAATTTAGAAAGTCGTCGCCTAGGAGCCGCCCGTTTTAATGACCCCGATTTCGTCATTAGCAGCACCAACGCCTTCTACAAGAAGCACATACCCACCACCATCAACACCAGAATGACAACTGTAAAAATAGATTATCGAATTATAGCCTCAACCGTTCTAAATCAGCTGCTTGGTATAGTTGGTAACGAGATTAATGCCGAGCAATCTGAAATGGATACACCGCAGTCCAGTCACGTCCAAACAGAATCAATCTTGGCCCATAACATAATCTTATCTCATAAGAACTGCACCAGCAAAACACCTCTCATGGACATTACGGTAAACGAACCTACGACGACAACGACGACGACGACGCTCTCGGATTCGTAATGGTTCTTACTTCTGGTGGGCAAAATTAAATCACTTTATTTTTTTTATAGACATTCATTACAGCGTGTTCCCTCGTGCGCACAATCACCTACCAACGAGACAACATATCGACGGTGTGAACGGGGTACGCTCGCTGTCCTCTTTGGGTGCCTATAGCTCTATACGCGCAGCAGTAGGGCTGGGTCGTGGTTTCGATACAGGCATTTACACACATGCGAAGCGGTTTGAACTTGAACGTAGAACCCAACAACGATCGGTAGGACTTTTCCTTTTACTTTGGTCAGAGCTTGATTGTAATTTATACTCTGCGCGCCGCCTTCGCCACGTCGATCCGTCGTCGGTGCTGGAGTGCTCCCCGGATCTTCTAATTGTGGGCGCAGTCCTTTCCGTGTGGCTGATTGAGAGTGGCGGGTTCTTGGACGGGTGTGGCCCGGTTTTTGCGCCTGGGAACAGGATCGTATTTGCGTGACTAATTTGCAGTAATTATGGGGTTTCTTCAAAATAATTGATCGTTTAACAGCACGTGGCCATCGTTGTGGCGTTAACTGTATTGAGAACATGCCAAATAGCAAAATAAAATTTAATTTCAAATTCGACCTTCTCCGATTTGCATGAAATTATTGTTTGTTATGATCACATTTGAGCTGCAATTCGGTCATTTTGAATCTTGCAAAAACATTTAAAATGACGTATTTGAAATTTTTCAGCAAACCTTAACGTCTTATCTAATCGAAATGATTTCTGAGACAAATATTTAAGAAAAAATAAATCCTTTAAAAAAGCTCATCAAAGTGCTGATTTCTGTGAAATTTTCAAACTGGACATTTACAAATTATCACAAATCAGAGAACAGTAACATACCTATATTTAAAATATTTAACTAGGGGAAATGGCTATAATGTTCGCCTATGGATCTAAGATTGGGCCGATCACTAAAAATCTGATATTTATCAATTTTAGCTAGATGAACGCACCTTTGGACCGGTACTAATGGATATTTTTGGTCGCTGTTGAAAATTTAGTCGATTGCTGAATTTATGTATGGGCCGAAATTAGAGGCATTTAGGCCGACATTACATCCATTCCCCTATTTGTTTTTAATATTTTTGGAATATGTCTATGTCAAATTTTCAAAATGGATTAACATAAATCATAGAACTAAAAAATTTGGACAAATGTTTGAAATTTTGATTTATACAATTGTTTGTAAAATAAATATTGCTACAGTCAACTTTCCACAACTCGATGTCGAGGTATAGAACCAAGTTTAAAATATAAATCATGACTGCTGTGATAGCGATTTTGTATGCACGGGAAATAATCCGTTCCGAAATCCGTCAACCTCAAGTCACGAATTCCGGAACAAGTCGATTTTCGTCTTACGAATTTACACCATAAGCCTGCGTCAGCCTACCCAAGTAACAGTTTTATCGAGGTTTTAAAGCATTCTTCAAGTCTAAATCATGGCTTACAGAACTCTCATAAAACCCAAATTGTTACTTGGGCACGCCACGCGCCGGTAACGGCAACACAAGTCATGAAAACGTGAACTCGATTCTGAAAATCGTTATTTTGTTCTGGAAAACGTGATTATAGTTCAGAAGACTATGATTCTGTTCATGAACGCGAAGAGATGAACTAGCCATATGGTTAAAAATCTCTATAATAAAGAAAAAAACATTTACAAATTTTTTTCATGGACGTGGGAGCATAGTTCATGGTCTGACTTTGAGCTTGATTGACCGCCCACGGTTGCTACTCTGTTACTGCCAGATCAGCTGTAATTACACAGAGAACCAATAGACGATGCTTGGGACTAGCAATCATCCTCAATGTGTAAAAACTGGTGATCTTAAATTAGGCAAGACCAGCGCCGGCCGCGCCCGAACACAGGTCAAGAAAGGAATGGGAAGGATTGTGTTGACATGACACTCGCTTTGATGGAAGCCGAGAACATCTCTGCACTTCCACGAGGAATCACTGGGATGTTGGATAAGAGGGTTGGGTTTGCAGCAGGGTTCGTTTTGGTAAACGATAAGCTGAATTGATGTCCTAACGATCATATAACGCGAAGGAGCTTGGGACTAAACCCACGGTCTTCTGCTCAGTAAGCAAAAACGTTTGCCACTAGGCAGACGAGCACCTTTTTAATCACCGAGTTGCTGTTATTACCATGTAGTCATATTAACAAATAAAACGATTGACGAATCTTGAATGTGGATGGGCCTGAGATTAGACTCATGATGTTCTGCTCAGTAAGCAAAAACGGTTGCTCTAAGGCCACCGAGCCCCTCATATCACATAATACCGTTGCTCAAATTTGTGTATCCATTCAAACCCGGAACCAACGACAAAAACGAGTTTCGCAAAAAAACACGATAAACAAGCGATTTTACCATAAATCTCTTTGATATGTAAGGACCTGGGACCGCGTTTTTCTTCTCAGTAAGCAGGCCACTGTAACCGACGATCTTTCAAATCCGAAAACTAAAAACTACGAAAAGTACTTAGGCCTCCATTAAGTTCCACTTTCACGCGACGTTCAATGACAGGGTCCTATCCAGGATTACATCTGAAAAATCCAAATCTGGCCAACGCCCACCTAAACCTGTTCTAATCCACCTGAAATGACTAACGAATGGAAGACTTTGACTACCCAGCCATGCAATAGTCTCATTCCGTGCCTTATGGCAACTTGATGATTCTATTGCGCTCATCTTTTGGCACCACCCAGGGGAGACTTGTTCCTGTACCCAATGCTTAACTTATCTCCATTCCACTCAGCTACTCGCAATTTCTTGTGATATAGTGGACGGAATATTATTATATGAGATAATTCAATGCAGACGTCTTTCCAAATTTGGCAGATCGACAGGTAATCGGTGAGTTACCACGATAGTTGCTATTCAACAACTCGACAACGTCCCATCGTCAACGCCTGCTATGATAATTTCTTATTGCAGACGCCAACGAAATGACGTCATCGAGCTATCGATCAACTACCCTGGTTATCGCCTGGTACCCTACAGCACGATGCTAGGAGGCGAACCGGAAGAATCGATGAGCTACCTCTCCCCCCATAGTTCATGGTCTGACTTTGAAGTGACAAATTTGTATTATGACTGTGAACAATTTCCTTGGTTTGTTGACAGATTGCCAACGAAGTTGTGCTCTAAGGCTGTGTTCCAATTGCTGAATTAACAAATTTAACTTCTAAAGGCTGACTAACAGTAAATTGGTACGCCCCTCGCACGCCCTATTGCACGCCTCTAGTGTTGGGAATCGAAAATCTTTGACAGTGGTTTGTTTACACTTCTATAGAGAACAACTGGTGCACATTTGATCAAAGGAGTCGATCGCGTTCAGAAATAACGTCAAATAGAACTCGAAAGAAGAAAAAATATTGTGCACAAACATTTGGAAAATTCGGAGTGGTCCGGTTTCAAGATGAAGATGCCGAATACAACAGTTTTTCGAGTGCTCGAAACCTACAAGGAATACCTGAGTGTGAAAAAGAATCAGTGGGCCTACGAAAAAACTGGAGCCAGGGATCGTCAGCTGCGCAGCAAGGTGTTGAGTTGCGTTAAAGCCAACCCCGGTTTTTCGATCCGAGATGTGGCCAGAAGGTACAATGCCAACTTTCAAACGGTGCGGAACATCCTTACCACGGAAGGATACAAGTCGTACACAGCCAGTAAACATCCGAACCGGCATATGAAGCAGAATTCCGTGGCCAAAAAGCGTGCAAAGCTCTTGTACTTTGATAGATGACGAAACATACTTAAAACTCGATTTTAAGCAGCTTTTCAAGTTCGTGTTTTCCGACAAGTTTGCGAAGAAGGGCATGATTTGGTAAGCGATTTGCAGTTATGGCCTGAAAACGGAACCATTCGTCACATCCTCGACGATGACATCTCAATTTTACATCGAAGAATGCCTGAAAAAGCGTGTATTGCCGCATAGAAGCAAAGTCATATTTTGGCTTGATTTGAACACCTGCCACTCCTCCGAGGTGGTTCTGGAGGGGTATGCTGACAACAAGATTGATTTTGTCTTTTGTCGAAAAATACTGGGCAATTTCAAAACAGCGATCTCGAAGAAGCGGTGGGACAGTCAAGGACATTCAGCAAATGCGGGCAAAATGGAACAAATGCGCTGATTTCGTGTCCCTTTCCACTGCGCAGACGCTAATGGGCTCCAAATCTTACCATCTAATGCTGTAATTTTGAAGTTTTAATAAAAGTACTGTAAAACAACCATTAATGGACTTTTTAAACTTATTGAATCATGAACTACAGGTCTTTTTGAGCGTATCAATTTACTTTTAGTCAGCCTTTAGTCTGTCAAAAATAATCAAGCTCGGATAGCAGGGTTATTCGATAACTTTTCTTTAACTCGCCAATTGGGACACAGCCTAAATATGTGAACTAGTTGTGCTTACGATGACGTGTATACGCAGGTGGATAAGCTGGTCAGGATTTAGGAAAGCCAAAGGCAAGACAGCTCCCCATTTGGCCCACACTGAACATCAGATCCCATGTTTCACCAACGTATCTGTCATGGATAGCAAAATTAATTAAGTGGAATTAAATGGAAGATAACAGTTTTTGCTGTTTTATTTAAAGCATTTCGCTAACAACCCAATTTCTTTACTTCATTATGATGGCTTCCAAGCCTTTGGGGATTTTTCCTTATTAGAGATTTGAATAAATTTGTCTCCTTTACTTTACTTAAATCTTTTGTTATTATTAGTTAGGTAGTTTTCGATTCTACACGTTGTAATTTTATTTTAATACCTGTGATCTTGAATTGATAACCTAGGGGATGAGTACTTAAGGGGTTAGGTTTTTGATAAGCCTTTAGTGGGTATAACACTAATGAAGACTGCGCATTGTAGTCGAAATACGTATCTGTTAAATGGAAGATAACCTTTTTGCTGACATTTGCAAGTTAAGATTTTTTGAAAAATATTGAATATGCCATTTTGAGATATTTTTCAAGATTCAAAATGGCCGAATTTGAGCTCAAATGTGAATGATTGATCATAACAAATAACTTTGCAAATCGGAGAAGGTTGCATCAGATTGACTCGTCATTTGGTGTGGAACTGCTATTTTGCCATTACTTTCAAGCACATCAAAATCCAGGACTTAGAAAAATAATAATTTGTTTTTAAGAATAATAATTGGTCATAAATGATCTAACATGAATGACCCAGGGGGTGATTAATCTAAGATTAATGATATATTCGTAGTCCCTCAATGATTTTCATAATTCAGTGTCTTCATCTATTTGCCTGTAGGGCCTCCCTTAGCTCAGTCGGTAAAGGCGCAGCTAGAGGTGGCTGGGTTCAATTCCCGGTCTGGTCTAGGAACTTTTCGGGTTGGAAATTTTCTTGACTTCCCTGGGCATAGAGAATCATTGTACTTGCCTCACAATTATACTAATGCAAAAGTGGAACAGGCATCGAAAGCTCTCAATTATTAACTGTGGAAGTGCATCTATAACACTAAGTTGAGAGCACGCAATAAGCTTATATACGATATGCAATAAATCTATCTTCCCGCATCGCGTTCCATCATCTATGTGCCAAAATAGATACTGAGTCGAGATCCTTAACGGCTTATTCCAATTAAGTGAAAGTATGCTCCGGTACTTTCCGCAGCATATTATTTTCCTACAGCAATTTACAAGAAAGCTGCAGCAACTTACAGAAAAATCATAAAATCAAGTATGGGATCAGACACAATGATTTTAATGCTTGTCCCATGGGGAATAATATTGGTATACATCAGTAAAGTGTATTAGGGCTGCGTTTATTTATTATGTTTATCAATGATATGAGAAAAAGTTACGATTTTGCGATGATACCGCAATAATGAATAGCTAAATATTTTGATCATGTAATTTAGTCTACTTTGCCATCTGACATAATTGTGACATACACGCCAAAATCACAATTGTTCAGGTCAAGCTATTTTCTGTTCAGGCAATGCAATTCTCATTACATTATAATTTCAAGCAATAAATCCATTCCTATTTGAAATCCTCAGGCAAGATAATGTCAGAAAAATCAAATTAAAGTGTTTGCTGCTAAGTATTCTCAGATTATCGAAGTGTATGGAATAAATTATGTTATTTGGATAGAAGGAAGGCAAAAAAGGACCGCGTGTAAAAGCGTGTCTGAGTACATCCAAAGTGTTTTTATGTTACTTCATACGCGAAGTTTTGCGATTTTCAGAGTTGGTTGGAAATGCTATCTAATATGAAGCTTTAGTATGATAATTTATTGGCTAGAGAATGGTCTTAGAAGAGGGTAGGTAGATAGTTCCGTTAGAGTACGGCAGTATGAAAATTGAATAGAAGTTGAAAATGAGTGAAGGGCCATTAATGCGACAATGCAAGTCAAACGCACACTCTATGCCTAACCAGTACGATATTCGCGGAGATTTGAAGTATGTATAGCTATCCCCCGAAGAACGCGTTACCCACGGGGTTTCATCCAGTCGGTCTGATTGTTTGCATGTGAGTAGTGCCAATGGAGAACTAGTCACTCGCAGAAAATCAGAGCGCTTGGTTAAAAACCCACCCACCAACGTCGCTAGAACTATTCCACAGCTGTACGCAGTATTTGAGCAAAGTCAGACGCACACGTTTTGCGTGTAGGTTTGAAAACATACAGCTATCCCCCGAAGAACGCGTTACTCACTGAGTTCTACCCACCGCTTTGTCTCGGTGGGTTTTTAACCAAGCGCTCTGATTTTCTGCGAGTGACTAGTTCTCCATTGGCACTTCTTCTTCTTCTTCTTCTTCGCATTTCAAGCTTATTGCATATCGCATATTAGCTTATTGCGTGTTCTCAACTTAGTGTTCTAGATGCACTTCCACAGTTATTAATTGAGAGCTTTCGATGCCTGTACCATTTTTGCATTGGTATAATTGTGTGGCAAGTCCAATCATACTTCTATGCCTAGGGAAGTCGAGAAATTTTCCAACCCGAAAAATTCCTAGACCGGACCGGGAATTGAACCCAGCCACCTCCAGCATGGTCTTGCTTTGTAGCTGCGCCTTTACCGACTGAGCTAAGGGAGGTCTCTATTGGCACTACTCACATGCAAAAAAATCAGACCGACTGGTTGAAACCCCACCGAGAAAAAGCGGTAGGTACAACTCAGTGGGTAACGCGTTCTTCGGGGGATAGCTATACTTCAAATCTCCGCGTACATCGTACTGGTTAGACAAAGAGTGTGCGTTTGACTTGCACTGTCGCATTAATGGCTCTTCGCTCATTTTCAACTTCTATTCAATTTTCATACTGCCGTACTGTAACGGAACTATCTACCTACCCTCTTCTAAGACCATTCTCTAGCCAATAAATTATCCCACTAAAGCTTCATGTTAGATAGCATTTCCAACCAACTCGTGTCTGAGTGGCTTTTCAAACAAACTAGAAATTTTTAATAAATTAGAACACCAAATGTTATAAACAATCTTGAATATAAATATGTAATTTAGATGTAGGAAATCGAAAATAAGGTATGTAACGTAAAAAAGGGGGTGTTTTCGAACGCATATTTCTCCACAGCATTATTGTGAAATATGTCATGCAATATGCCATTCTACAGGGAATTGATTCAGCAATTTTTTGGCATTTAGTACAAATAGTTACACAAATTAGAAATTGGTGTCTTTCTTAAAAGAGCCATCACATAGTTGGTACCAAACGAAACAAGCCGTAGGCGCATTCCCATTCGTATCATTCAACACGCAGCTGCTCAACGCAGACGATATTCGGATCGGAGGAAAGACTCCCCTGAAGTAGCTTGCTACCAAAGCTGCCTGCAAGAGCGCTACATCCCGCCAGTGAAAAACAACCGCCACTGTTCGGGTACATTTACCATCTTAACCAAGCGCTTCATCATCATGCTGAAGAAAATCAAACTCGCTCACCTTATCCGTAAAGAAAGCGCCTACAGATCTAAGAATTCCTCAATCACGACCCGGTACTGTGCACCAAACTCGCCGCTACCAGAAGAACACGAACCTGTGTGTAATCCATGCTACTAAGTGTGTCATAATCCAAAAAGACCTCCAGCTTGATCCTCGTATTATCAGCCTTCTTAAGGCGTGTTTAGAGATCGAAGCTAAATGAAAATCTCATATCAATACTCAATTTTTCACCAGCGTGAACAATGTTATTGTCAAACATTGTCCTCGCTTGGAACTATAAACATTCGATCCAGTGAAATCGAATTTTATGGATTCACGCATGCCGCTGCTCGTGGAAAGAACCGAAGCCAAGCAAAAAGTTGACATCAAGAGAGAGAGCGAATCTGTCAGATTTTTACTTCACTGGAGATGTAAACTGATCGATTTAGTTTCACGTTCAACCATTTTTTCACAACCTTTATCGCTAACGAAGTTTCATGATTTTTCACTTGCTTCAAATTCCACTTCGCTTCGATCATACTGTACGGCCTTTATCAAGGCCATATTTTTTTTTGCAAAAGAATAAATTAAAATTTTGTTTATAACTTCCGTCCACCGCTGCCAAACATACCAATGTCAACGCGCCCAACGCTCGTAGGTAGTCAACTAAGGACCAAAATTTTGGTAGACAAATGTCTATTAAATTTGCAGTACATTGATTGAGCAGAACTAGTAGTAACATTTCGTTTATTTCCATTAACTATGCTGGATCATACATTCACAGCAAAAAATAAATATTATTATTGCATCCAAGAGGATGCACTTCAATCATGTCGAAAATCTCATGTAATTATTATGGCCACAACAAAAAAAAAAAAAACAAATGCAGTAAATCTTAAAACTATAGTCAAAAGGTACAACACAATAAACATTTTATCTTCCATTTTCCAATAAGCCTCCTCCACTAGAGCAGGAGCCGCTTCCAGTGGTTTCATTGTATGGCAGATTCGCCAACGGGGGTCACAGCGCTTCAATTGCAGCAATGGACGCAAAACGTGGTCAGCACTCACACATTCATCACGAAACGGTTGCTTTCCAAAGTCGACGACGCATCGACCGAAAGAACGGTTGACGAAGAACAATGAGGAGGACAACACAATGGTTGCTGCCGAGTAAACAGACGATCGCGTGACACACATAGTGCATATTAGCTTATTGCGTGCTCTCAACTTAGTGTTCTAAATGCACTTCCACAGTTATTAATTGAGAGCTTTCGATGCCAATACCAATGCATGAATTTGCATATTGTGTGGCAAGCACAATGATACTCTATGCCCAGGGAAGTCGAGAAAATTGCCAACCCGAAAGATTCCCTCGACCGGACCGGGAATCGAACCCGCTGCCTCCGGCTTGGTAATACCGTGCCTTTACTGACTAGGCTATGAGGCCCCTTAACACTCACAATCCATGCATTGTGTTAATAATAATATTGTCTTTTTGGGCAAGTAATATTACACCATATTTTTAAAACGGTTAAAGTGCATCCACTTTGATGTGATATCAAAATTAATTATTTGCTGTGTTGCACTTGATTTGCCTAAAGGGCTCTTCATCTTTTATTTAATGGTTGATTAAATTTTAAATTAAATTGTCTGTTTTTCAATAAGCTTACATTACCTACCCATTTGGGGGCGTATATTTATTGATTTGAACAATTTAATATCCCACTCAGACATTCAAAATAGTGAACGTGATACCAGAAAACGATACGAATAAGCTTGATATATGATGTAAAATATCCAAAAAATATCGAAAATAAACTAAGCAAATGTCGCTACGACTACCATGACAAATTCGCTCTGTAACATAGCTCGATCAGAGTGGTAGAAAGATAATGATATATTGCTTGCCTGCTTTGTTTCAATATACACGGATGAGGACATAGCTTGATCTGAATCGATAAAATACATAACAAACAAATCCCATTAACACACGTGTATCATCTTCAGCTTTTCTTCGTGAAGCAGCTTTCCAGCAATTTGCTCGTTTCCTTCTACCACCCCGAGTGAGCTCTGTCGCACGGGCTGCTTGGCATGAAAAAAAGGAAGTAGGTTATATCATTATTGCTTTCCACTTCTGACATAGCGTTATCATTCGGTTTCTTGGTCACTTGTCATTTTGTCATTTGGAGATAGTTTTGATTCCTTGGTCTCGATACATCTTTTATCTATTAACCAAATATGCTGTTTTTTTTTAAGATTTCGTGCGTTTAGTAGACGCAAATCAATCATTTTGCATAAGAAAACGGTACGTTTCTGTGGTGGGAAAAAGTGATTTCCCTATCACAGATTACAGATTTCAGTACCTTGTACTGAAAAATCCGAACGATACCTCTGCTTATGCTTATAGAATAGCAATATAATTTGTTATGATCTGATTTTTAATTTTGTATGTGAAACGCTACCAAAAATTCAAATATTTCTTATATTTCACCAAATTTCGAGAATAGATTGAGAATACTATGCAGAACATCTTTGTGTAAGACTGCAAATAGATTAGACTTCAGAAAAAAAGTTATTATTATATTAATTGTAGGTACGTGTGCGTGTGGAACCTTGGTCTGAAGTTTTAGATTAGTAACATTTTGTACAGAAATCAAATCGATGTGCAGTGTTGGACAAAGTTGTTCTGTAGAGTATTCTCAATCGCAGTCCAAGATTTGGTGGAGCTAATGAATAGGATTGTTCAGTTTCTGATACATTTGCTCATACATAATTTAAAATTTCGTTAAAATTTTGCACAGTTGTTGGGGACCTCAATACCCATTGAAAGACCAATGGGAAACAGAGGGTTGTAAATTGACCCACCCTAGTCAGTACTATTCAGAGAAGCCTGTTGCTGCGATTTTGCATCAGCAACTTGTTCTAGACGACTGGTACCTCGCTTCCAACCGGATGCACTCGAGGAACCCGGACTAAAACTAGAACCGGTGGGCCAATCTTATTCTGGCTTATTATAGATCCCAAGTGCTCGTATTTTTATTCTAAACCTGAAAATTTTGGTCAATTCCATGGCAAAACTAAACATTTATTCCCATGCAAACATTGCTGTTCCTATGCCTGGTCGAAATGAAAACCGTGTATATCGCGTTAGACCCTCGCTACAAGTAAGGCGAGTGTCGTTGAGTTCAAACGCCAATAACTTTTCAGGGTTAACTCTGATTTACATTCGGTCTTCAGCAAAGTTGTTTTCCATACCGCAAAGTTTCTTCATTTTTCACACGAAAAAAATCGAATATGTACAGTGCCACCTAGAGGCATACATTTATACATTTTTTCCCGTGCAAGCTTCAGCCTTTGCAGGGCCCCTTCCCGTGGACCGAATGGCATCAAATCTTTTGGGGGTGTTTCTGGCCCCTCAAACTGAAGCGTTTGAAATTCAAAGATTTTCTCATTTGAGCCACCCCAAGGTACAAGTTAGATGAGCGTTGGGACGTGCATGTGGTATGTGTTAAATACTTGTAACCTTTAAATACACTTTTTGGTGAAACTATATTCAGTAGATTGCATCTGAAGTTCTTCTCAAAATCTTATTTTAAAACATCCATTAAGAAACATTTTTTTCGATCGTTCGTTGCTACGCTCGTCAACGGAAAAAAAATACGGGTAGTGTAATGAACCTGTGTAGTCACTCATCCGGATACAGGGCTATCGCGGTATAAACTTGTACTTTCGTTACGCACATTGACTCTTGCTGGATGATATATGACCTGGCATATATCTTAACCGGCGTTTTCATTATTCCATATATGTAACACATCAGCTAATCCAACCAAACCATCGATTAGGGGAAAGGATATTCGAATCGCAAATGTCGCCATCAAATGAAATTGTTTCAATCGCCTCTCTCTCTCTCTCAGTATCTCCTTAAATGCCAGCAGCAATTTTATGCAATATCCAGCACTTTTATGCTAACAACCAGGGTTTACAAATCTGCTGAAATAAATAATAAAAAAAAAAACGTGATTAAACAAACTGATCGTATGTTTGTTATGTCTGTTTAAGCGATATTTTTTTATATCACTCTATTTAAGATTTCCTTCTGCGGGCGGTCAGCCTACGACGCTGCTCAGTATGTGATTACAGCTTATAGTTACTGCTGCTGCCGCCGCCAACAGCACCGATAGCATTCATTGCCAGCAGTGATTGTTTCAACTCTTGAGCCGTTTTTTTAGCTGTACTTTTACTAATCTACAGGCGAGAGCACATATGTTGTAGGCATGCACTATCGAATGCAACGGACACAAAAAAAAAAATAAAAGTGATACTATGGCACTGCATTTCAAGACAAGCCACTCCGTGTGATGCTGTAGACGGAGGTGCTGCAATTGCAGCAGCTTTACCCAGTTTTTAATTTGCTCTCAATACCCACTTTCGGTCGGGCTCTGCGCCACGTCGTGCTCGTGACGCTCACGTGACTTTTACGTTCTCGCCTTTTCATAATCTTTCTCCCCTGACCACAGACAAATGTTAGATAATGTGGTATCGCATGGTGTTTTTTTTTTGGTGGATTATATTTTCCGCGCTTCATCGCCAACGGCCAGCGAGTGCCACGGTAATTGTAAAGTTGAAGTTCGTTTGGTTTTTGCCTACTGATCCACTTGCAATTATAGTTATTTGGAGTCGGTATGATCTTCCAAAAACTGAGGAAAGGTGTGAAAAGCTAAAGCGCGTACCTAATGATAATGTTCAGCTGAACGATTGAAATTGCTACTGGTGGAGTCAAATGATAGCTTTTGGTTATGGTTCTCTTTTTTTTGTGGATATGGAGGAATTTGATGGTTGGTTTGAAATGAAATGTGCTATGTGTGTGTAGATACAATCCATCTCCCACTGACCGGCAGAGGTTTTATGGAAGAAATCTGCTTGCACCTATTTGTCGATAAAACTGTTTTTACATATAGATGCTAACATTTTTAGCCCTGGAGATGAAAGGTGATAGCTCTACTGAAAATCCAATGACCCATTTAAGGAATGTCTGGTCATACACATTCTGAGGTCATCTTCATATTCACTATGACCCGCATAAATACATTCACATATTGATTGTGATTGTGTAGTATAGAAGGGGGTCAAGGGCCAGGTCTCCGATAGTTTTATGCGCCGTGCATGCTATACCAGTAGACAGGGGGTGGCATCACAGCAGGTTAAATAAATTCTGTGTAATCCACGAATGTGAAACAGGGTGAGCCATAGTAACATCACCGGTAGGGTAACGTATCGATAAGACCCCATCTCAACATTAATGTATTAGCTGCCATAAGGGAGGGAACAATAGAAGGGGGGGGGGGTGTTGTGTCTTCTCATAGATAGCTGTAACTTAAGGTGGTTAATTCGAGTATAAGTAAAATATAGATAAAATTAGTAAGAAATTACCTGATTGTTTATGATGCCTGACTTTACTGTGATGTTGTTGTTGGTGCTCTTGATGACGCCGCCCTCTATAGGTCTGACGATGAGTCCGATGAAAATCCCAGCATGGAGTTTATTTCCTCATCGGGGTAAAGGTCATCGCAGCTGCTATCGTCTGATACTGTGCCATCGCTCGCTTCGTACACAGATTCAACCATTGTAGTGGCGTTGTAGGTGGCGTTATGTAATTGTTTTCTTTTATTTGTTTATTAATTTATTTGATAAGGCTCAACCGAATTAACTTTACAGAGCCGAGGATTCTTGGTCACTATACAATACATCTTAAAACTATAGTCAAAAGGTACAACACAATAAACACTTTATCTTCCGCTGTCCAAAAAGCTTCTTCCATCAGAACTGGAGCCGCATCCAGTAGTTTCATTGTATGGCAAATTGTTGTACGCCAACGAGGGTCAGAGCGCGTCCATTGCAGCAATGGACGCAAAACGTGGTCAGCACTCACACATTCATCACGAAACGGTTGCTTTCCAAAGTCGACGACGCATCGACCGAAAGAACTGCTGATGAAGAACAATGAGGAGGACCACACAATGGTTGCTGCCGAGAAAACAGACGATCGCGTGGCACACATCGAGAGTGGTCTGCTTCTGTCGACAGCCGAGTGAACACTGTTTCTTTTATTTGCCAGTCCAGAAATCGAAGGAATGGCCCGTTCTCTTGATATCCTGTTTCACACTAGTTTTCCAGATGTAATACGGCGACCAACTTTTTTCTTCCTTGTGACCTATGTTCGTTGTCTTCTTCAAAACTTCATCGTCTTGATCTAAAGAAAAGAAAATCACCGCTCGATCAAGCCAAATTCAAAGGTAGTACCTGTGTGATGTCGCATTCCAAAAGTATTGAACCAAATGAATAATAAAACATAAATTATTTTTGCAGCCTTTAGACTCAATTATTTAGAAAAAAAAAACAATTCATTGTTAAAATCATAATTCTAAACTACACAATTATTAAATTTTGGTTTGTAGTTAAATTCAAACAAACTTTTGGTCCGCTACATCACAACTGGCATCACTAGTGTGCATCTTTCAAAATATAAAGATACAGACTAGCCCTGGGACCTGGTTGCAGTTGAACAATCCTCTAGGTTATGCCAATGCCCAGGGATAAACACATTCACATATCAAATGGATATCTGAAGCGTATTGAAACTTCCAGAATCAAAAAGTACTTCTTGATACTGGCCCGTATTTAGTAATAAAATTGTAGTTTCAATTTATATGGATAAACAGAAATAATTACATGGATGGTAAATACACTTAGCTGTGCGTTCCAAAGCATTAGTTAGAACAAACGGCACCTCATTCCACGTAACAAGACGGATTAGATTCTTAATTCATCTCATATCACTGATCACTGCGATAAACACTAGGGAGACGTGAGGTTTGCTAATTAGGGTAGAGAACTACTTTGGCCTAAGCGCCCATTTTGGGCCTATCAAGCAGAAAACATCAAATAAATCCATGATTTTGGCGTAAACAGGTAAATTATGCATTTGGTACGATACTTTAGTTCAAATGCTACCGAACGAAGTCAATAAGAACGCGTGATATGAATGTTTGCACCCAATAGGGTAATTGATTCTGGTTGGACCTATCCAAAAACTGATGATGGTTGGACCTATTTTTTCAATCGCTAGTTTAGTCAATCTTCGCTAAGTTTTTATTTTCAAAGATCACTTTACTATCATAAAAAACTCTTTTTATTCAATTTGCATGGGTGTTTTATTGAAAAAACTTCAAAACAATTGAGCTTCAATGTGTTTTCAGAACAGTTCACTTTTCACGCATTAGCTCGTCATCATGCCTTACTTTCAAACATACAAAAAGAGAATATTTTTCACATTTAGTTTTATTTTCATGCAGTTAAATACTGCTTTAAGGTGTAAACAACACGTTAGTACGCCATTTATCCATTGGTTTCACTAAAATGTTTGAATAATTGGCGAAATTCGAATAGCTATATATGATCATGGTTGGACCTACGCATGATGATGGTTGGACCTATGTGTTTCCTAAGACGGCCGCTAGGTGCGCTTCGGTTTGTCTGCATCCTTCATGCGCAGCTGATTTGAAATTCGATTTCGTTTTGGCGGAGTGATCAGTTTCTTCGATTGAAAAAATGGCTAAAGAAAAGAGTTATACGGTCGAAAATCTTCAAGAGGCTGTTCTTTTAGTAAGAAATAAATCACTTACCGCGAATCAGGCACAGAAAAGGTACAATATTCCGAAAACGACACTTCACGCAAAAATTAAGGGAAACCACGGCAAGAAATATAGAAGGGAAATAGTGTTGAGTGTTGATTTGGAGAAGCAGCTAGCGGATTGGGTTTGTATGTGCGCTGCTTCTGGCAGTCCCAAGACGGCCAAAAAGATCTTGGAAGCTGCTAAAGACCTTGCGTCACTAGTTGGGCGTAAATTTAAAGGAGGAATTCCATCGTCAGGTTGGTTGAAAGGGTAACCACCGATTTCCGAACTACCACGGAAGTGCCGAAAGAATCTATTAATATGAATTTACACTAAGCATTTCACATACACCTTCTGTGTGTGAATTTACTTGAAATAAAATGTTAAGAAACTAAAAATTGCTAACTGAAACTTATTTCCGAAAAAAAAAACTCCTAGTAGAAAAAAAAAACTATAAAACCGGAACTAAATTCTGATATTCTGTCATTTTAAGCCCCTAAATTCCCCGGGAGCACCCAGAACAGGCCCGGAAGTGGCCAATGTGGTCCAAGGCACTCAATTTTGTTATTGATCTTGTTATCGAATTTGGAAGTAATGTAAAGTGTCGCATGATAGGTTTTATTCCTTCCATGTCAAAATTAGGTCCATGTTCCATATACCCTGGAACTTGTTCCGGCCATATCTCTGGAACCAGTTGACCGATTCCAAAAATATTCAATAGCTTACAATGGGACCACAATACCTATAGTTTGACGTTAAAAAAAAAATTCCAAATCGGTTCAATGATTCCCGAGAAAATGAGCCCTGATGAATAGCTAATGCGTGGAAAGTGAACTTTTTTTAAAAACGAAGTTAAACTCAAATTTCTTGATTTTTTTAAATAGCAAATTCATAAAAACTGTATAAAAAGGGTTTTTTTCATGATACCAATAAGCTCTAAACAAAGTTTTTGAACAAATATGGGCTAAACTAGCATTAATAGGTCCAACCATCATCATTTTTTAGGTCCAACCAAGATCAGTATAGGTCCAACCAAAATCATAATTCTTTGCTGAATAAAAACGTTTTATAAAATCATTTGTTCATAATATTTAACTTTTTATGTTATTATTAGAAACAAGAAAGGTAGATCTTTCCCCTAATCACGCATTTTTCTTAATTATATGTTGAATTCATAAAAAAATACGACATGAATATTGACGTCGTGTGAAACCGGCCTAAATAGGTCCAACCATCATCAGTTACCCAATTCTCAAATACAAATGAAGCGCTCCGACTGAATCAATCTTTACCTTCATCAGATAGGCCGAAGTGAATTCATTGGCATTTCAATTGCGTTTCAATGCGTTAGGCCGAGTTTAGAATCCGTAGGCCGAGTTTGGCGTCAAGAAGCAGTGTTAAACTTTTGACAATATCTCAACGATTGGTTTCTCTTTATCAAATATTACGGTACGTACGGAAAGGTAAATAAATTTGGAAGCCATCAGTAATAATAACATTCCGTTTGGTTCTAAGCTGTGCTAGATTAAGAAAGACAAATTTCGGGTTGTGCTTAATAGGCCGAAAATGGGGTAGATAACCCTATCACTTGAAACACTTTTTTATACGACTTCTGCGCTTTAAATTTATTTTTTTCTAGATCAAAATTGTAATTATTTTAATTTTTGCAAGAGCGAAAACGACACAGCAAAACAAAAACACGAAATGGACAGTGTAGTGTGTGTGTGTGTGAATTCCCTCTAACCTCCGCTGACCGGCAGCGTTATTATGGAAGAACTCTCTCTCTACAATGTCACATTTATGGTCATTGTAGACAGCTTTAGTCCGGGATAGCTCTATTGCAGATCCAGCAACCCATTTCAGAATGTCTGGAGAGTCACTCCCATTCCGAGGTTACTTTTACTTCCAGTTTCAAAATGTTCTTTTGAATCCTGGCACGTATTTAGATGGTTGTTTTTAGTTGTAAAATGTTTTTGGACTCAGGGGTAGGTCACTCCGCACACCAATCTTGGGTCATCTTTTTCGTCAGTGTGCCACAGGTGTACCGATTGTGCCGGTCATAGAATAAGTTGCGATTGTTTGTAAAATACCCATCCCGGCAACCCGCTATTTCTGACACCTTGAATGTTTTGGTTTGAAATCGCAAGGATGAATCGGATTGAGGATGGCGCGGGAAGTGGCGGGCGTGCGAAATTTTTATGTTTTATGTTCCGTAGGGTAATAAAAGTCCTGTTTTAGTGTTTTATAATGCCCTCAATGGCAGACCAGAAACCTAGCCTTTAGTGATGTGAAAAACATCGGTCTATCAGCGGCCGGAAAGAGTTGAAACTTGTGGGGAGCATTGTTGGAGACCGACTATAGGGGATGATTAATAGACTTCTTTAGTTTGATTTGAGTTGCAGCATTATTTGAATTAAGGGTACGAATGAGGTTTGATTAACTGCCTCTTTCTCTTGAGCCCACTCTAAAACCTAAATTTCATATTTAGATCTATAAGTGAACTGCTGGTCTGAGTTCCTCTGGTATATTCAATTAGAGGATGTTCCTGAATATACAGTCAAACAGCACGTAATGTTGTGAACAACTTTAATGACAGCTATCCAGCAGTGCTCCCATTTTATTTACAACAATCCAATGCCTACGAGATTGTGCCGAAGTTGTGCCGATGGTGTGCCGATGGATGTACCCAAGCTGTGCCGAATCTAATTTCGGAAAAATGTGCTGAGTGACTTACCCCTTGATTTTATCTGGTCTCACCATGTTAAATTGATCCTACAATCCATGGGTTCCGTTGTTTTCTCTACATTTTGCATCTCATTTCGTGATTCACCTTTGTCGTCATAGTTCCTTCAACGAACACAAAATGACTTGCATTGCCATGGTCGTCTGGGAGGAGGTTCACGTCTAGTGCTTTCCCCAGGAACCTTTCGCGGCCACCAGCTACCATCCGCCCAGTCTTGGACGTATCCAGCGAGGCAGCTTTCATATTGCTTGCAATCTCCGACACCGGCGAGAGACCAGCAACCGAGCACTTTTGCAAACTTGCTGATTCACGGCAACGTCGGCCGCCGAATCACCACCAAACCTCGCGACGAACACATTATCAGCACGTTCCCGGGCTAATTCACCAACCGGACCGGGTTCAAACTCGCTGACGGTGACGAATCTCTCAATAGAACAGAACTACACGTCGAACCGGGCTCCCGGGAGGCAATTTTCGACACCGAACAATGAAACTGAAGCTGCGTCGTAGATTTTGAAACTGAAGCTGCGTCGTAGATTCAACGTCAACCGGTTCACTCAAGGCAAATACAGGCAAAACATGATATATGATAACTTTATGAACACTTGAAACTAAATTTCAGCACACAAATTAACTGACGAAAAATACGCAGCAAAAGAAAAACACGTCGGATTTCGAGCGCGGCCTATTGCGATCAATCAAGATTGAAATTTATTTACAAAAAAACTATTTCGAATTGTAGGAGTAAATGAAATGTTATTAAATTTAGCATGGCATCAAACAAGACTAATTATCATTAGAAGACCATTTTATTCATCATGGAAAAATAATTAAAAATTAAAGGGAAAAGGTGGTAGAATTTTTTAATTTGTAATGCCAGTACCAGGGCTGTGGAATTGGAGTCGGAGTCGGACGCATTTTTGAGCATAAGAAGTCGGAGTCTAAGTCGAAGAAAAAGTACCGACTTCGTCGTTATGAAAAAGTAATTTCAAACAAATAGGGTAGGGAACTGCTTCGGCCCAAGCGCCCATTTTGGGCTTATCAAGCAGAAAACATCAAATTATCAATGATTTCGGCGTTAACAAGTAAATTATGCGTTTGGTACGATACTTTAGTTCAAATGCTACCGAACGAAGTCAATACCCGATAGCTAACCGATAAGATATGATTTTTTTTTTTTTTTTTATTATAGCCAATTTAACACTCTTGGGTCATTCGTGACTTGTCCGGGGGTGAGATTTGAACTCGTGACTTTGGCGTGATAGGTATGGATGTTAACCACTACGCCGGGGTCGCCCCCAAAATATGAATATCTTAATGGGGTATGATACCTTATATTGGTATGCTTGTGGTGTTAAACCTTGTTTTGATATTATTCAGTTATCAAAACATTTTGTAAAATATAAAATAAATATCAAAATAACAAAATGTGATCTTTCAGTTTTTAGACAATAACACCTCAAAGAGTTATTTTATTGGTATTAGAAGACCTTTCAAATAGCAAGTTTTGGTATTCTTACGTAAAAAAGCGTCTATTATCCGTCAGTTATTATAGGTAATAACTAAATTAATTATTAGTTCATTATTCGTAGAACATTTTAGAGGTAGTATTTTTGGTGTTTTACCTCTAGCCTACGAGGCTGTCAATACCAGATTTAGGTTGCCAGTTATGCTATTTTCATACCTGAATTTGGTATCTATAAGGTATTTTCTCCTGCTCGGGTAAGAACGCTTTATTTGAATGTTTGCACCCAATATTCTCAAATACAAATGAACCCGAGCAGGAGAAAATAACTAATGAATACCTAATTATGATCTGATACCAAAATTTTGTATTGACCAGCATGACATAAGAGATGAAATACCAAAGAATAATACAAACATATTACATTCAAAATACTTTGTGAATGCCAAAAATTGATATTTGGATACCAAAAGAATACCTGGGTGGTATTGTTTTGGTATTGCATAATCATAATTTGGTATTATAATGATATTGTGGGAACATTTTTTTTAAAATTATTTTTTGGTATTTTACCTCTTATGTCAGGCTCATCCATACCAAATTAAGGTATAGAGATATTCGTTATTCGTTCGTTAATAGCTTATTAATACCAAATTCAAGTATAAAAATAGCATAACTGGCAACCTAAATATGGTATTAGTGATACTGACATAAGGGGTAAAATACCAAAAATAATACCTCAAAAATAATCTACGAATAATGAATTAATAAATAATTTAGTTATTACAATAACAAACGAATAACAGACGCTTTTAAGATGCCAGAATACCATATTTAGTTATTTTGAAGGTCTCCTAATACCAATTCAATAAATCTTTTAGGTGTTATTGGCTACAAACTTAAAGATCACATTTTGATATTTTGGTATTCATTTGATATTTTACAAAATATTTCGGTAACTGAAACATATCAAAACAAGGTTTTATACCACAAGCATACCGAAATCTGGTATCATACCACATTAAGATATTCATTTGTTATCGATTAGCTATCGGTTCCGATAGGCCGAAGTGAATTCATTGGCGTTTCAATTCGTTAGGCCGAATTTAGAATCAGTAGGCCGAGTCTGGCGTCAAGAAGCAGTGCTAGACTTTTAACAATATCTCAACAATTTGTTTCTCTTTATCAAATCTTACGGTACGTACGGAAAAGTTAATAAGTTTGGAAGCCATCAGTAATAATGACATTCCGTTTGGTTCTAAGCTGCGCTAGATTAAGAAAGACTAAGTGCAGGTTGTGCTTAATAGGCCGGAAATGGGGTAGTTAACCCTGCTTACATAATTTGCTCCATGTGCATCTTTTTTGGCATATGACCGATTCGATTGATTTTGAATGTCTATCACAAAAACTAACATGAACCGTCCTACTGATGGTTTTGTTCTATTTAACCTCTTCCTACTACAGATCAAGTTCTTATTCTTTATTTAAATTTCAAGTTGCACGTTGGCATGATGTAAAATTATTTCTATTTTCCAAACGAACAATTTATAAGGCACATTACAATTATATCCCAGTCAGGGTTGTTTGGGGGTTCGAATTCTGTGATCGCTTTTATCTTCTTAATTAAGGCCTATTTGCAATTTTTTCATCTTGTGTGTGATTTTTTAAAACGTTTGTTCAGTATTTTTAATTATATAGAATAGAAGACGCGATATAAATATGTTTTAAACTCGGAAGAGCCATTGAATTTAAGCTTATGAAACAATAAAAGGCCAGCTTATCATTCAGATGTGATCCTTTCCAGTTATTTTTTTAAATTTAATTCAATCTTTACCAAATAATGTACCAAAAAATTAATTGAGGAGCTCGGCCAGCTTAATGGCTGCCACTTTTGCTAACTGAATAGAAGTTCGTCTGCTTAAGACGTGATGTTCGGAAACCCATATTAAATACTTCTCAAGAGCAGCTGTGGTTGTCGTCTGTGTGGTCGCCGCTGGGACGGATATCTAGTAACAGCAAGTTGAACGGCAAGTTGATCGTAGTTGTTTTGTGATAAAAGGTGCTCGGTGGCCTAGTGGCAACCGATTTTGCTTGTCGAGCAGAACATTATGGATTCAATCGCAAGCTCTTTCACATAAAATAGAGTTTTTGTGTAAATCGGATTTATTCTTAATAAGAGCATATAAATTTATTTGGTTAATTGCACAACCATTTTATTTTTCCTTTCCAGGAGAGAAAATTGCATTACTTCTCAAGTAACATTTGGAATGGGCCTATGTCTAAAACGTAAACAAATCAGGTTTTGATACCATTCTTTAGCACCGCTTGATAACTACTAATCATGGAGGAAAGTACCGCATAATCGAGAAAAATCATTAAAAATAACTCGATTTTCGAAATGGCCGATAAACAAAATTTTTCAATTCATCATAGGGCCGATGATTGAAAGTTTTCAAACCAAAGCTAAGCCCTACTGCTTGAGGCAGGGTCGATGATTTGTTTTGAATTTATTTGACGTTGCGAAAAGGCTTAGCAAATGGCGTACAATTTATGATGACAATCAAAAAGGCTTAACAAAAAGGGCCTATCAATGTAAAGATTCACGAAAAGGCTTATTTATTTATGAAATTAAATTGTTATCGATTTTCATATATTTTTGAAAGATTTTCGCATATTTTGGATGTTGTATACTGAGATACAGTTACTTTTGTTATTGTGAACAATATAAATGCCTAAAATACTTCACTTTTCTTAAATATGAATTGAATGGTGGTGGAAAAATTTAAAATTCATTTTCTGGTTTGTTTACGTTTTGGACATAGGCCCATTTGAAATGTTATTCTAGACTTGTTGATATATTTATTTGTATACTTGTATACTTATTTAATCAGATTCTGAATATGAGTGATGAGGGAGCTTATTGTGTTCGCGAGACCTCCGTTTATGCTGGATTTACTGATTTAAACCTTTAAGTTTATTTTCAGCTGTGTGTTAAGTATTTGTTTCAATTCCAATAAAATATCAAAAGATAAAATCAGTCAAATGTACTGAGGATAACTAAAAACGAGCTTTTTTTGTATTTTTTAATACTTGTTTATTTTAAATTCATTATATTTTATATATTGCATGACTAGTAGTTCACATATTTAAATCTCATTGTATCATTTTTCATTTACAGAAAATAGTTGTCCTGCAGATCCTGAAGAACCAGAAGGTGCATCAAATATCAAATCATTGTTATTTACATTTTATTTTATTATAATAAAATATGATCTATTGTTTTCAAAATTCGGATTTTCCGGAGAATAAATTGAATAATGTATGATACATAAGACCAATGTTTTGAATTTTTTTACCTTTGCAGAGTTTTGCTATTTCAAGAATTATTCATCGATACTTGTTTTCATAACTCTTGTATGCTCAAAGAACCTCGATTATTTAGCAAATTTATTCTTTACTTAAATTATATATAAATATTCATTGAATAGGTAGAGTTGAGTTCAATCATACCATGCAATTAAAATATTCATATATAGTTCCAGAGATGAACCAGCCGATGGCTGAAAGTCTCTTTAATAAAGAAAGATAAGATATTCATATATAGCTTGAGTTTAAAGAAATTGAGTGACTGAAATCGAGGTTGTTTGTATTTTGTTATATTTTACTATTATCGCAGGGGTCGAAGAAAGTCTACGAGAAGGCCAGTTGCTGTTGGTGCAGCTCCACTTGGTTATTTGAGTGAGATCATTACTTTTTATTTTTTCTACAATAACCCATCCCTATTGTTAGGACGTCAATTCAGCTTATCGTTTACCAAAACGAACCCTGCTGCAAACCCTACCCTCTTATCCAACATCCCAGTGATTCCTTGTGGAAGTACAGAGGATTTGTCGGCTTCCATCAAAGCGAGTGTCACGTCAACACATTCCTACCCATTTCTTTCTTGACCTGCGTTCGGGCACGGCCGACGCTGGTATTGCCTTGTTTAAGATCATCAGTTTTTACACATTGATGATGATTGCTAGTCGCAAGCATCGTCTCTTGGTTCTCTCTGTAAGTACAGCTGATCAGGCAATAACAGAGTAGCAACCGTGGGCGGTTAATCATGCTCATGCTCAATTCAATCTTAAGTTCCTTCAGATAGAGTTATACTTTAAATCGTCTTTCGTTCATAAAATATATATAAATCAGAGTGACATACATATGACCACGCATAACTCAAGAACGGATCGTCAAATTTGAGCTGTCTTATTTTGGTTACGTTCATCTCCGCCCAAAGAATATTTTTACAACAATAAAAAAGAATTAAAGGAAAATTGGAAAAGCCACAAAACTATCTTCTCTTCTTCTAAAATTCCCCCAAGCATTTTGGTGCCACCTAGATTAGAGGAGCGCATGCAGATCGAAATGTCTGCGCCCAAAAATCATTCTTCGGAGCTGGTCTAGAGTTATCCTCCAACGGGACCACAATGCCTACTCCTGAACTAACATGTGGCCGTTTGACGAATCTCGGGACAAACATGTTAAAAGCTGAAATATAAGCAAAACCATGAGTGACTTTTTCGTCTCGGCATTAGTCAAGAGTCGATCGAAATAGAAAGGATAAATCTTAATATATACACTTTATCATTGGCTAGTCATGAGCACATTCTTATGCACCAGAGCGTGGAGCACTGATATTGCTAGCCACGTTTCCACTGCGCACAAGTTTAATCTTTTAAATGGCGAAATGTCGCCAATTATGTAAACCAATCTCAGACTTTTCATAAGACCCTCCATTAAATTACTCCCATAAAAGTACTGCATGATTAGACCACCAAACATTCCCCTTTGGTATTCAATAAATCCACGATGCCGATCTACAATCAACGGTTCTGTACTTTCGCTACCAACCCCGCTATCCAAATGGTGGGTTTAATGTTCAACTCCCGGAATTATTACTACCCATTCAATAAAACCGAAAGTCTGCCCGGCGGTTATTGACGGACCATGGACCGTGGAACTCCCGGTACGTCCTGCCGCAGTCGGTTAATCATATGGATAAAAGTGCTCCGATTTCAGGCCAAACACTTGTTCGCTTCAAGACCTACCTACCTACCGAACACAAAACCGAAACAAGACAGGAGTGCGGGGTCCTATCATGATGAATGCTTTGCTGCTTTCGCGGTGAAAGAAATATAGGCAAATAGTTGCGCTAAATGGTTCGCCATACACACGGCAGCCAAAACTAACCGACACGGCGTACATATTATATCATCCAGTTCGATACACGAGTTTAACCAGTGATTTACAATTCAATTAGATCCCGGCTCAGATTTATTGAAACTGATAACCGGAGTACAAAAGCGTCGACGGACGACGGTTTAATCAAGAGAATCGCCGCAATCATTGTTCGCTCTAGCTACTACTCATGAAAATGCCTTAAACATTCAATTTGGAATATTTCTTAACATCTTTGGGATGGAAAAAAAACACTACACTTACCGCATTTTTACCCTTCTGAGTCACAATATAGATTTAGTAGCTCACCTGAAAGAAGAAAAGACGAAACAGACAATATAATTAATATTAGTCATGAATTTGCGTGGAGACAATCTAGCACCAAGTTACTCAGAGCATTGCACAAGCCACCACCCGTCGTCAGGCAGCCATTAGGTCACAAAGTGGTGAACAGGGTAATGACAAACAAATTTTTATTATAGTCACATTTACAGGTTTCCAAACTGGCTGACTGACTGACTGGCAGAAGCTCTGAAGGGAGAGCTCAGACGACGAGCTACCCTCTCGGGGGTGACCCAGTAATGCATTATTGTTGAACCGTTTCGAAGGTTGTAATTTGCGACTACCATCAGGTGGTGCGATGGTGTTCAGTAGAGGAGAAGGCGGGAGATGGCAACCTTTTTGGAAAGGTCTCCCCCCTGGCTGTGTGCCGGTCTGGCGATGATGGGCGAGATGAGTTTGTGAACTCGTGCCATACTTTTGGGTTAGTGTGCAAATGGTTTGTGGGGGTGCTGTTGTTGTCGCCCGCCACTGATCAAGATGATTGGGTAAGGGTTGCAATCTAGTAGGAGGAAAGTGCAAAAACGATAACTTCAACCCGACGAATTATGTCATCGGTTGTATTCTCCACTTGGGAGAGAAACTGTCAAAAAAAGTTCGGGTCGGTTTTGCACATGGAATCAGTATGAATTATGTTCAGTTTCAGGAAACAAATGTTTGTCAGTGCTTCTTTGGTGGATTGGAACCAGCGTTGAATGAAGCTGATTGTCAGCAGTAAACTGAATTTAAAATGTGAGATAATAAAATCAGCGTGGACATTGAATTCCGTAATATCTATTATTTGTAAAGCGTCCAACATTTCACAATTTCGTTCCATCAACATAATGGAGTGGAATAAGCATTGGCGTAACAAGTTATTTTCTGGATCTCGAGTTTGTGTTAAGCATCGATTTTTTTAATGACTTTATTTGTATAGGCTCAATCGAATAAACTTTACAGAGCCGAGTTATCATTTTCGTTATACATTATTAATGTCTTATATTTAAAGTTATTGGAACTGGACCGAATACTCGCGGTTGTCTCGAGGTTAGTGGAGCTTTACAATTTTTTGGATGGGAAAAGGGAGAAGAAGGTTTGAAATGTTGTTTACGATACAAATATTTAATTAATCCTAAAACATGAACGTATTTATATTCATCTTGTAAACAAACATCAAATAAAAACCCACACGTACAAAATTCAAATTAAACACAAGGTAAATCAAACTTTCAATCTAAGGTTAATATTCTTAAAGTAAACATATATGAGTTTCATAAACTCCAGATCACGTCTAGCCAAAATATCCCGAACTGGAACATTAGGTTGTCTACCTCGAGCCCGAAGGGAATCGTACAGCTCAGATCTGACTCCACGATGTTCAGCACAAGACTAAATAATGTGACCGACGTCCTGGTCACCTTGTCCACATTCACAGAGACTGCTATCCCCCAGCCCAACACGGAACAAGTGAGCGTTTAACGAATAGTGATTGGACATGAGGCGAGTCATCAGGCGAATGAAGTCTCAACCCACCTCCAACACTTAAGTGTCGATATCCAGAACATTTTATCTGTCTAAATATCCTTGATGATTTTTTTAAACCTCTTCGAAAGATTGTTTTGACATTTTCTCATGAATATTTTTTATAATCGTCCTAGAATTACGAAACAATTGCTACCAGACTTCTCCTAGAATAATCTAGGTAGTCTCTCTGATATTCTCTTATCATTGTTTGCATTACACTCTCTTATCTGTACACGCAAACCAAAAATCGATTACAAAGAATGTTAGTTCCGTTTCCTATCATCCTCTGTTCATGAACATCGCAACGAATGTTAGAGATTGACCATGCAAGTGATGTAATGGTTTTTTGTCTTTTTTATTTCATGTTCTATCTAAGCTTTCGACTATACCAGTAAGCTTGTAGAACGACGCACATTGTAGAACATTGTAGAACGACACACACACTTGCCTCGAATCTCTCCAGCAGAAAAAGCATACGAAGTCGAGTGTGAGAGGAAAGGAACGCTTCTTGTTTGCTTTTAGGCTATCTTTATTCAGAAGCATGGAGAGAGCAGTGGAGAAAACACAGGTCTGATAATCGCAACGTTCGTGGTTCGAGTCCAGTCGGCAACCTTTTTCCTATTTTTTTTTCGACATAATAAATTTACCTCACTAATACACTCTACATTTTTCGGTCTCCAAATTTCTTGCATTGGACCGCAGCTAGGTATATCGCATCCTCGGTTCATGCGGTCTCCACTTACATCCTCTGATGATGAATCCCACATAATTGTAAGCGAATCTTACATCCACCGGTTGGGTGTAGTATTTTTTTTTAATGTCATTCTACAACTATCATGAAATCCCGAATACTTCTGATAATAATTTGATCCTTTTTTTAAATTCCTTAAAATATCAGAAATTTATTGGTATATCTCTCAGAATAAGTACCTTGGTATTTTTCACCGAATACCGTAGAAATTTGCTTCATAATTTTCTAGGTAATTCGTTAAAAAAATTCTCCTCAAAATTCCTGCTGGAATTATTTTGAGCATTCGATAGTAATTATTCCAAAAATTTCATGGAGTTTACCTCATCATATTTTTTTTTCTCAGAAACTCCTTTAATCTCTCCTGACAATTTCCTTTGACTACTTCTAATATATTTCGTTGAAATCATCTTTACACCCAACCGGTGGATGTAAGATTCGCTTACAATTATGTGGGATTCATCATCAGAGGATGTAAGTGGAGACCGCATGAACCGAGGATGCAATATACCTAGCTGCGGTCCGATGTAAGAAAATTGGAGACCGAAAAATGTGGAGTGTATTAGTGAGTGAAATTAGTTATGTCGAAAAAAATAGAAAAAAGGTTGCCGACTGACTCGAACCACGGACGTTGAGACTATCAGACCTGTGTTTTCTCCACTGCTCTCTCTATGCTTCTGAATATGGTCAGCCCAAAAGCAAACATGAAGCGCTCATTTTCTCGCATGCTCGACTTGGTATGCTTTTTCTGCAGGAGAGATTCGAGATAAGTGTGTGCGTCGTTCTACAATGTTCTACAATGTGCGTCGTTCTACAAGCTTACTGGTATAGTCGAAAGCATAGAGGGAACACGAAATAAAAAAAGACAAAAAACCATTACATCGCCTGCATGGTCAATTTCTAACATTCGTTGCGATGTTCATGAACAGAGGATGATAGGAAACGGAACTAACATTCATTGTAATAGATTTTTGGTTTGCGTGTAGCATTTCTGTGGAACTATCCTTATAATGCTCTTTTGAATTTCCTTAGAATTCTCATATGAATTTCCTTAAAACTCTCCTCAGAATTCCTTTGGGATCAATCTTATGATTCGATTCACTTGGAATTCTCTTCAGTATTTCATCTAAATTATCCACAGAATTCCCTTTAATTAGTATTCAGTATTGGGTTTTATATTTTTTAAATTAATCTAGAAATCTCCTCATACTCCTTGTGAAATTCTCTCCACAATCATCTTGGATTTTTCTTTCTTCAGAAGTGCTCTGAAATTTACTTAAAATTGCTTTGAAATTCAATTCAGAAGTCCTTTGTAATTAACTTCTGATTTTCCTAGGACTTTTCCTCAGAATTCTCTTGTCGTTCACCTCAGAATTATCTTGGAATATTGGGCAGAATTCTTTTGGATTCCCAAAATACCCCCTCAAAAATCCCTAGAAATTTTCACTCGTATACCGTTGAATTCTTCGACATAAAACCCTGAACTCCCGTTTACTGCGCCAATGGGTATGTGCTAAAAAGAGTTATGATTGTATGGATTTTCTCCTATCAATTTTCAAACGTAATCTACGGAATTTCAAATAAATCAACAGCTGAAATCTGCACAGCTAGGAAAATATAAGCATGACGTACTACTAAGCTGCATACACATTTAAATGACGGATAACTTAATTTTCAGGGTATATTAGCAAGATATGAACTACTCAGAATTTCATAACAAGGACAAACAAAAATTTTATAGGACCATGAAGGAATGTTGACAAACCAGCTCAAAAGATTTAAAGTTTAATAGCTATTTCAGAGAATTTTAAAGAGAGACAAGCACCACCGTTTTTTAAAATTCATTTATTTGTCAAGGCTCAATTGCGTTAGCTTTGCGGAGCCGTTATTAAATATATATTAACAATATTTCTTATGACTAAAGTTAGTAGAACGGGGGCCGATTACTCACGGCTTACTCGAGGTTAAGGACTACAATTTTTAAACAGGTTGGACGTGGACTTGAGAGGAGGTACATGGGGGTCACCGTCAGTCGAGTCACCAATGGATTCATAACTTCGCAACGGGTGAGAAACCGGAAAGACAGCTCAGCGAAACGATCTGTTAAGGGGAGTACGCCCGCGAGTACCTCGAGACTCATCGTATGCGTCGAGTGCATACAGCCTAATACCCTGTTCACATTACAGCCTAAATCACGTCATATAGGCTGTCTTGCAATGAGCACTCATACATAGGATTTCCAGTGAAAACTATATGTATGAGACGTGATATACGCTGTAATGTGAACGGGGTATAACGCGATACGGAGACAACGGTACCGAATCCGTTGCAGCTTTAAAATGAGTGTTTTTTCCGCCGATTGAAAACAAAAGCTACCGTCACTGACGTGCACAGGGTGGGGCAAGCTGGGGCAATTGCCCACCCTTTTATAAATATGATTTTTATTTAAATAATTTGCAAAATTATGATATAAAATAACTTGATTTGTTGAAAACTTGATTTGAAGGTAAAATTACTTTATTTCATAAAATAAGGAAACTGAAAACCTTTTATTGCACCGTTTCCTTTGAGATGGTGCGTGAAAATTGCACCACAAAGATGCATGAAAGGACAAACTTCAATGATTTTTTTTGGTAAACCTTCGTGATGGTAAATAAAAAAAAAAGCTTTTTATTGATTTCTGGTGTAAAAATATCCTCAAGGTGGTGCATGGAGGGACTAATGAAAATGAAAGTTGGAAAAACTAAATAACGCTAAAAATTTGGAGGTGCACTTTAACTGAACATTTCTGGTAGAAAGGTCGTTACACTGTGGTGAATGTAGAAGCAAGATTTATTTATTTTTCTGGTGCATAATTTACATCGTTCTGATGAATGCAAGCTTCATTGAAAATTTATGGTGGAAAATTTGCAGCATTCTGGTGCATGAAGAGGCAAAGCCTGAAAATTGCACCACAAAGGTGCATGGTGAAACAAGCTTCACTGACAACTTTTGGTGCACCGTTCTGGTGAACAGAGGAGCATGCTTTATTGAAAATTTCTGGTGCAAAATTTGCATCGCTCTGATAAATGAAATGTACGGAAAATTTCTGGTGGACAACTTGCACTGGTCTGGTAAATGAAGGCACAAGATTTATTTAAAATTAAGCTATATTGAAAATTTCTGGTAGAAAATCTGCACCGTTCTGGTGAACGGATGAGCAAGATTTTTGGAAAATTTTTGGTCTTAAATTTGCATCCTTCTGCTGAATAGGGAAACAAACTTTAACAATAATTTCAGTTCCAAGGTGTTCTGAGAAAAAAAAAGTTCTAAAATATTCCGAGAAGAACCTCAAAGATATTGAATTCTTATGATAGTTACAAAATATTTCTGGGGAGAGTTAAAAAAAATTCTGCGGTTAATTTCTAGTGCATCTTGCAGATAATTCCAAGATAATTTTGAAAAGAATACAGAGAAAATCAAATTTCGAGTGAAATTACAAAGGGATTCAAATTTCAAGCAAATTCCGAGGATAATTTTAAGCTCATTCAGTTTCAAGGTGTTCTGAGTAAAAATCATGAAGAGTTCTAACTATAATTCCAGTGGATTTCAGAGAAGAATCTCAAAAGAGCTCTTAGGAGAATTCTAAAAAAAATCCGAGAAGAACCTCAAGGTTATTGAATTCTGAGGACAGTATTCCAAGAAAATTCTGCGTATAATTTCTAGTGAATCCTGCAGATAGTTCCAAGATAATTCCGAAAAGAATACCGAGACAATTAAATTTTGAGTGAAATGCTAAAGAGATTTTGAGGAAAATTTCAAGAGAGTAAATACCTATAATTTCTAGCTCATACCGGGAATATTTTTTTTAAGGAATTTCAGTTCCAAGGTGCTCTGAGTAAAAGTCAAGAAGAGTTCTAAAAATAGTTCCAAAGGATTTCTGAGAAGAATTTCAAAATAGCTCGTAGAGTTCTAAAAATTTCAAAAAGAATCTCAAAGAATTTCCCCTAGTTTGCCATTGTACCTTGGTCTATTGTTGTCTTACTAAAGAATCGTTTTAGAATCTTCTCTGAAAATTTCAAGTCATTTGCTACCGTAGTTAAAAAGTTACAGCTGATTATGTACGTTGCAATAAATTCGAGGTTTTCATTTGTATCATCTTTAAAACATGTTGAATGTTCGGCTTCATTTTCTGTCATCCCGACTGGAGGTACTTTGGGTCGGTTAATCATCGACATAGTCGATGGGATTAAATTTTAAATTTCCATTGGTTGTCTGAAAGCAGTTTGATTTGAAGAAGATGAACCACCACCGGAGTAAAAAATAAATAAAATTAGCTCAATTAAACAGTAGGGAAACAGTGGTGGGTGGATAGTACCATCTCCCACGCACTTTGCCTAAGTACCATTGCAAGTTTTATCAAGGTTTTAAAAAGCATTCAACAAGTCCAAATCATGATCTACAGAACTTTCATAAAACCCAAATTGTTACTTAGGTGGTGTACTCCCCATCCCCAGATTAAATGAACCATAGAAAAAAAATTGCCCCTCCTTAACAAGATTCCTGTGCACGCTTGTGGCTACCGTACTCTAAAACAGATAGAATGGTTGTTCGGTACAACCTTATCAAGCCTTCCAGATGGGCTCCCCACCAAGTTCCGGTGATAGTGCGGAGAAAATTGATTCTTTGCTAGCATTTTTGCCTCAAATACGCAATATGTTTTCTCCAAGTGCATTTAGAATCGAACCAGACACCTAAATACATAAAAGACATGCTATGAGTGATTGTTGTGCCCATGAGTTGAAGCTGTATTTGTGATGGATAATGCTTCCTAGAAAAAAACAACCACCTCAGTTTTCTCTGCAGAGAATTCGATACCCAGTTTCATAATCCAAGTTGTCCAAGGTATCTTGCAATGGTCCTTGCAGGTCCGGTGCTTTTGGTCCTATAACGGAAACCGGCGTGTCATCTGCCTACTATGTTGTTGCGGGTTTGATTTTATTGTCTTAGCATAACATCAAATTGAATACTTGTTTTGTTATCAACAGGAAAAATTGATATCAAATTGAGTATTCAGTTTGCTCTCACTGATAGCAGAAATAGTTTTCAATGTGATATCACAGGAAGATTTGTTTGCTCTCAATTTTGATATTTTAACCGTTAAAACGACCAAAACGACAGTAACCTGAGCAATCATTATCAGTGAAATCACAACATCAAATTTAGATTTCAATTTGATTTCAGACTTTGCTCGGGTAGTGTGAGATTTGTTGAGCATCTAGAATTTAGATTTAGATGTGTCGCAACCCTAGGTTCAAACTGAAAATTTACGCCTATCCTCAACTTAGAGTTCTTGGAATACATTCACAGATGTTAATTTAGAGCTTTCAAAGCCTCTTTTTAACCATGTGTATGACATGCTCGAGCTATTATTTGCCCAAACCCCTACCACACTTGTCGCTTATCGGTGGTAGAAAGTTAAATTCGATATTGTTCAGTCTTAAGCAACTTGATGCAACTTTTTGTGTGGAAAGAGTGCTGCTCGGGAGTAATAAAAAAATATTCCAACCCAAAACATTCTGAACCGATCCTAAATTGAACGAGATCTAGGATGGTCGAATGCCATTTTATAGACTTCAGTGGCTAAATTACCATTTTCGTGAAAGCACTAGATGCGGATCCCGTTCAAAAGGAAGTGACTTACCGTATTGCGAAGGAGAATGTACTGTTAACAAAGTTCAAGTGAGAAGAATCAGCATTGTGAAGATTTGAATTTCCTTTATGTGCGTTGAAAGCCGGGTGGAAAGGCAGTGGAGATACGCATGTTGTTTACGATTTACCACATAACGTTCCTGACCACGATCATCCGTGAGCATGTGGAATCCCTACTCATATTTCAACGACACAAGTGCTGGATGCTACTGTTGGGATGCCACGGGATGTGTTTAGTATTCCTCGTATTTCAGAAGACATAGTGATAGCCGCAACACGCAAACTGAAGCTCTCATTCGCCGTTATCAGTTCTAAAACGTTGTGTAGCCAATCTCTGCCTTCCACTTGCGAGGCTATTCAATCTCTCGGCACAGCAATGTGAGTTCCCCTGCCGCTGGAAACTTTCTCATCTGTTCCCAGTCTACAAAAAAGGAGATAAACGGAATGTCGCAAATTATCGTGGAATCACCTTCCTGTGTGCCTTCGAGATTATCATAAATGATGCTATGTTCGCGTGTTGTAAAAATTATATCGATACAGAATAACACGGCTTTTACCCGAAGCGCTCCGTATCCACGAACCTGATGCAGTTTACTTCTAACTGTTAGCGATGCATGGATTCAGGATGGCAAGTCGACGATGCGTATATGGATCTAAAAGCTGCATTTGACACGGTGGACCATAATATCTTGCTTGCCAAGCTGGAGATACTTGGCGTCTCGTCAGCGGCTGTGGATTGGTTCAGATCTTACTTGGTGAATGGCTATGTACGGGTTAAGATTGGCGCGTAGGAATCGGATGTTTTCTCAAGTAACTTGGGAGTTTCGCAAGGCAGTAACCTAGGACCGCTACTGTTTTCGATCTTTTTTAACGACGTCGCCTTTCTGATACCATCAGGATGCCGCGTTTTCTATGCAGACGATACGAAAATCTACAAAATTATTAAAAGTCTCTCAGACTGTTGGGATCTCCAGAATATGTTAGGTATTCTGTCAGACTGGTGCTCAAGAAATTTGATGAGTCCAAGCATCGAAAAATGTAACATTATTTCCTATCACCGAAAAATCGAACCAATCATGTTTGACTATGTTTTCTACGGACGCTGTCTTGCTTGTGTAGAGCACATTAAGGATCTCGGCGTTACCTTGGACTGCAGAATTACTTTCAGAATCCTCTACAATGACATCATCTCCAGAGCTAATCGACAATTGAGCTTTATTTTAAAAATTGCCGACGAGTTCCGTGACCCACTATGCCTCAGTTCACTCTACTGCTCGCTTGTGCGATCCTTATTGGAGTCAAGTTTAGTTGTTTGGTGCCCTTTCCATGCTAGCTGAATCACTAGAATTGAATCCATTCAACGCAAGTTTGTGAGATATGCTCTTCGTTCAAACTTGCCACCGTACGAGGAGCATTGCCGTCTCCTGGGAATCGAACCATTAGAGGTGAGATGGACAGTCGCTCAACCCGAGTAGCACACTTTCATCACAATAAGTTACAGCAACTTGTTTATGACTGAAATAAGTCGTATATAAGTTTCTAATTGATTTGTGACAAGTGTGCTACTAGGGAAGCTATGTTTGCTGGAAAGCTGCTTACGGGTGACATTGACTGTCCAGTTAGCTTAACTAAATATGTATGCCCCTTAGAGGCCTCTTCGTCAACGTGACTTTCTCTTTTTCGAACCACGGCGCCGAAATTACACACAACACGAGCCAATTCGAGCAATCATCCGGCAATTCAACAACTTCTTTTACATGCATGTTCGACTTCAATGTGCTGATGTGTTTCGTTATCGGTTACTTGGCCTTTTCCATACCGTTGACCGTACCTATTTAGTTTATGTTTTATTCATTTAGACAATAATTGTCAGTTGAATTTTTCAATGTACAAATAAACAAATAAATTAACCATGAACCAGCGTAGATGCTAAGGAAATTCGGGAAAATAAAGCGTTTCATCTGGGAGATATTTCCTACGAAGTTTGGCTTCGACATGTACATGTACACAATAGAGTGCCTGTAGGGAGAGTGACGACATATCAGCCAGTTTACATGTCTTCTGCTTGATTTATATGACGTTTTCAAAGCCTGGCTGTTCTAATTTTGACGAGTCGTAACTCTACTAATGCAGGTTCTCTTGTAGACAGGTGTACGAGGTGTATACATGAACGTGAAAAAGTCGTCCTCGCTTCTTATACAAGACGTAGGAGCACCGGATTAATTCCTGTTCCAAACGGACAGCCCCGGACGTGACCAGCCCAACAAACAATTTTAGCTGCAGACTAGCTTTTACAGGCAAAAATGAGATGTATAAGTTAATCTCCAGCTAAAATTGGTAGTTGGAAGTACAAAATCAAGAGAATAGAGAACAGAGCATATCTGCCAAACATATTTTTCGATCAAGGATTTAGAAAAACGATAGAAAGTCACTCGAAAGCCATCGGAGGGGATCATCAATTTCACCAAAAATCTATTCAAAGTGTTTTTTGTTCCATCATACGTGAAGTTTACGATTTTCAGAATTGGTTGGAAATGCTATACTAAAGCGCGATTCAAAGTAAATCTCTACGCACGATTTAATACACCACCGCGCCCCTGGTGGTTGGAACAAAAAACGTTTGACAGGCATTTGTTGACGAAGAAATTGGTGAAAAGTTTTTCTCGATTGATCGACGCATCCCGAAATTACGGATCATGGAACTTGAGAAAAGAAAATTAATTGTGCACAAACATCTAGAGAACCCTTCGTGGTCTGCCTCAAAAATAGCAAAAGTGTTAAAATTCCCAAAGTCAACGGTGAGTCTTGTAATCAAACCTTACAAGGATACTCTGAGTGTGGATATAGCACAGCGCATCTATCATAAAAGTGGCACTAGGGACAAAGAGCTGAGGAGAAAGGTGTTGAGGTACGTGAAAAGCAACCCAGGTGTCTCCATACGTGATTTGGCAACGAAATACGATTCCAACTTTTCCACCGTGCGTAACATCCTTTCAAAAGAAGGATATAAGGCTTTTTGTGCCAGTAAACATCCGAATAGCTCCCTGAAACAAAATTTAGTGGCCAAAAAACGAGCACGATTACTATACGAACGAGTTTTGATGAAATTTGATGGCTGTATTTTAATGGATGACGAAACTAATGTCAAAATGGATTATAAACAAATCCCCGCACGAAAATTTTACCTGTCAACTGGTCGTGGGGATGTCCCTTCCAAGTACAAATTTGATTTTGCTGATAAGTTTGCTCGAAAACTAATGATTTGGCAAGGAATCTGCAGTTGTGGCCTTAAAACTAAGGTTTTCATCACATCTCACACAATGACGTCGAAGGTTTACATTGAAGAGTGTCTGAAAAAGCGGATTTTACCCTTCATTCTTCAACACAAGACCAAAGTTATGTTTTGGCCGTATCTAGCCAGCTGCCACTACTCTAAGGAGGTACTAGAATGGTATGCTGCAAACAATGTTAAGAAGTGACAAATGCACAACAAATGCGTTTAATGTGGAATAATTTCGCCGGTACAGTATGACCAGCGACTGTGCAGATCATGATGGCATCGATCACAAGTAAAGAGCGACAGTTCGTTCGAAACGGTGAAATGTAATAACTTGTTATATATCGTTTGAAAGTTGAATAAATACCCTTTTGTTTGACGTTTTGATCAACCGTGTATGTTGTTTAATTATTGAGTTATGATCACTTGAATGCGTCCAAATTTACTTTGAATCGGGCTAGCGAAAGTTCTGAAGAGGGTAGGTTGATAGCTCCGGTAGAGTACAGCAGTGTGAAAATTGAATAGCAGTTGAAATTGAGTGTAGTAGTAAAGTAGTGCAACAGTTCAAGAACCATCCAAACATGTCAATTCGAGATGTCGTTAAAAAGTCCAAGGTACAAAAAGCCCCAAACCGCAATGAAAAGCAAAACATCACTGCGAAAACCTTCGCTCGGAAGCTTTACACGAAATTGCTCCCCAAATCGTGATGGATGACGAAACTTACGTCAAGGCCGACTTCCATCAACTTCCTGGGCAAGAATATTTCGTTGTCAAGTCTAAGTCCGATGTGCCGGAGGATGTTCAAAAGAAGAAATTATCGAAATTTGGAAAGAAGTTTCTTATCTGGCAGACTATTTGCCGATGTGGTGAAATAAGCGCTCCCTTCATCACTTCTGGAACAATCACCTGTACGATTTACACGGAAGAGTGCCTTAAGAAGCGTCTCTTGCCATTCATAAGGAAGCACAAAGGATCAACTCTGTTTTGGCCTGATCTAGCATCCTGCCACTACGCTCGAAACGTGTTGGTGTGGTACCGAGCCAACGGAGTCAATTTTGCGCCAGAAGATATGAACCCACCTCTGGGCAATTATGAAGACGGAACTTCGCAAACATCCCATAGCTATTAAAGCAGAGCTGGAGTTAAAGAAAATTTGGGTAAAAACAACAAAACACTGGGAAAATCGGTTGTACAAAATTTGATGGGTAGAGTGAAAAGGAAGGTGCGAGCATTCGGGATGAAAGACGAAATTGAATAAAATAAATTTTGTAAATCATAACTCATTAACGGGTGTTCAATAAAAAATGAGTATGATTTCAATACCGTCCAGCGCTATTGTGAGAGCATCCTGACTAAGTTTCATCTTACGGCTGACCAGGGCCCCTTCTCCAATATTCATTGACGTTTTTTTGAAGAATAAACATTATGTTTTTAATCAAAAATACTGAATTCGTTGAAAAAAAAATTTTTTTTTTACTAGCTATATGACTGAAAAAATCTCATTTTTTATTGAACACCCGTTAGTAGTTTTTCATTCCTGAAAATTTGAAGAAAACCCGATAATCTTTTTGATTTTGATGAGTACATATGTGTGTGCCATTTTTATCGAATACACCCTTTATGGTGCCATAGCAGACATGCTTGATTTCAATAAGGGACCATGCATTAATTATGTCACGCTAATTTGAGCAACAAATTTACCCCCCTCCCTCCCCCTATCGTGACGTTTTTTCTATACCTGATGCATTGCTTGTCACAAAATCGTAGACCCCCCATACTCCTTAGAGCGTGACATGATATATGCATTAACCTTAATATTTTAGTTTACTCGCATTAAGATTTTACGTCAGATTTAGTTGACGGATCATTATCAAGTTTTGTAAATCTGAATTTTGTTCAACATAAATAGAACGACTATCACAGAAAGTCATCCCATTTGCACTGCTTCTAATATGTAATATTTGTTATGCATGGATGTCTATAGAAATGATCAATTTGCCTCCTGATCACAGTGAAATAAATGAATCAAGTCTTGTGCAAACGAGGAAAATACTTCTGTTCCCGAACAGTCACCATTCGACTACCGCCATACATCTTCTTTGGGAATTTGAGACATCATTACCGACAAGGACTTTATTGGCCCCTTATGGAAAGCTCCATAGTTGAGCAACTCCAATTTAGATTCCACCACAATAACTCCATCAGGCTATGCCCTCGATTGACACACAAAGCGATCCCATGAGAATTGGCGTTCCGCTCTCCACGACCCCCGCAACTGACGTCAAAATCTCAATTTGGCTGCGATATTGTTTTAATAAAGTCATTCCCCGCACAGTCGGAAAAGTCACGTCAAAACAGCGACGAACGCTAGCAGCCATGAAAAATATTATAATCGACATCAAGTCATCAATTTGCATACGCTCTAATCCCGTCTTTCTAAATAAAACCCATAGAAAGACAATCGCTCCACACTGCCTCCGCACTCACACAGGTTGACAACGAAGACGACGACGACGACGACAGTCAATTGCACCAACCTTTCGTTTTCCCGGTTTTGTCTTTCTTAGAGCATCCAATATTCCCATGGCACCACGCTGCTGCAGTGCTCGTCTTTTCCAGCAACCCCCTAGCAGTACCGCGTCGTTGTTGACGATCGGCGACGTCAACTTGAGAAGCTAAATGTCAATTATTTTAGAATTTATCTTTATTGAAGTGATCGAAATGAGGAAAACCGCACTTTTACCGCCACCAATAGGGTTCGAAGCTGTTTCCCAGCGCGCCTTCTCCGGCAGGAGAGGGGAAGGTCGTTAGCTTTTATGGCCACACAGCTCGAATTTCCTTATTTTTCACCGACGAGAATGGGTCAATAATTTTTAGGAAAAGTTCAAATAAAGTTGATAACTTATAGCCTCACTTAATTGTATGCAGGGTTGCGTCCACTCGCTTCGCTATAACAGAAAAGTTTTTTAAATGTAATTATGGATGTTATGATATTTTGTACTTGTAAACTGCAAGAAAAGGTGGTATGTGTGTTGACACATAAAACCTGTGAATTTCGCTTTTAGAGAGATGCATGTTGGGGCCTACCTTAGCTCAGTTGGTAAAGGCGCAGCTACAAAGCATGACCGTGCTAGAGGTGGATGGGTTCGATTCCCGGTCCGGTCTAAGAATTTTTCGGGTTTCAAAATTTCTTTTCCCTAGGCATAATAGAGTATGATTGTACTTGCCACACAATTATGTATACTAATGCAAAAATGGTACAGGCATCGAAAACTCTCAATTCATAACTGTAAAAGTGCAACTATGGAACACTAAGTTGAGAGCATGCAACAAGCTGATATGACTTAGGCAATAAGCTTGAAATGCGTGGAAGAAGAAGATTAAAAATAAGAAAAAGAAGTAGAAGAAGAGTCAGTGAGATAGGTAAGCGGTCATGAATCATAAAACTGTCTGAAACCGAAATTTACAGGTTTCATGTGTCAAACACATACTTTACAAGCACAGAATTGCATCACAATATCTACTGACTTCATAATTTAAAAAAATCATATTTTATAGCGAAGTAAGTGGAAGCAACCCTGATTGTATGTACTGATTATTAGCTGTGGTAATTCAAGAATGGTATGTGCTCTAGGGGTGAACCCCAGTGTGTAGTTATTATGAGCTCATGAACATATGCGAGCATAAGGATATAATTTCTATTGAGAGCTTTATCGCCGGCGGCAAGCACCCCAGCAAACAGTGAAACCAACTATCGGGTAGTAAAATTTACATAAACGTTACCGATTTCCTTTCCCATGGAAACTATCCTACTCTATAGCTTTTAGTTCAACATGTATCAGGTACGTGGAAACACGGCCTGCATTGAAATTTGTGATTAGGATTTTGGTGAGCTAGCTTAAGTTTCAAACCTCAATTCTATTTTTATGTGTTAGCATATGGCATCTAATTTTTATATTGCTCAGCTCACCTTGAATAACAAAGGTTATTCACGAAAATATACCCTGCTCTATAATGTCAAACATTTAAAATCCCACCGTTTGATAAAAATCGTACACCTATAAAGGAAGTATCACCTATATTATAAATATCGATCCTCGAAAAAACGTCAATTTTGGTCTTCCTGTCTGGCCAACCTCATCCTCGGCCAGCCGGGATGACATTTAAGGTACAATTCGTGCCAAAAAGGTCGACCCCATGTGGACGGCCTTGAAGGCATATAAAACCCAATTCCCATGCGGAATGACACGATACCAACGATCGAACAAGATTTCATTCCGCTCCTACATTGGTCACCGATATACGAGTGGAATTCTCCTGTTGATCCCGAATTTCCCCATAAAGTCATTCCTGGCTCCACAACAGCGTAGACCATACCACTCAGTCACGCAGAAGTGGTTCACATTTGGAACTTTTTTATATCTCTTATGGCCAGTTTATTGTTCTTTTGCTCTTCTGTTTTCCTGTTTATTGCATGATTCTGTGCGATTCTGGTGAATCACCATTACCGCGGTGCCAGAGTGTGTGGTGGTAGGGGGTCAGGCAATAATTACGTAAGCACTTTTTTGGGATTTTAATCATCTTACATCAAATATTTGTATGATCTTTGTATGACTTGTGCATGATTATGTAAGATATTTTTGTGAACCCCTCCCTACCATGTATGAAAAGGTAAGAAAATGTCTAACACCCACGTGTTTACGTAATTATTGAATGTCCCCTCAGTAGCAGCGGATGACATTGAACCGGATTTTCGTTGGGATTATGGTTTCGAGTGAGTGACCTTTAGCGCGTGCAAATGCGGAATGCGGCTGTCAGTGGTGTTCTTAAATGCTATTTATAAATCGTATTTACGGGAGGTAAACGGGAAGAGTAGAGCGTGGTTGATTCGACTGCTAGTGCGCGATGGGTTTTTTTTTTCTGAGCTAATTTGGTTTTTGTATATGGAATCCCAACTAAAAAATAAAGGCTGCAAAAAACATAGTTTATATGCAGCAATTTTTTGGCTGCATGAGCTGCAGTTAAAATTATGCTTTAGGTTGATAATAATGTTGAGCTTTTACACTTTATATGTATTAGCCGAATTTCCTTCCGTTTCTTTGGATTTTACGTTTCAACTGCAACTTTATGGCTGTGGTGTTAATGATGCGATTCTACAGTTGTAGATTTGAAAGATTTTTAATAACTGAAAGTATTTCATGCCATTTTACTGAGGACAGGGATTTAAGTTTGTACTTCATCAAGCGCGCATAAGTGAGTGCTCCTCGGACCTTTCATAAAACATGATGAGTGGTAAAAGTAGAGAAAAGATTTCTTCCAATGTTTCAGACTCAAGATGGTGAATTTGATCAAAATACATTAAATGCATGCATCAAATATAATTGTTTTTGACAGTTGTTAGTTTAGTAGCTAGCTTTGGTCTGTGAGTGAAAACGATTGTGAACTTTTGCCCAACTGCTGATTCAAAAAAGCAAATGTTCGTTTGGAGAAATTCTCTTTCAAATGAGAACAGGACTTGGCACAAACCCCTCCGGTTTTAATTAAACTTTCAACATGTCATCAGTATGGACAGATCACGAGAACTTTTTGACTCAAGACATTTTTTTTTTTTGAAAAGAGCGTATGTGTTTTCACATATGAATTTTTCAAAAAAATCTTACTCTAAAACCGTTTAGAGTATAAAATTTGTTTCCGAAAAGAAGTTGTAGAGAATTGATTGGACTTTAAAGGAAAAAAAATACATACTTAAAAAAAATATTTGTGAAAAAAATTACATTAAAAACATAAAATGTGAATTTTTCTTCATTCCAACGTACGCTTTTTATTCATTTATTTTCTGTAATGACCTTACGTCATATGAAAATTTATAAAATTTAATAAAAAGGAGAAATTTCAAATAAAAACCTATAAGGGACAGCCCTGTTGGGTTGTAAGCAATGGTGGCGTAGGACTACGTGGTCTTATATAATAAATCTTATTTTTTAACTGCAGCAGGAGCTTGTGTTTTGTGTAGGAATAGAAATTTGAACGGGGTTCTCTCTGTTTATACTCTAGTATGACGCGCTTGTCATAAATGGCCCATAGCGACTCATGAAGAACTACTGATTCCGATCAATAACGGTGTGGCTTCTTTCTCCTTTTATGGATAAACTGCTTGCAGTCTTTCGGTATGTACTGGGAAACACCACCTTTCAAAACGCGGTGAGACCGTATGGAATTCAACTTTGAAATCTGTGTTAGGGAAATCATAGCAACAGTGACATTTTGAAAAATGATAAAGGCTTAAATTGAACAGACGCGTAGGAATATTTCTGATCGATTGGTGATAAAATTATTGAAATTTGTCCAAGGACAGCTGAGTTATTAACGTTCAAAATCTTTCATAATTTTGTTTCATGTTCCATTTTCTGTTTTCACAAAGTGTACCCATACCCCCATATAGAAATCACAGACGTAGTCCTACGTCATAAGTTGCTGGAAGAAAAGTTGTATGAATTAGAATTAATTAGAATATTACAATAATTGAATATGATTCTTTAGTTCATAAAAATCCAAAATTATCTCGGTGACCAAAATCCTAAACGTAGCTGTTTTTGAAATATTGTAAAAACAGTGTTTTGAAAACTGGTATTTTCTTAAATATAACCCCTTTTTATAAGTTTCTCGTGATTATCCATCTACATCTCTCCATTACAATATCAAAGATGTGCAAAAAATTCCCTATAGGTCATCCTTTGACACCAACGAACTGCAAAAGTAGAGTAAAAGAAGAATATTATATTCTATGTGGAAACACAACATGATTGTCCGTTTCTACTTTCAGCTTCCAGCTCATCTTTATAAATATTTTGTAAAATTTGGTGCAATCACTTACAACATAGACGCATTTCGCGCCAAATCGTATCGAAGCTGGCAGCACCCTCTCAGATTTCAATGAATCTTTCTAGATGTGTAAATAAGCCAATACTTACACTAAACAAATTCCACACGTTTGATCGAAGTGGTTAAACACTTGATTTTTTAAATGCACAATCTCATTTATTTTAAGTGTATTTCACCAATGTGTTTTTCTAGGGTTTCAAACTTTCAAATGTTGAAAATCATTTACTTTCTATTCAAGTGTTTTGCACATTAAATCACACTACTGTTCAAAACAGATGGATTTAAAGTGTTTTTCATTGCTTGCTCCGAAAGGTAAACATCGAAAAGAAGCGTTGTGACTTCATCCTAACAAACAGCCTTTTATATGAGAACAACCGTGGCACGGTGAGATCGAACGAAGACAATGGGACCAGCACATCCCAACAGTCCAGGATCGAATCCGAATCCGAAAACATATGTAAGCTCTGCCCTCTGGCAGCATTTTTATATATTTATCGATTTATTTTTAGAGTCGTAAAAGCAGAAGTCGATAAAGTAGAATATTGTAGAACATTGAACTATATTGTGCAGAGCTATTGATATCACCATATGAGGAACATAGAATCCAAGTGTTTCACAATTCAAATCCATGGTATTCAGGCATGGTTCATAGCATAAGATGAAATGGATGTGTTTCACAATAAGTGCAACATTAAGTGTGAGACGCATGATAATGACGTGTGGAATTTTTTGAGTGTAGTTTCTTCAAAATTTATTTTGTCTATCATTTTAGAAGGACCAAATTTTTTTGTCGATTTTTATAAAAAAAAAAGAATGGAAAAATTACAAGTCCTACAAAAAAGTGTTGTATGGATGACTTTTAGAAAATTGTTCAAATCTTCGGATTAAAATAATGAAAAAAAAAATCCACTTAAGACCTACACAAAAAAAATTAATTTTCAAAATTTAAAGTTGATTTAAAAAAAATCCATGTTTGATTTGGATGAATTGATGATGATGTTATAGTTACTACCAACCGTACATACATCGCAAGATGGGTACTTTTAAGGAAAATAGCTTATCTAACATAAACTTTCGCATGTCTGAACTGAATTTTGTTTAATGTGTCATTTTCATACAAAACTAAACCAGTGAAGTTCATAATCATCTCAGAATCCAATGAAGCTCAATTTGCGCTTCATTTTTGTCTAATCAACAACTAAGTTCACTATGATTAATCGAGAATTCCATATGAAAAGGGCTTATATAATTAGATCATTAGGTATGAATACAATTTAAGAAATCTTCCTTCGTTTAAACAACCATGTGGGAAGTCAACCTATCGCATCATAATTCGATGTGTCTTTCTATTATGTATACCTATACTATTTTCATTATATACCTACTAATTAATTCTCCCTATGAGCACTATAAAACTTAGGCTGATTTCATACTAGCAGCAGTCAATCTGGTACCGAAAGTTGTGAAAACAAGTTTTAGTAAAATAGTTATCATGGACCAAAGGATTGAAATGCTGTGCAAATATAAACAATCCGAGAAGCAACCGAAATAAGTTACGGGCCAAATCGTCAACGATGGTGGACAAAATACATTCTATGGGATTGTTGAAATTGGTGAAACGATGAGCATTTGTGAGTCATGCTGTGGCGTGTTATCTCATAATAGAAGTCCAGTTATGAAAAAACACCGATCGGATGGAAATGAAGTATACAACTGTCAATTAGTGGGCAGTAGTAAAGAGATGCTCCAGATCCATCAACGAGTGGCCATCAATTCGTAGATCAGCTAGGTAAGAATAGTTATCCTAATGATTCTATCAACTTTTCACTGCATCCTCCTAATTGTATTTAATAATAATTTTTATTTATTTTCTTATTTCCTTCAGTAACGGTACCATCGATTCCATCATTGGAGTCAGTTCCATCAGCAGATGAACTGCAGCGCCCTTACAGTGTTGAGAAGTTTAAAAACGTTGAATTTATCTCCAATTTCATCGGGGAACACGAGAAGCATGGATTATCGAAAAATCTACATGTCCAGAAAGTGTTATTGAATTCTGAGAGGGTGCTGCCAATTCCATATAAGATTTGACGAGAAATGTGTCATAAGCCCTTTTCATATGGTATTCTCGATTAATCAAAGTGAATTGAGCTTCATTAGATTCTGAGATGATTATGATCTAACTACCCTCTTGTAAGACCATTATCTAACTAATAAATTATCACACTAAAGCTTCATGTTAGATAGCATTTCCAACCAACTTCAGGAAAGCTTACTTACCTTCCCAATCAGGCTAAGGCCTTGTTGTCCTCTGCTGTTCGAAGAAGTCATCTCCATTCAACTCGATTCATGGCCACACTTCGCCAGCCTCGTAGTCTGCGAAGGGTCCGCAGGTCGCCTTCTACTTGGTTGAGCCACCTTGCCCACTGCGCGCCTCTTCTTCTTGTTCCTGTTGGGTCGCTTTCTAGAACCATTTTCACTGGGCCGCTGGCGACATTCTTACGACGTGTCTAGCCCACCGTAGTCGCCCAATTTTTGGAATGTTTACGATGGATGGTTCTCCCAGCAGCTGGTGCAATTCGTGGTTCATTCGCCTCCTCCATGTTCCGTCATCCATCGGCACTTCACCGTAGATGGTGCGCAACTCCTTCCGTTCGAAAACACCAAGGGTGCGTTGGTCCTCCACGAGCATAGTTCAGGTCTCCTGGCCGTAGAGGACCACCTGTCTAATGAGCGTCTTGTAGACAGTCAATTTCGTGCGGCGGCGAATTTTATTCGACCGGAGCGTCCTCCGGAGTCTGAAGTAGGCACGATTCCCTGCCATAATACGTCTTTGAATTTCTCTGCTGGTATCATTTTCGGCGGTCCCCAGTAAGCCCAAATACACGAACTCATAGACCACCTCGATTTCGTCACTGTCAATCTGAACTCGGGGTGGGAGGCTAACATTGTCTTCCCTAGAACCTCTTCCTTTCATGTATTTTGTCTTTGATGCGTTGATGGCAAGTCCAATCCGTCTAGCTTCAGCCTTCAGTCTAATGTACGTTTCCGCCATCGGCGAAGTCAAGAAGCTGGATGGACTTCCTGCCACTCGTGTCTGTTGAATATGCAGACACGCAAGTCCATCACCTTGCCGTAACCCCCTTCGGGATTCAAAGGGACTCGAGAGTGTCCCCGATACTCGAACAGCGCACATCACTCGATCCATCGTCGCCTTGACCAATCGCGTCAGTTTATCCGGAAATCCGTACTCGTGCATAATCTGCCATAGCTGATCTCGATCGATTGTGTCGTATGCGGATTTGAAATCGATGAACAAATTATGTGTGCGCACGTTGTTTTCGCGGCATTTCTGCAGAACCTGCCGAATTGCGAAAATTTGGTCGGTGGTAGCGCGGGCACCCATGAATCCCGCAAGGTATTGCCCCACGAACTATCTTGCAAATGGTGACAGGGGCGGAATTTGGGAGAGTACCTTGTAGGCGGCGCTCAGCAGTGTGATCGCGGGGTAGTTGCAGTAATCCAACTTGTCGCCCATTTTGAAGATTGGGCATACGACACCTTCCATCCACTCCTCCGGTAATATCTCCTCCTCCCAAATCTTGGCAATTACCCAGTGCAGCGCTCTAGCCAGTGCTTCACCACCGTATTTTAATAGCTCACTTGGTAGTTGATCTACACCAGTTGCTTTGTTGTTCTTCAGCCGACCGATCTCCTCCTCAACTTCTTAAAGATCAGGGGCCGGTAGCCTGTCGTCTTCTGCGCGTGCTCCAAGGTCTGTTGCCGTGCCACCTTCGATTTCTGCTGCTTCACCGTTGAGGTGCTCGTCATAGTACTGCTTCCACCTCTGAATCACCTCACACTCGTTCGTGAGAAGGTTACCGTCCAAATCCTTGAACATATCGGCTTGCGGCACGTAGCCTTTGCGCGGACTATTTAGCTTCTCGTAAAACTTCCGTGTGTCGTTTACGCGTTACAGGTTTTCCATCGCCTCGCAATCTCGGTCTAACTGCTGACGCTTCTTCCTTTGGAAAACCGAGTTTTGTCTGTTCCGCGCTTGTTTGTATCGCTCCACATTCAATCTCGTGCGGTGTTGCAGCATTCTCGCCCGTGCTGCATTCTTCTCCTCTACTAATAGTGTGCATTCGCCGTCAAACCAGTCATTTCTTCGGTCCGGGATTGCAGTACCTAGTGCCGCTGCAGCAGTACTACCTATGGCGGAACGGATGTCCCTTCAGCCATCTTCAAGAGAAGCTGTGCCAAGCTGCTCTTCCGTGGGTAGTGCTAGTCCTGGGCAACTCCGGCGTCCCGTAGTTGCTCAATGTTGGGTCGCGACGTTCGACTTCGACGGGTGTTATGCATCGTCGAGAGTTTTGAGCGCATGCATACTGCAACTAGGTAGTGGTTCGAATCTATATTCGCACTGCGGTACGTGCGGACGTTGATAATGTCGGAGAAGAATTTCCCGTCGATTAGAACGTGATCGATTTGGTTTTCTTTGTGTTGGTCAGGTGATCTCCGGGTGGCTTTGTGGATATCCTTGCGGGGGAAAAAGGTAGTTCGAGCTACCATACCCCGAGAGGCTGCAAAGTTCACGCATCGTTGGCCGCTATCGTTCGATACGACATGCAGGCTGTTTGGCCCGATTGCCGGTCTGTACACCTGCTCCAGCTGCGCATAGAACGCTTCTTTCTCGTCGTCGGGTCTCCCTTCGTGTGGGCAGTGCACGTTGATGATGCTGTAGTTGAAGAAACGGCCCTTAATCCTCAACTTGCACATCCTCTCGCTGATCGGCTGCCAACCAATCACACGTTGGCGCATCTTACCCAGCACTACAAAGCCGGTTCCCAGCTCGTTGGTGGTTCCACAGATCTGGTAGGAAGAGCCGCTCGATGCCCGCTTTTCCATACCTTTTGTCCCATCCAGCAAAGTTCCTGCAGTGCTACGACTTCGAAGTTGCGTGGTTGAAGTTCGTCATAGATTAACGTATCGCAGCCCGGGAAGCCGAGCGATTTGCAGTTCCATGTTCCGAGTTTCCAATATTTCGTCGCGTAGGTCTGTGCCGATTGTTCCGATCCGTATTTATTTATTTAATATTTCTCATCTGACTTTGTGTTGTCTTAATGAAATTTGATAATTTGATGGGGAAAAGCCGAAATGGCGTAAAAATCCCACATCTTTTCACAATACACAATACAAAATACAAAATTAGGAACATAACATTCAACAAACATGATGTCAGCAGCAATCAGAAGCATAAAATGTGTAATTGGCATGGTCCATCGCTGGAGGCAAACCTCGTCGTCAAGTAAAATACAGAGAACATGAAACTAAAAAGATTCAGGTAGCACATTTCTTAAGCTGTGAGAGCATTGGAATGTTACTCACCCGTTGCAAAATGTAATTTTGCCCATCTTGCACGTCGAGTTATTCCAATTTTCAGTAGATTTCATCCCTCGTGCAGACTTCGTTGAATTCGGTTACGAAACGCAGCCGCAGAAATGTTGAAATCGAAGTATTCGTAGAAGCTGTTAAAACTAGCAGACATGAATCTTATTGGATCATGCAGGCCATAATTTGTTGCGCGCGCCCCAAGATGTAAGAAATTCCTTGCCCGCAATGGTCGTTCAGGAGCATAAATTTCTAATTCTCCTAGCATACTTGGAGAGTCGATACCGCCCAAAAATACCTTTACATCAAACACTGCCTGAGCGATAGTGCCTCTACGTTCTAATGTATCAAGGCCCAAAAGTTGGCAGCGATGTTCGTATGGTGGGAGATTGACAGGATCGTTCCATGGGAGGTGGCGTAATGCATAACGTACGATTTTTTTCTGAACGGATTCGATTCTCGCTATCCAATTCGCTTGGTATGGGCACCAGATGACATCTCCAAATTACAATATGAACACGCACGAGAGAACAGTACAGTGCTTTCAGGCATGTTGGATCACGGAATTCATGAGCAATCTTGAAGATAAACCCGAGTTGTCTATTAGCTTTAGCGATGATCTCAGAATAATGCAGCTTGAATGTAATTTCAGGATCAAGCGTAATTCCTAGATTGCGGATACTGTATAGTTGAACTTGATTGGCTTCTGCTTGCGATGAAAAGAGATGATGCTGCATTTTTGAATACTCAGCGTGACGAAGTTCCTGGAACACCAATCATCAAAGTCTTCGATCATAGGCTGTAACTGTAAACAGTCAGTAAGGCTTCGAACTACAACATAAATCTTAACATCATCTGCATAGAAAGAAAGACAGCCAGCCGGAATAATCAATCCAACCTCGTTAATGAAGATTGAAAATAGCAACGGTCCTAAGTTGCTGGCTGTATTTCTTTCTTCAGTATTTGCAACTTGATGTTTTTTCCAGGGCGGCTTGTTGGGCCTGCCTCAACCCCCTGTCTCGCCAAGGGAACCAACGTGCACAGCTCTGTTTAGAGTCCCACGCTGGCACTAGGACGGTGATCAGCCAGTCCTAACATGGAGAACAGACGCCGTTTTGAGCCGCACCTCCATGGTGAACAGACGTTAGGGTTTGGTGAAGTATTTTCTCTATCACCATACTATGTTTACCGCGCCAGTTTTCGCGTCGCACCTCAGGAAAGCTGCAGTTAATAGTTCTGAGAACTTTAGGGGCATTCCAGTAGATCTTCAAGGAAGTCAAGAAAACTTTAGAGATTTTTAGAGAACTTCTGGAAATTTGTGAAAACTTCGAAGAAGTTATAAGATAAGCTATGTTTAGAGACCTTTAGGGAATCTCAGAAATCTTAAGGGAAGTTCCTATAACTTTAGGGATATTCCGATAATTTGAAGAAAGTACAGATTTTTGTAGAAGTGAAATGGTAAAGTTCCAAGAATTTCAGGACAATTTTTAAAACTTTTAAGAAGTGCCAGGAATTTCAAAGGAATGGTGGGATCATCACGGAAGTTCCTTAATATCGGGAAAATTTTCGGAACGTTATGGAAGTTTCAAAAACTTCTTGGAAATTTAGGGAGAATCAGGGAAGCACCAAACATGGAAGGTAGCTAAAAAATGACTTGGTCAGCATTTAGACTGCTCAATTGATTGTTAGAAAGCTTAGGGAAGTTTTCAGGTTGTAAAAGATGTTACGTAAGCTTCAAGACAATTTCTAAAACTTCTGTAAACTTTTAGTAGCTTTAAAGATGATCAAGGAACTTCAAAGCAGTTAATTTAATGTCAGGAAATAGGTGACATTAACTTAAGGGAAGCATCGAAAACATCAGGAAATTTTAGACTTTCGGGGAAGTTTAATGATCTTGAAGAACCAGTTTTGATAAATTAGCTGTAGTTTCATGAACTTTAAAAAAAAATGAGACCTTCAGTGAAAATATTAAAACTTCAAACTGAAATTTCATTTTAATGACAGCTAAAAAACGGGAACCTTAAACAAGATCCGGGAGTTTAAGGAAACTACATAAAATTCCTGTGAAATTAAGAAATTTTAGAGAAAATTTCTGAAACTTCACAGAAGTCTAGAGAAGTTTAAGAAATTTTTGGAAAACTATGAAAACTTCATGTATGCTCCGAGAACTGTTAGAAAATTCAGAGAACTTAAATGAACTATAGCTCCAAAAACTGGCACTTGTACATGCAGTGATGCATTCTCTGCCATTATGAGCGCTTCTTATAGGGGCGCACATATGAAAAATCTTTGAATAACCAGCTTTAAATTTCCATGAAAACACTGGCTTCAACCTCTTGGTAGCTATGCTCGTAAAACCCAAGCAACAGACAAGTTCTAATACGGTCTATATAACCTTTGTATGACTGGCTGTAATAAAGTTTACTCAACATAATTCCATGAATATGCATTACTTGGGAAGTGACGTAAATATAAAACAAATACTACACTACGTTGAAGGCAGTGCGAAAGTAATAGTTCATGAAAAATTGACTTTAATTTCTACCTTAGCCATCCTACCCAACACTGATTTTGCAAAGCATTAATATGTTTATCTTAAAGCATCCGAAAAAAAATTGGAATGAGCCCAATTTTCACGCCGGCTAGGTAACATTTAATGACTGTCGAAAACAACAGCCGATCATCGGTTCATACAACTCGATTAACGATCAATTAGTTTTTTTCACAGCACCTGTCTTTCTACTAATTTTTTTACAAGCCATTCCGAGCCATATTGCAATTAACCGTTGCGCATCAAAATTGCAAACATATTATTTGTGACTACTTTCCCTGCGGTTGCAACGTTATGTTGTTCTGTTGCGCATGCAGTTTTGATTGTTTGTTTTCTTCCACTGTCAGATGCCAGATGTCTTTTTTGTACGTGTAATATAAACCCTTTTTCAAAATTCGATTCACATTTTTTTTTTCCGTCGTCAGGTGAAAAAGATGATGATGCGCAACATATCCATGAAAAATGGGAAATTTCTTAACATGCGAAAAAAGGTACGCAACAACAAATGCCGCTTTCGGTGATTTAATTGGGAGAAACTCGAGTTCATTTAACAACCGGAAAAAAATAGCTTCGATGGTAAAGGTAATTGATCTTGATCGATTCCGTCGAAAATAAAACTTAAATCAATTAACAGATGGATGGATCGGTGCGCGAAGTTTTTTTTCTCTGCATTTAACTACTTCGTAATTAACATTCGTAACATGTGCTGGCTGAGGATGTTTGTGTCACACATTTGACAGTTAATTTGATCAATGTTACGAAATTTGCTGTTACCAACAACAACGACGGTTAGTGTAATTAAACGACCAACCAATTTCCGGATGCAACGTAAATTTCCTCTGGTCGTAATCATTGCAAAGCGACCTTCACCAAGCCCAGCTGGCAGATAAACTGCTGCATCGAGCGAACCAATTGCCACAGGATTCAACTACCTTGAGACAGTTCCCATCCTGGCTGGGTAACGACGACCACGACGACGTGGACAATTTGATTTTATTATATTGACTTTCGCACGTATACTCGCTGCTCTTATTATCAACATCCGGATCGGGGATATTTTTATATCTTTTTCGTTCACTTCCCACCAACTTGTCGAGTGGACCCAGCCTGAAGTTCAGGGTCGTCATCTACCTCGGAGCAGTGGAAAAGAGAGACAGAGAAAGAGAGTAAGAGGAAGAGAGCTACTGAGAAAATATGGGCTCTGAACGGACGTTCGGCTTGAATCCGGTTTTCTACAAAGATGCAACGAGGTTTATTTTGAACGTTGCAACTCGCCATCATTTTCCTGTGGAGGCACAGCTTAAATCTCCAATGTAGGATCGATTCGGCTCAAATCCACAAAATGATGATTTTGTTTCAAATTATTAAATTAATTGAGGCTAACTGATGCAATCGTATTCGTCTAGGCTCCTCTTTCGTCAATCATTCAACATCTTTAGATACGTATTTGAATGCTTAAAAAAAAGTTTTAACCCGCAAAAAATCCTATGATAAAAACGTGAGTCCGTGATGTGTTATGTAAGATTCTCCTTTCTCGAGCAGCGAATCAAGTCTTCCAGCAGCCTCATGGGAGGCAAGTTCGAGGAAAATCCAAATCGTTGGTGGTACTCTTCTCGGTGGTTCGAGAAAAAAAAAGAAACCGTTTCGTGTGCGAGCAGTTTGAATTTAGTTGACGTCCCACCGGCAGCGGATGAGTCTCCAACTGCTGCTGCTGCTGCTGCTGGTAGCCAAGACCAAGAGACGTTCTTCGCGCCGAGTGTCAGGTCACACAGAGCATAACTAACTGAACGGTTAAGTGGTACGTTTTGCTACCACTCTGCGTGGAATACGAATAAGATTGATGGGAACACACAAAGTGGCCCAAACACACGCATCGTCATCAAAGCGAGGGCTCCTAGAGCGAGTGGCGGTTGCATAAAAGCTCTTCACCGCAGCCAGCCAGTCTGGGCTTTGATGGTCCCTCATTGCTTCTAGTCTTCTTCTGCTCTACTAGTGCAGACTCTAGAGATCTAAGCGGTTCATACGCCCGCTGCCAAAAAGGTCACTGCATGACCCAAACTGAAAGGCTTGTGTGAGACGGCTGTGCTGGTTGGGTCTCCTCCTCGTCACCGTCGTCGTCAGTAGTGGCGTTATGTAAGCTCATTGAACCGAGAAGGTTTAGAAGAGCCGCTAGAAGTGTTTTTGCCGGTTGGAAAAGCTCTTCTCACAGGAAGTTTGTTCGCGCTTGCAATGATGGCTGTGCTGATGACAAATGCAATAAATTGGAAAGGCTACAAGAGCAACATGTGAAAAGGGCATGGAAGCTTTTGTTAAACGAACCTTTGTAGGTCCTTTTCTCGCCAATCGAAGGTCGCCCACGGAAATGAACAACATTATCGGGAAGGGGAAAGTTTCCATGTGGGTAGCGAGAAAAGAGCATAGGAAGGTAAAAGCTTGTTTACCCTTTTCACATATTGTTCAACTTTGGAGGTGAGTCACAACATGTGTATGGATTAATTCATGGTACAGGAATCCCCCGAAAAGTACATTGGATGGTGCCATCCACCCACCGCTTTTTCTCGGCTGTTATTCGTGCAATTGAACTGCTTTCTGTAGGTGGTTCATATAATATTCAATAAATTATGAGCACATCCTAAAATTATACAAGTGTATCTGTGGCATTACAATGATAGTTATTTGGTGGTATCTAGTTAAAATGTAATGCTTCTTCCAGTGCCAATTCGAGCACATGCAATTGTATTTTGCTAAAGAAGGTATGACTAAACAAGAACGACAAAAAACGTATGACAACAAATTAATGTCGATGATGGCTAAATAACGGTTGTATCTATGTATGTTTGTAATTTGTTCAGTACAGTGGAGTGTCGGTTTTATCACGGTTTGTTTTGTTCACAATCCATTTATATCACTCTCGGTTTTATCACGAAAAATAATTCGCATATATCAGGTTTTTCACACGCAAACAAAAATCCATTACATTGAATGTTAATTGCATTTCCTATCATCCATCGCAGCAATGATACAAGTTGACATCGTAGGCGATGTAATGAATTTTTGTCTTTTTTATATCGTGTTCTGTCTACGCTGTCCACTATACAAGTAAGCTTTTTATTTATATTTATTTTACTTTTACTATGTCTGTGGAAGAACCATTAGAAACAATGAGAAAACACACTTTCCATGTTCAAATATCAGCATACTAAATGAAGACCAAAATACACGTGCAGCGCAAACTGGCTCTGTAAAAATCAGGATGGAAGCTCAGACAATAATGAATGAATCGACTGGGTTAGAGATTACCAGGAAAGACGCTCGTAATCTGTCCAATAGAATTTTTCAGAAAAATAAGTCGAATGGGCGATTGATTCTTTTGTACCTTTCAAATCAACAAGGTAGGGACGGCTTGTTTAGATCATGCTTAAGACTAAGTTATATTTCGCGTCCAATGGTTTGAAGTTTGCAATCTCGCCCATGTTTGGTCTTGAACTCCCATCTGGATAGGCAAAACACAAAGTTTCCTTTTTTCGACCATTATTGTCGAAAATGAGCACTGTCCGAGCAACAGGCAATTAACAAAGCGTACCATAGATATTCCTTCAGAATAATCATAAATTTTGAACTCGACTGTAAATTCCCTAGGATCCCTCCTGATTTATCTCAAAGTATTTTTCCGAAAACCGCTACAAGTTCTTAACAAAATTTCCGTGGAATGGTCTTAGAAAAACATAGGAATTATCCTGAGAATGTCGTATGAATTCTTTTCACCTTAACTATTCTCCCTAAATCCCCTTGGAATTCTTCTCAAAGTTTCATTGGAATGCTCCCAGAATTCCTTTCAAATTCTCATTAGAATTAGGTGTTTTATGATGCTTCTGACAGCACTCACCATCAGAGGGTGAGCAGTCTGCAATCGTATGGGCTGGTGGAAGAATGTATGGCGAAATTCACTGTTAATTAAAAATATCTAAATCTTTAACTGTCAGTCTTGTGGGAATCGACTAAAAGTTTCCATCATCAAATCCGAAAGAACGCCCCGATAGTGGTAGATACACCTGTTTTGAGATGTGGAGATTTTCAAAAAAAAAAAAGTTGATTTCTCTTCCAACCTTGGTTCTAGCGGTGAGAAAATTTCTACATTTAGTATTTTTTTTTAGCAATAACGACATTATTTAGAAATAATATATCGAACAAATCTAGAGCAACAATTGAAATAGGCGGAACAACCAAACGTAAACAATGGCGGTAAACGCAAATTTCTTGAGAATAAAAACACATCCACGAAATCTAACACCAGCGTCTGATAGAGCAAATTTTCTTTATCGAATGACATTGTTAAATAGTTTGCCTGGGTGTGTTTTGATTCTCGAGAAATTTGCGTCTAATGCTAATGCTCACGTTTGGTTGTTCCGCCTATTTCAATTAAAAATGAATTTCAACATACATTCTCAGGTCGGTTTTCCACGATTGAAGGTTGATCGCACTCGTGGTGGGTGTTATCAGAAGCAGGATGAACACCTAATTGAAACGGTTTATTTTTTCTTTGCCCGACGTTTCAGCCCTTATTTATTAGGCCTTCTTGAAGGGAAAATACTTCTGAAAAAATCCAAGTTAATCATGGTTGAAACGTCACGCAATGAAAAAAAATAATAATCGGAAAAACATATGTAAACCAATAAAAAAAAAGTGAAATGTTCCATAAACTTTGACGATTTCTATGGAACATTTCATTTTTAAGGGAACATCTCATCTTTCTAGGGAACATTTAATCTTTTAGAAGCTTCTATTGAACGCTTACCTGTCGCTTCGCTCTTCTAACTAAAACAAGTAGAAGGGTTTGTGCCTAGGGGCACGAACGGAAGCTTGACGTAGGACCGCTAGTGGACGGAACAAATATGTTAATCATTTATTTAACTCTTTCGGTTTTGAATTGGTGGCCCTGAAAAGGGCCGGTTGTTATTCAAATGGTGGCCACACCAGTGCAAATCGATGCCGACCGCATGACGGTGGCCTAGTCATTCAGCCTATTGCGAGAAGCCTTTCCTCCGGTCGATGTGGGTGTTTTCGTCGTCGTGTCGTTTTCGTATTGGTGCGATGCGTGCTGTTCCACTCATACGTCGTGTCCGACGCTTATCCGTCCGTTGCCCGAAAGTAAATGACGAAGAAAACGATATGGCAAGCGTTTCTATTATCGCTGCTTTTCTCCTCCCTTCCTTTCATTAGTGAAATGATGAGCGGTCAACCGAGCATTGAGCTCGCTCATGTGAGCATGCGCAATGTGTCGTGTGTTCGATTTGCGCTCTATCATCACGTCCGTGCTTGGGGTTTTCGTTACATGTCTGAAATTTGATTTTTTTTAATGTGACCGCCAGTATATAAATTAAAGACGTAGTCCTACGTCAAAATCGTAGGCAGGACAATACATCTACGATTCAAGAAAAAGATTAAAAGTGCCCTAAAGAAATGAAATGTTTCAAAAAAATATAAAATGTGCAAATAAAAACTATTAAATTTGCTAATAAAAAAGATTAAAGGTTTATTAAAAATCACTGAAGTTAATGGAAAATTTAGAGCAGTGCCGATGATGTAGTGGTAAGCGTGAATGCCGTTCGCTCCAAAAGGCCTGGGTTAAATCCCAGTCGGCGCTGTCGGGATTTTCTGAGGCATAAAATGTCTGATTCTAAGATTTAAACTTACTGATGCAATTTTATTTATTCATTGTGCTTCCTCCTTTTTTGTACTGAGGATTTCAACTTAAGTATTTCCTGTGAAAAGTGATTTCTCTAACAAAGATTTCAAAGTTGAATCCCATCCGGTTTCACCAAACGGTGTTTATTCAATCACCGCGTGGTGAGTGGTGGTGTTCTCCAGTACACAACGAAAGGCTCCCCGCAAGCAGCTAGCTACCAAGGCTGGCCTCAACCGCTGATCGGATTCAGTTCCAATCACCATGTGTGGTGGTGTCCGGTCGCCGGCATCAGCTGCAGCAGCAGCAGTGCTTTCGGCGCGTGGCGTTGAACATTGTTCTTCAGTACACAACGAAGCAAGCAGTGAGCTGCTTCTCACATGATCATCCTTAGAAGGAAGAAGAAGCCGCACCGTTATTGATCGGAATCAGTAGCTCTTCGCGAGTTGCTTTGGCCATCTATGCCAAGCGTGTCAACCTTATTCCAAACAACATACAGCTCACCAGCCGAGTCACCAGCCTAATAGCCCAGCATTACTCAACCATCACGACAGAACCACCATAAATTTGTAAAAGAATATTTTTGGACATTTGTCAAGGTCATCGGATGTCAGTTCCCATATCAAGATAGAGCTGCAATAAGGGCGCTTTTGTAAACAATGATTTCTTTCGATTTTGTCTTGAAAGTCAAGGCTCGTCCACACAAATCAACATCACCATCAGGTAGGGTAAGACTTCCTCTACCCGACGGTAATGTTGGTTTGCGTGGGAGTGCTCTTGAATTCCTAAAAATCATCGAGAGAAGTAATTGTTTATAAAAGCTGTTACGCCTAATTCCAGCTCTATCTAGATATGTTTAAATCTAACATACCATGAACTTTAAGGCAACATTGGGGGTGTGATTTCAAAAACCAAAGTCGGTCGCGGCATGAAAGTGGTCTGATTTTGATTCAGAGATGATGGATATCAATTCTTAATACGCCAATCGATAGAAATTTATTCTAAGAATCTGTTAAAATTAAGACTTTATAATTTTTCAAAATGTCACTATGGCAAATTTAACGGATGTGCAACTGTTGATATGATAATTAAAATTATCACCGATTGCCTGCGAAAATCGATTTCCCTAACACAGATTTCAAAGTTGAATTCCATCCGGTCTCACCAAACGGTGAATATCCCGAGTAGCACACTTTCATCACAATAAGTTACAGCAATTTGTTTATGACTGAAATAAGTCGCATATAAGTTTCTACAATTGATTTGTGACAAGCGTGCAACTAGGGATTCAATCACCGCGTGGTAAGGGGTGGTATTCTCCAGTACACAACTAAAGGCTGCCTCCAAGCAGCGAGCTAGAGCCCACATGAGCATCCATAGAAGGAGGAAGAAACCGCACCCCTATTGATCGGAATCAGTAGCTATTCGTGAATCGCTGTGGGTCATCTATGCCAAGTGCGTCAGAGTATAAACAGAGAGAACCCCGCTCAAATTCCTATTTATTTATTTATTTAATTAAATCTTCAACATAATACTGTACAGATATTTTCTAGGCTAGGTGTCGAATTCTATGTCTGTAAGTAGACTTACTAATGTTAAAATCATATACATCAAACGTTTCATTAAACACACGACAGCACAAAGTCCACGGTTCGTTGAATCCATAGTTGGTCCGATGGGTAGCTTGCCACAGAAGCGTGTAACTACGTAGAACTCTTTGAGGAGCATTGATGTAGTTTTGGCTTACAAGAGAGTTGCAATCCACGTCACCGTTAAGCAATCCAAACACGAAGAGTCGCTGAAGTAGTTTCCTCCTTGCTGCCAACGTGTCCAGGTCAATCAGCCAGCACCGTTTTTCATAAGACGGCAAATTTACCGAATCGTTCCAGGGCAGAACACGTAAAGCGTATCTTACGAAGTTTCGCTGAATGGCTTCGATTCTGTTAGCTTGAATAGCGTGAAAGGGTGCCCACACAACAACAGCATACTCTAGAAGACTGCGGACGAGAGCACAGTATAGTGATTTCAGCGCGTAGATGTCCTGGAATGCGTTTGTGTTTCGTTTCAAGAAACCTAATGTGGCGAATGCTTTAGCAGTTATCATGGAGATGTGCTCATTGAATCTGACTTTAGAGTCGATGATAACACCCAAATCCTTAACTAAAGAAACGAAGAGCAAACTACTGAGTCCTATCCTATAGTCATGTCGTAAGGGCTCGCGTGAACGGCTAAAAGATATTGCGCAGCATTTTGTGACATTAACATGCATACCGTTCAATATACACCAGCGCAAAAGGGAATCAATATCCTTCTGGAGTGCGCAACAGTCAAGTCTTGACTTAATTGTACGAAAGATCTTTAAGTCATGGGCGAACATAAGTTTCGAAGAACACAGTCGGCTACACAGATCGTTCACGAACAGGATGAAAACTAAAGGCCCCAAATGGCTACCTTGGGGAACACCAGAGGGTATCTCGAAACTAGGCAAATTAACACCGTTAATGCTCACATAGGCTGAGCGGCCAGTTAAGTAAGACTGTAGCCACTTCGTGGCCCAATTAGGTAATCCCATACACCTCATTTTGTCCACTGCAAGCACATGTGGTACCCTATTGAACGCTTTACTGAAGTCCACGTAGATCGCATCAACTTGTCGTCGTTTTTCAATGGAGCTGATCAGTGTGTTGACAAACACCATTAAGTTGGTTGTTGTAGAGCGTTTCCTCACGAAGCCGTGCTGATGTTCGGTAATTATTGGCCTAACCGCTTGATATACGACCTCATATACGATCTTCTCTAGAGCTTTTGGGAGGCAGCTTAGAATCGAAATTCCGCGATAATTTTCAACGTTGTAGATGTTTCCAGCTTTGTGAATAGGTGTGATGGACGCAACCTTCCACATTGTGGGGAAAACACCACTAACTAGCGAACGATTGAAGATAATCGACACAGGTGAAGCGAGAGATGCAGAAAATTTCTTAATGAACGATAAAAAAAAACACAAGCTCCTGCTGCAATTAACAAATAAAATTTATTATTTAAGTCCACGTAGTCCTACGTCACCATACAACCTCATAGGGCGGTCCCTTGTAGTTTTTATTTTATTTTATTTAACTCAATGTTTAAAAAATGGGCATTACTAAATTGAAATTCGTGACTCAGGTAGCTATGAACACATATTTTAATATTTTGTCTATTGCTTTGATATATCGATACTTCGATACAACGAATGATAAATCAAGCTACCATGAATTTCTACCAAAAATTACTACTACAATTCCTAGGTATTCCTTTGTCACTATCTTCAGAGTCGAATTTCCGAGGATAATTTATCACAATTCTTCCAGAATTCACTTCAGAATTCCTTTGTAGTTCTTGTCAGAATTTTCTTGGAATCATGGTCAACATTTCCTTGACAATGCCAATGACAATTAAAACTTATTTAAGAAGTATGATCCTCATAATTTTCTTTGGATTCTCCTCAGAGATCCAGTTGGAAAACTCTTGGGCTTCTTCTTATAGTTTCCAAGCAATTCTACTATTAAACCCCTTTGAATTTTTCTTTAAATTTACTTGAAGCACTCCTCGCAAAACCGCATGTAATTATTTCATTCTAACATTCCAGAATTCCTTAGAAGTTCTCTTCAAAATTGGTTCCCTGAAATAAAGAACACATTTCTCGACCATAGAAAGCCATGCTTATCTCTCGCAATAAACTGATTGACGGATATCTGCAGAACATCGATAATAGAGAGGGTCTAGTATAAGAGAGGAGCGGACTGGCGGGTTTTGAGCCAAACGAACTGTCAAAGCCAGAGCCAATCGAACAGCGCCTATCTTTATTGCATTGGCAGTGTTTCTAGAATTTACCCAGGCATAGGTTGCCAAGGCAGTTTGTTTTGAATCCGCTTCTCTCTTATACTAGACCCTCTCTAATCGATAATGGTCCTGCACCTTCGGACACCGTTCCCATTCATCACTTAGGTCCACTAGAAACGATGAAGAGTAGGAATGTTTATATGTTTGCCATGATTGAGCGATTCAGTAAGTTTATCAAACTTTACCTGATGCGGACTGCTTGCTTTGGTGTTCACTTCTATAATCTTTTTGATTACTAAGACATTTAGAATGCACGTATATGCAAAGTTTTTTCAGTGATATACCAACATATACAACAATTCCGTAGAAAAAAGTTATAGTGAGTATCAGAATTTCATGAAAATTAGTATAGTTTTTTCTTATCAAAAAATATTAGACTCATATTTTCTTATTTCGCAATTAAAAGGTGACCATTTCCGTGTTAGGGTGGTCCAAAAAATCATTTTTTAAATTGCCTTTTTTTGAAAAATTAAAAAAAAAATATTAAGATAAAAAATATATATTTTAAAATTTTAGAAAACTATACGAGGGGGAAGGCAAGATCTGCAATGTCTCAAAATTGGTATATGGTGTTTATGGACAGCCTACAGGCTGAACAGAACGTTGCATCCAGCTTGTAAGTCACTCATAGATTTCGTTACCCAAGTAACATTGTAAGTTTTATTGAGGTTTTAAAGCACTCTACAAGTCTAAATCGTGGTCTACAGTACCGTCGTAAAACCCAAATTGTTACTTGGGTAGTCACAGCTGATGTGACTCGATGGAGACGCATTGTGAACTACCTTGCGTCTTCATCGTTTCCATGCACGTGTGGTGTATATATTTCTGACTGAACGAAGATTTTTTTTTTAATTGTATCTCCAAAACGACTTCTCCGACATCGCTAGTTTTTTTTTATATGGGTCATTCCAGCTCAAGTGAGTACAGAATTTAAAAAAGTTGTGGTCAATGTCACCGATTTGAGCCAAACTTGACCAAAATGCTTATTTTGGCATTCTGAGCAAATGCCGTTTTTGATTTTACTCTAAAGTGCCTAGATCCATCTAGGCTACAACCCTGGATTTTCGAGATTTTTAAAAATGTCATCTTTCAGAAGAGATTACTCCACAACAAAATAGGCTATTCGTAATTTTAGAACGTCAATTTAAAGGTTTTTTAATGCAAATTCACATAGGTGTACGCACATTTTGTTTATGTTATAGCAACTACGGTAAACAGACTGATTGCTGGCAGGTATCAAAATTGTCAAAAAATGACCTATTTTCACCATGGGCGGGATTTTTTGTTTCTTAATTTTTTGGGCTCAATTTTTCACCACACTTTGAAAAACTATTCTACTAGAAGTGTTTTCAAGGGCAAATGATTTGGAAAAAATGTTTTTGAGGAACGACCAGATGATTGAGTGGTAGTTTTGAGCTTTTCTGGTGAAAAATCAATGTTATGTAATATTACTTATTTTTTCTTGGATTTCTTCAATAATATTGTTATGTTATTTTGCGTAGAAGAAGAACATGACAGTTACGTTCATGAATGGAAAGTGTGTTTTCAACAAATGAAAATTAAAGATTCAACGTTTATTTTTCGTAATAACTATAACATAAAAGCATTCTTGTATTTTGTAAAAGCTCGTGAGATTGCATCTAAAAAAAAAATAATTAAGGGTATTATTCAAGTAGCAGCTGTCATCCACAACTTAAAATTAATATACCTGCTAATCTATCTGATTTCATCGTAATTCTAAAGCATAACGTTTTGTCTGTATCCCTTAGTAACGTACTTTTCACTTTTAGGACCAACTAATTAAGGACAGAAGTAAAAAAATGAGCTAGTTGTGATTTCATATAATGCGAATCCTGCCCAGAACATGTGAAAATAACTTTAAAATATTTTTGTCGGCGTGAAGGAATTCAAGAAAAAATAAACAATATTATAATAATAAATAGCATTGATTTTCCACCAGAAAAACTCAAAACTACCACTCACTCATCTGGTCATATCTCAAAAACTATTTGTCCAAATCATTTTCCCTTGGAGGTACATTAAGTAAATGAGTTTGCCAAAGTGTGGTGAAAATTTGAGCCAAAAATATTTAGAAATAAAAAACCGCCCATGGTGAAAATAGGCAATTTTTTGACAATTTTGCTACCTGTCTGTAATGAACTCCTCTACTGTAGTTACTATAACAAAAACAAAATTTGGGTACATCTATAAGAATCTACATTAAAAAATCTTCAAAATGACGTTCTAAAATCACGAATAGCTTATTTGGTTGTGAAGTAATTTCTTCTGAAAGATGAAATTTATAAAAATCTCGAAAATCCGGGGTTGTAGCCTAGAGATCTAGGCTCTTCAGAGTCAAATCAAATTCGGCATTTGTTCAGAATGTCAAAATAAGCGTTTTGGCCAAGTTTGGCTCAAATCGGTGAGATCGACCACTTGAGCTGGAATGACTGACCCATATGTTATGTAAAATTAAATGATCTTTCAATCTTTAAATGATTAAAATTATTAAAATAAGAAGTTGTTGAAGGCCCTCGCAGTGAAAATAAAGAAAAAAAAGCATCGTTAGGAATTTTTTCATACAAAATCAAATATTTCTGTGCGTTAAGTAATTTTCATTAAAACAACATTGAAAAAATACGTTTGAGGTGTCAATTGTAAAAATCGGTCCAGCGGTTCAGAAGTTATGAATTGAAAAAAAGGCATTTTTTTTTGGTTTATCCTAACACGGAAATGGTCACCCTAGTGGTGGAATAAAAAAATACCAGTCTAATATTTTTTATAAGGAAAAACTATACCAATTTTCACGAAATTCTGATACTCACTTTAACTTTTTTATATGGAACTGCTGTATATACAAACAAACTATTCGTATAGAATACAAAAAATTGCCTATACGCAGGCATGGAAAATCATTAGCATTCATTTCGTGCATTCGTTTACATTCATTTGCCCCTAACTTTTTTCATCAACAGAATTCCGCAAAATATTGTATAGAGCTTTTGTAGGTTTTGTTATAAGCTACAACTTTTGTCAGCAACTCAAAGCCGTTTCTCTTATGTATGACGAACCAGAGCAAACAGAAGCCACTACTGTTTTTCAGTGAATGCATTTTAAATTCACTGAAAAACAGTAACAAGTTCTGCCCGCTCTAATTCGTGATGCATAAGATATACAGATTTGAGTTATGGGCAAAAGTTGTAGCTAATAACAAACCTACTAAAGCTCTATACATCATTTTGCAGATTGCTGTAATGAATGTAAATGATTTTCCATGCCTGCTTATACGTACAAAAGTGAAAATTTTAATTTCTTTTTAAACGAGTTGATTTTCCGTCATATACGGTTTAACCCGTAATAACAAATTCAATTTGAAAACTTTTCCCGAGCAGGAACGAATATCTCGATACCTCAAATTGGTATGGATGAGCCTGACATAAGAGGTAAAATACCAAAAAATAATACCAAAAAAATGTTCCAACGATACCATTCCAATACCAAATTATGATAATGCAATACCAAAACAATACCACCCAGGTATTCTTTTGGAATCTAAATATCAATTTTTGGTATTTACAAAGTATTTTGCATGTATTTTTTTGGTATTATTCTTTGGTATTTTACCTCTTATGTCACGCTAGTCAATACCAAATTTTGGTTTCAGATCAGAATTAGGTATTCATTAGTTATTATCTCCTGCTCGGGTTACGATGTTATCCGATTTAACTTGTGATAGAGTACGATGGAAAAATTGTTCATCAAATATACTCCCATATATAGTCAAAAATTTGCATTCTAAACGATTGAACTTGAGCATAATACGACGCATGTCATTCTTATATGCGATGTTGACTTAAACTATTGCAATTTGCGATACTTTCTATTCTTTGTTTTACAACTTCTGGTTGTATGGGGAGCTTGTAATTTTTTCCCCGCCCATTCGTAGTGTGATGAAATAAAACATCTAATGAAACACTAATGAAACATTACAACAACCCGAAAATTCAATTACATTTTTTTATGCACGAACAGTCGCTCATTATTTTGAACAATTGCCTCTTGTGCCATCATTAATTGCCAATTGCAACTGTTCAATTTATAGTGTCATTCCAATCAGTACTTCTTTGCGCAATAAACCGGTTTAAATGGACCGAAAATAACAACCAATTCACTTTCACCCAGATAATTGTTTGCCAAAAAATGGCACGTGTAACTTCTCCACCAACACCGCTGTGCAACAATACAAAACATTGTCTGCATAAAATTAGATCACCATCCAAAATCAGCAAGCATAAAGTGCGGAATGCTCAAGTTTAATGACGCGTACATTTTTACACACATTCCTCACATTTTACGTCCAACCCACAACCGCTGATGACTTGTTCACTGACTGGGGTAGCAAAGACAGAAAAAAAATGACTCAAGCCGCATCGAAAGCGAAAGTACTTTACATTGTTTTCCTGGCTGCACTTGTTTTATTGCCCACACCGATCGATCGACGATCGGACGCATAGGATAAACGCCACAGCTGAGCCATACTCGGCCATTGGTTATTAACTACCGTTTGGATGACGCGCGCCATAAATAAATGGTGGTAGGAAAAAAAACGAGAATTGATTGATAGCCATCATCGTCCGGGTTCGCTAGTGTTTATTGTTGCAAAAGAGTACTGTTCGACTGTTGTTTTTGCCCAATCGAAAGTGAAATTTATACCACCAACAGTGCAGAGAAAAAGGCATTAAAACGGTATTTAAAATTGAACCAACATCAGCCAAATCGGATGCGAATTCCTGAATTTATGTTTGTGCAATTAATCATAACGTTTCGTGATTATCATGCAAATGAGACATTTATGAATATACTGCCACTTTTGGTGAAATAATGTGCCACGCAAGTTGCGGAAGCAACTTTCAATCGGTCTTAAAGCTTGTCCTGAAACAACAAAACGGCAGATTTAAGCAAAAGTGACATCAATGGCAACGCAAACGACGAACCCTTAGAATCGAATGAAAATTATGTCACTCACCTTTTTGTTTCCGTTGCCCATAGGCACGCTCTCGTTCAGGTGTCGAAGCGGGTCTTCTCGATCGGCTAAGCCGATTCTGGTGCTACGGCGTAATCTGCTGTTCGTAACCCCTTCCGAATCAGTACATCACCGGTTTGTCTCTATCTACGACCCGGCCGTTTCCTAGTTTCATGTTTCCCCGAAGGCCTGGAAATGGCCTCGATCGGCCGCGACGGGGTCGTGGGTGTCACTATTGCCAAAAAATAACTTAATTTTTATGTTTTTTTTTTTTAATTTTTCCGGCTCCGGAATCCGAAATATTAATTTTCTGCCACTATAGCGCCAAATTTGCAAGTCTAATAGGACTGGCTCGTGGTGCCTTCTTTCCGGCTGATTGCCGCTCTCACACGCCAATCGATTATACAATTTTTCGACCGAAAACAAAAAAAAAACACGACTCTAAAAAAAATGGCGCTCCAAACGAGACACGAAGAGAAGAAATGCGGTAATTCGATTGTGTCACTTTTTCCGGCACTCGGCCACTGGAACTGGCTTCTTGGGTTTCCAGGTGATATTTTGCGTTTGCTCTTTCTCCGTCTCTCAGTCGTCGTCTTCTTATGCCCGTGTGCTCCACTTTCAATTTCAAATCACTCACACTCGAGACAAGCAGGCCGCGCAGCGTCGTTCACGACGAAGATGAAGACGAAGCGAAACGCTGAACAGTAAGAAATAAAAATTATCACCTTCAACTCTTTTACTTTTTTTCTTCGATGTCACACACTTTACTTTGCCGGGGGTTCACTTATTCTTCTTTCTTCTTCTTCTTCGTTTGCCTTGTTTTGGCGGCAGTGGGACTAGGTGTCATGTTCCATCATGAAGGTGTATGGAAATTATGCTATTATTTTATCCGCGCTTCTGCTCTCTTCGTTGCTGCCGTAACTGTAACACTGTGTGGAGGAATGTGATGACAATTTTTTTTTTTCAGTTTTTCGGTCACCAGAGCAATGCGTGACTCTTTTTGCAGCGTGGAATTCGATGGTTGGCTGGCTGGAGTGATGGTAATAATGGAAAACCTTATTGCACATAAATTTGTCAATTGAGCACGATGTTGACCTTCTGCCGGCTTCTGTTGCGTGTCCTTAAGAGTGTGGAAGGAATTTATGCAAATCTGTATCAACTTCGTGCGGGTCTTGCAGTAATGATTGCATTCTGTTCGTTTAACCCTGTGTTCATACTTCAACTGTATGCAAGTCGCCTTGAGAAACTAATTATTGTATACATGTGCTGTGTGCAAAAGTTGAAGCTTTACGGGGTATTTTGCATTTATGTCTGAACTATTCATAGATATCAGGATTTCCGTCTTCGCTGAAATTCTTACTTAAATGCAGAGCAGAAAACCCGTCCATTTTATGACGATGAACTAATGTAGTACAGGCAAGAGATACGAGATTTTCCGCCATTTGCTGGTTCATCTCTTGACGAATATTGGGGACTCCTGAAGGGAGCCCCCAAGTGACAGAGTTTGAAATGGCACACGGTTTGTCTGAAGAATTTTTTTTGCTTCAGCTTTTTCTTCACAGGATGTTAGTATTGATTTCAACAATCAAATCTATGATGGTTTTAAAATATTTCACCTCGGGTTTTTTTAGAAAAAGTGTTTAGAAGTTTAAAAAGCCGATTATGAGGGCGTTATGGACTATTGACCATACAAAACTATTATGAATTAAAAAATTCAAAAATTGATTGAATTAATCCAAATGGCATTAGATAAGTTCTTTTTGACTCCCAAGTAACATGCATATTGATTATGTCGACTTTGCGCAAAATCAATTGAAATTTGTTGGTAGCACAACATCATGTCTGATTTCTCTTCCCTCATAAAAGTAAAAGAGAAAAAAACAAGCAGGACGATCCGAGACAGACACGTAATCATAGTAGGCATTGATTTTCGGCCTGTTTTGAGTTTTTTTTTTGTGTGGAAAATCTGGAGAAAAAAAAAATTTGAAAAAAAACTTATGAAGAAAATGAAGAGTTCACTTGTTGTGCTTCGAAAAAGCGACTCTGTAAAAAAAATTAAGCCACTTTAGTAGCGACGATCGTTGAAAGATTTTTACCGAAGTTCATGAAGGAGATAGTAGGTATCCAAAAGTTTTGTTTTCGGTACCCAGCAAGTGACAAAGGTGGCATTTGCCACTAACACATCCTGAGGGGTGGAAAATTCGCTTGGATTTTTAAAAATGAATAGAGATTCATGACTCAATGGCGAGATCGACAATACATTCTGGCAACCATGACGAATGTGTTTGAAAATCGTTTAACCGATAATGCCGATAATACTATTCAGGAATGAAATTCACATTAGCTACTCTTACCCAGTGCAGTGGGTTAAGGTAGCCCTCACCTTGAATTACTACCGATTTGCTAGAGCTTCATTGCAGTTCCCATATTTTGTTTAAGGAAACTTTCAGGAAGGTTCAGCGACTTTCTAGGAAATTCTGTGAACTATAGGGAAATGTTGTAAATTTTAGTAAAGTTCTGAAAATTTAAAAAAAAAGTTCCTCCAAAGAAGCAGAGAAATTCAACAACTTTCATTGTTCATTGAACTTCAGGGAAGTTCTACAAACTTCAGGAAAAATCTTCAAAAAGATGTGCTTCGATCTTCAGAGAAGTTCAATAAACTTCCGGAAAGCTCTGGGTACTTCATGGATATTTTGTGAGCTTCAGGGGTTCAATGTCCTCCTGGTAGGTTCTACGAACTTCAAGAGAGTTCTGTGAACAATAACAACATTGTATGAATTTCAATGATGCAAAACGTTCTTCAAACGTGAGAAAAAATTTGCCAACTGTGAACCACAGGAAAAATTTAATAATATTAGTAAAGTACTGTGAACTTTGAGAAATGTTTGAGAATTTCAGGGAAAAAATGCCAAACTCAGAGACGTTCAAATAACATCAGGAAAGTTTAATGAATTTCATTGAAATTCAACGAAATCAAGGAAAAACTTATGAACAGAGATTTGAATTTGAATGTAACTTCTATAAGCTGTCTCATCGGGTCATTCGTGGTACAACTTCCACTTCGTGTCTTAGAAAACAGGAATTATAGAGATAATTTCTTGCAACAAAAATTGCAAATTATGTCTGACGCAGATTTCTCCTGAGAAAAGTCGTGCATATAGTGAAAACCAGAAACTTCAGAATCTCCTGATGAATGTGGGTGTCTTAGTGGAATACCTGTATAATGAGAGAGAGAGAGAGAGAAGGATTAGTTATTTCCATTTAATTCCACAACCTTATTTGCTTATCCTAGACAGATACGCGTATTTCGTCTACAATGTGCAGACTTCTTCGGTGTCTTGCACTCGAGTATTAGTACAAGTCACTGAAGAAGTCTGCACATTGTAGACGAAATACGCATATCTGTCAAGGATAAGCAAATAAGGTAGTGGAATTAAATGGAAATTACTAATCCTTCTTTCTCTTATTATTCAGAATCTCTCCGAATTGGCAGACGAAAGTAAGGATCACTTTGTTGCCAAAAGCATTAGAGAGTTAGCAGGCAAATAACTAGCCGAGGCTAGTTTTTCAAACGTCGCTGGAAGACCAATGGGTTTAAATTTGAAACAGTCAGGAAAAAAATCTAAGATTTCTCACGTTGATCTACTCAGCAAGAAAGATCTTAATCTGAGTGTTAATAAGTATGTAACAGTTATCGATACCGTCAAACTATCCAGCGCGGCTTCAAATCAGCTATGAGGAAAGACAACGCAGCCAAGAATCACAATAACGCAATTGAGTGGTTGCCGCAAATGCGACTCGGCATACGCAATTTGGATTTGCTGGTCACCATTGTTGATGCTTGATAAACGTGTAGTTTTTTAAGGATGAAATTTGGATAATCAGCTTACGAAAAAGAACACATTGCTTACTTTTTTGATATGTTGTGTAAAGAAGTCTAAATTTTCAAGAAATAATATACATTTTTTAACATCATTAATGTTTTTTTTACAAGTATTTTTAATTACCTTTAATTTGATATTTTGATTTTTGAAACCAGCTCAGTGGTTCAAAAGATAAGAATTTTTGAAAAAAGTAACTAAAAAAAAACAATTTTTTGGACTACCCTAACGTTGAAATATACAAAAAATATAAAAATATATTTTGCGATTAAGAACAAAACTACCATTTTTATTAAATTCTGAGAACCACTTTTTTGTTCTACAATGGAATGGCTGAATAATAGTAAATTCAGAGACTAATCCATTGTTTAATTATTTTAATAATTTAAACATTTTGAGATCATGACAAAGTTACAAGTTACAAAGTTACAGTGGGCTTCGTGGTCGTGCGGTTAGCGGCGTCACCCGTCGTTCAGGCGTATTGTGAGTGCCACGAAGTGAGGGTTCAATTCCCGCTCCAGCCGGTGGAACTTTTCGCAACCCGGAAATTTCCCTACTGGTCTACTGGGTGTTGAGTGTTGTCCGTTGTCTAGTGTTAAGTATTCAATCTGTACAACCTCTGGTGAAGACGGTGTCAATTGTCTTTTTCTTTTAATATCTGACGGAACCGAAGAGAGAATCTTGCTGTACTATTGAAACTTAGTATGTTGACTACTTTAATCCTCATTTGAATCATTTTCAGCTGAATTTGTTTCGATCCGTAACAGGTTTGTATCGTCAATAGTCCGTATAAACCTTTGTAAACCGCTAGGTATACTTCAAAACACTTTTTCTAAAAAAACCCAAGATGAAATATTTTAAACCCTATACAGATTTGCTTGTTAAGATCAATACTAACTTCATGTGAAGAAAAAACTGAGGTACATGAAAGATGCAAAAAAAGTGCTTCCAGACATAGCGTGTGGCAGTGGGGAGCCCGAAGGGACCCCTTTAGTTACAGAGTTAATGAGGTAGGGGAACCAGAAGAGACTCCCCTAGTGAGAAGGATTGGGCCGTCCGAGTATTTGTTTATGAAAGTTAGCTGTCGAGGTGCTGTCGTTGTTAGTAGATGTTCCTGGTTTGGTGCATTTGGTCGGTAAATTGTCGGGGTTTTGAATTCAGGGTTCGTTATAAAAGTTGGTCCTGGTTCGATGCAGTGGGTCGGTTATGGTTGGTTATTGTTAGGGAGTGTCTAGTATAAGAATTTAACTTTAACCGTTCGATTTATTGCGTTTGAATTACTTCTACATCAATTGAAAGGAATGAAATTCATCACATTACTAAACATAACAACGAGCAATGACGAGGAATTGCATCTCAAAACCCAAGGAGCGAATTCAACCAACGAAACTTCTAAGCGCAAAAGAATCATTACCAACCAAGAAGAAAAATGCGATAAGATCTTTCAGTTTATGATTTTTCAATATTTACAAATATTTACACATTACACACAATTACACAAAGTAACTCGGAGCGTTTGGTATGGTATGTTCACGCATCCTTCCACCTCTGTAGATTCAGGAATTGCATCGCTAATCGAATATAGTTATTGAAATTCGAAGCATTTCAAAGAATCATCTTTGCGGCAAATATTTACCACGCAGTAGGCCTGGCCGATTTGAAGTTTGTATTATATATTGACAAGAAAAATAATTAGGCATAATCTAATAGTACGTTCAGACTACAGAGTTATAACATGTTATAGCGCTATCTAGATGGTGGTTTCTGTGTTGCAATTATTTGACAACCGTTATAACATGCTATAACCAGGGTGCCTTCCATTCATTTTGACTAAAAAAAAATTTTAAGAAATTATGGAATAATAAGATATTATTAGATTATTTTGATTGTGTAAACAACAAGAAGAGATTGTTAAGTTTGTGTTTGACACATAATACCTGCCAATTTTGCTACATGAGAGTCGCAATAAGCCATTTTGTAATTTATCTCACCCACTCTTCGCTCTTCACTCTTCGCGAAGAGGCGATCAGAAAAACGCTCATTGTGACTCTGTCAAAGCTAAATTTGCAGGTTTGATGTATCAAACACAAACTTTACAATGTTTTCTTATTATTTACACATACAAAATATCATCAAAATATCTTATTATTCCATAATTTCATAAAACATTTTTTTAGTCAAAATGAATGGAAGGCACCCTGGTTATAACTGCTCAGTCTGGCCAGCGTTTAACCTAATTATTTTCCAGGATACTTTCTCGTACTGGCTGCGTTTGTATTAGATTAGATTATATTATATTAGATTAAATTAGATTAGTTATATTAAGCTGAACAATGCATTAGGTCCTAAGTAACATTGACCGATTCTCTTCGTCGACTTTCTCTTTGTATCCCCACGGCCATGTTAACACATACCCATGTATTTTCAGCCCACAGATGGATAAAAGAAGCTTTTATATAGCATCTAATACGACAAACACTACAAAAAAACAGTCATGTGCTCAAGTTATTAACGAAAGAGAAAGTCGACAAAGAGAATCGATCAATGTTACTTAGGACCTAACGCAATGTTCATCTTGATTTTAGTTTAGATTATATTATATTAGATAAGATAGTCCCAAGTAACCATAATAACATTATTTCGCTTTTTTTGGCTATGTACGGGCCTCATCAGAACTTGCAAATACTGGTATAGCCGTTGTTCAGCTGTATATAGCCAAAAATGCGAAATAACGTGCCTATGGTTACTTGGGGTGTCTAGTATAAGAGAGAAGCGGATTCGAAACAAACAGCCTTGGCAACCTATGCCTAGATGATTTCTAGCAACACTGCCAATGCAATCAAAATTGGCACTGCTCGATTGGCTCTGGCTTTGAAAGTTCGTTTGGCTCAAAACCAGCCAGTCTGGTCCTCTCTTATACCATAGACCCTTCTCTAGTTCTTGTTAGTGAGCTAGATCCAGAGCGTAAAGTTATTGACTACTTAAGCTGAGCGTGAAAGTATTGCACTATTCAATACATTGCTCTGTGCAGACCGTTTGTATTTACCAAACGATAAAGGACGAGGCAATGAAAAAGCCAACAAAAACATTCAGTCACTCACGAACAGGCGACTCACACCGCTTGCCTTCGCTCACACAGCATGTAATGGAGGCGTTTTACCATAGAAAATGTACGCTCAGTCATTCAAAACAAGTATGTATTGGGTACCATCACGGAAGAAAACGTGCTGACTGAGCTATTGACTGAGTGCTCCGCTTTCAGTGACTCGTTTACATCTCAATTAAAGAGATTAAATTGGATAAAGAGGCGACATCTTATCTTCTGCTCGATTGGAATACATTTTCCTATGACTTTGACAGATAATCGATTGATCCAATTTTGACAAGTCGTCTCTTTATAAATTCAGCCTCTTTACTCTTAATCATTCAGACTCTCACGAGGTAGTGAATGATGATGCAGATGGCAGTTCATATTCATATGAAAATGACTCACTAAACCTGACTGTTTTGCGCACTGGTTAGGTCAGATATTCTTATACATGTTGGCGTCCTTGTCTAAACATATAACAGCTGCTTAGGTTGAAGGGTCATTAGCCAGGGCGTTTCTAATGTTGGTCGGGATCCCATAAAGCTCCCCAATTCCCTGAAAAACTGGGCAATTCACTGAGAGGTGCTCTACCGTTATCGTTGTGTTGCAAATATCCTTATGTTTTCGGAACGAAGTCATACTCCCCATATTGTGAGTCATCCGATTATGTCCTGAGTGGAGCGAGAAAGAATCAGCAGGACCTGACGGTTTGGGGAATCCTGCCACTTGGTGGTTTCCCTTTGATTTTACGGAGGAAAGATTTCCTTTTGCTGGCACACTCCTGGGCCCAAGCGCTCCGAAGTTTGAATTTCACCTAAACCATAGTATGGAACGGTTTCAGTAGCGAGGAGTTCAGATCGAACCGTAGTCGCAAGATGGTCTGCTTCACAATTCTCTCGGATGTCGCAGTGCCCGGCAATCCATAGGAAGGTAGTGTGGTAGTGCTAAAGATTGAATTTCCAAATCAGAACAAAAGTTCGTATACAGGTTCTCCACCTGTTGAATGTTTTGATAGTAGACACCAAAAATCGGAAACGAGTTCCAGCAAAATCGTTTGCTAAACTGAATCCAGCAAAAGTACTTCTCATTGCATTACCAGCAATGCAAAAAACCTTGATATTCCAGTAAACAGTATGAAATCTCAAATTCGGACCTAGATCTATCTTTCACTCATCCGCGAGGTGTGGTTGTTGTTTTTTTTTTCAATTGAAAAAGTTGTAGGCTTTAAAAATCAACGAAGAAATCACATGAATCCTGCAGTAATAACGAAGAAAGTGTACTCAAATTTAAGTTTATTACAATTAAAAACATTTGTTTCTATTTATGTACAGTCTTTTTATCCAAAAATTCACCTTGAATTGTTCATCTTAAGTGCTCAAGTGACGATTTTTAGTCTCAATATAATTTAAAATTGTGTATAAATTAAATAAAAAAACGCTGTGTTTACTGCAAGACCATTATACCAGTATAATAAAACGTGTTTTCAATAGTTGGATGCCTCTAAAAACAATAATAAATAATTAAGAATAGCTGTTCTTCCAGGAAAATCATTGACTCTCCACTATACTGGATATTCAGTAAATATTGCTGTCACTTTTACGTCGGGTCAGTTTACTGGCCGTTGAGTAACATTATTTTGCTGGGAGAATTGCTGGCTATATAGCTCGGCAAAATCCAGCTGAAATTTGCAACAATTATAGTGTGTAAGCATTCCATATTAAGTGCGCTTTAACCTCGTGATTCTGAAAAAAACAACAAATCTAGAACAATTTTTATAATGTGGCCACTTTATCGGTCAATCCAGATTATCCGGAGAACTAGAATATGGCCACTATACCCCAAAATATAGTTTCCATATTTAATACGCTTTGATCTCTTGATTCTGTACATCATAGAAAAAATCACAAGGTTCTAGGACAATTTTTATAATGTGGCCACTTTATCGGTCGATCCGGATCCTCCTTTAGGCCAGTAGAGTTTTCCTGAGGGCGTATTTGGTATCTTTGCACCATATATACTTAAAACTATTAATTTCCAGTAATATACGTTAAGTAAAGTGTAAAATTATGTCGATAGATAGTGGCATTTCCTACATTACCGGGAATTCGGGTTAATGCCGGCCCTCTATCTCGGTACGCAAATGTCAATGAGACCAACACCAATCGATTCAGCAGAATTTTTCCTTTGAGAATATGTATAACGTGTTGACTGAAACCGTTTGGCAGCCGAGATATGCAATTTAGTTGCGGTTTTGTCAATTTTTGCCCACTGTGCGCTGGTTGTCAAAGTGATCGACTCATCACGCCGTCCAAAGCGTAAATGAGCGGAGGCACGACAGCACCGCTATTTTATAACTTTTCAGGTTCAAACAGAACAAGGGGCAACCAAGTAGTACTCAATTATGACGACTGGGTTTGGAGAAAACGTTTATTTCATGAAAACAGTGATATAATTATCACTTTATATTTGCACATTTTTCAAAAGTTTTTTTAATAGAAAATTGTAAAAATATGTATTTCAGCTGATTTGTAGAGTTATTTTCTATCAATTCTTGTATTTGGATTTTAATTCAATCTATCATAAAAAAAGCTATGAGTGTTCAAAACCTAACACATTTTCGTGATTTACCCCCTGTACTTTCCCGTAAGACGTAGTCTAAGTTAAAAAATGTACCAATCGATGAAAAATGATTAAAGTATTCAAAACGATTGTTCAACCTATAATTATAAACGTGAATTTCATGAAAATTTTATAAAACTTCGTATCTATAAAAGGTTTGAAGATGTACAGCTTTTATATCTTCGACAACATCACATAACATGTTGGTTCACGAAATAAATAAATAAAACTAAAACTTTGCCCAAGACAGCAAACATCTATCTTGCTAAATAAGTAAAAAGTTTCGTAGCGCCATCTTTGCGGCCAAAACTCGAACTATTTTTATACACCAAATTATATTCCTAACTAATCCAAAATACTCCACTCAAGACTACATCTCAATTGAATGCAATCCCAGAGTGTTGTTATTTTTTATTACTAGATTTCATTCTTGGTCCACTGTGGAGTAATTAGTTCCAAGCTGATTCGTTTTCGAGTATATTCGTTTGTAATAGCTTCATTTTTGGTTGAAACAATCAATCCAGAATTGCGGTTCTCAAACTTTCGTTGATTGCAACTCACAAAATATAAAGATTTGCCTAAATATCTTAAACATTTAAATTTATCCACCTATGGTCTCATTTATTCAAATTACGTCAAAAAATTTCGTGAGGTGTTGGTCTGTGCACAATAATTTTGAACCCCGCCAGAACCTCTGAGCCAGAAGTGCTCGTGCCTGCATGATATTAATAAAGTTTGTTTACATTCTTGTTTTGGCAGAGTATGGTTTTCAAGCACTCCTCACTGAACCTGTTTGTTTCTACGGTTGAGCTTACAATCGATAACGTGTTACGATAAATTATGGTTCTATGAGTTGAGTTGTCAAGCATATTACGTAAAATGGATAAATTTCATTATGCGACACATACCTAAAACCGAGGACAACAAATCAAGAAAACTGGCAACTCTTCCATTTGCTCACACGAACGCTATGAGTCAGGTACAATTGCGTCATCTACCGCTCAAAGGTAAATGCTGCAAACAAATTTGATAGCAAAGATGACATCCTCAGAATAAGGGTTTGAGTATTTGCTCATTTTTCTATGCGTTGTTTACACCTTCACTCAAGCGCAGCGCCATTGTATCTGTCGCTCGGATTCTGGAAAAGCGGCCAGTCTTCTTGATTTGTTGTCTTCGCTAAAACACAATATGTATTCAATATTGAAAAACCAGACTCCAAATTTCCTAAACACAGCTATCATTTAGAAATTGAGCGGCTTCTCTTCCTGAATGAATTTAAGCATTTTTATGGAATTTATCCGGTTTGTATATGAGTGAGCATTAGGGCGAGTCAACTTTATATGGTGGATCACAACCCCCTTCTCCCCACAGCTATTTCGATTAGTATTGGGATCCCCAGTAACTGTGGAAAATTTTAATGAATTCGGTTACGATTTGGATTTGTGGGTAGAGTGTCCAACATTGTTTGGGAAAATATATGGGGAACGGAACAAAACTATACCTTTTTACGTTGGTTTTGCTTTTAATTCTACTACTGTGTAGTATAGTAATAATAGTAAAATTAAAAGAAAAAAAAACAACGTAATAAGGTATACCATTATTCTAATAATTGGAGGCAAACCAGCCCAAGGCTGAAAGCCTCCTTAATAAAGCTAAATAATAATAATAATAATAATATTCTAATAAAACGCTCATCAATCACTTTGGAACAAAACTATTCATCTGCTTGACAACATTTCAAAAATTGCTCAATTTTCACCAAACCTGGTACTTAGATTGAGAGAACAGAATAACTTCGTCCGCAAATATCAACTCTACTTGTGTGCAAAATGTCATTATTATTTTACTGTCACCCTGGTACACCGCGCATACCTACAAACTTTAATGCATCCCAGTAGGTATGCGCGGAGCACATGGCCATAAATAAAACCAGTAGCTTTTTGCACAAAAGTTGAATCGTTTTACGGTCTGAAAATGAAACTGTTTTGTATAGTTTTCTCAATTTAAGTCCCTCTTTTGGTAAAATTTTAGCGATTTTTTTAATTTTTGACAAGTAATTGAACAGTTCTGATCAGTTCCCATACAAATTATAAAGCTCTCCTGGAAATCCAGATCTTAACCAAATTCGTTCAAATTTGGCACAGTTGGACCAACCGGTGAACACTCGTGTTTGTTTCAGTTACCGAGGGGACGTAATTTGTGATTAGCCCCGGTCCCTTTCAAATTGTATCATTATTTATGACGGCCCTTATATTTGAAATGCCGTTTCACATTCATCTAGGGATGGCCGACTTTCATTCGAATAATCGATTAATCGATTAACGAACCGAAAAGTTAAATATTTGTAATCGGTTATATCATGCCGATATAAGCATTAACATCTCCAGAGGGTCATCACCGATCGTTTCATACATGTGCTGCACTCTCATTGGTGGAAAAATGGCAGCACAGCGAACAAAAAAAAAATCGATTAGTTGTTAATCGAGTAATTAAAAATTGGGACATCTCTGATTTTGGTGTGATTGTTTTGATAAAAATGAGCGCAAAATTTCATCTCTACTGAGGGGGCAGCAAAACCACAAATTTACCTTGAATACGGGGGGTATTCATTGGATGAAAGGGACCGTGAAAGAGGACACTAATGTCGTTTTCGTTTTTGCGGTGTAGCTACACCGGTGCTACACTGCCGAACACCGAAAAAATTTAGGGTGTAGCTATCGGTTGCACCTTTGTTTACAAACAAATGATGATGAACTGTCAATGACTCGCACTTATTGCTGCTTACACTACACCGGTGTAGTGTAGTAAAAACGAAAACGACATAAAATAGAAAGTTTTTCTTCCGACAGTTTCATCAACCGGTGAACACTCGTGTTTATTTCAGTTACCATGGAGACGTAATTTGTGATTAGCCCCGGTCCCTTTCAAATTGTATCATTATTTATGACGGCCCTTATATATGAAATGTCGTTTCACATTCATCTAGGGATGGCCGACTTTCATTCGAATAATCGTTTAATCGATTAACGAACCGAAAAGTAAACTATTTATAATCGGTTAGATCATGCCGATAAAGGCATTAACATCTCCACAGGATCATCACCGATCGTTTCAAACATGTGCTGCACTCTCATTGGTGGGAAAATGGCAGCACAGCGAACAAAAAATAATCGATCAGTTGATAATCGAGTAATTAAAAAATGGGACATCTCTGATTTTGGTGTGATTGTTTTGATAAAAATGAGCGCAAAATTTCATCTCTTCCGAGGGGGCAGCAAAACCACAAAATTACCTTGAATACGGGGGGTTCTCATTGGATGAAAGGGACCGTGAAAGAAGACACTAAAATAGAAAGTTTTTCTTCCGACAGTTTCATCTTAGTATTCATCTTTGGTTTCATCTTAGTATTCATCTTTGATCTAACTGCACAAACTTCTTTTTGCCATTCAAACGGTCAGAATGCCATTTGGACATGACCGCACGGAACCAACTACAATCCGGAGTGGGTCCGGGAGAATGGAAACCGGCTGTTCTGCGAAGAAATGTTTGTAGAGAAATGATGCTGCGCCATATGTCATATGAGCCATATGAGACATCGAGTACTCCGGGACAAGTAGTCTCCAGAAGATCCAGAACACCCGTCAAAATGGTCCAATCATAAAAAAATCATTCTAAAACTACGCGATTTTTTTTTTCAAATATCATTTACTTTACTTGAATAGTTATATCAACCGGTGAACACTCGTGTTTATTTCAGTTACCGTGTGGACGTAATTCGTGATTAGCCCCGGTCCCTTTCTAATTGTATCATTATTTATGTACGGTCCTTATATTTGAAATGACGTTTCACATTCATTTAGTGATGGCCGATTTTCATTCGAATAATCGATTAATCGATTAACGAACCGATAAGTAAAATATTTGTAATCGGTTATATCATGCCGATATAAGCATTAACATCTCCAGAGGATCATCACCCATCGTTTCAAACATGTGCTGCACTCTCATTGGTGGAAAAATGACAGCACAGCGAAAAAAAAAATACTCGATTAGTTGTTAATCGAGCAATTGAAAAATGGGACATCTCTGAATTTGGTGTGATTGTTTTGATAAAAATGAGCGAAAAATTTCATCTCTACCGAGGGGGCAGCAAAACCACAAAATTACCTTGAATACGGGGGGTATTCATTGGATGAAAGGGACCGTGAAAGAGGACACTAAAATAGAAAGTTTTTCTTCCGACAGTTTCATCTTAGTATTCATCTTTGGTTGGACCTCAATACAAATCGAATGAGCTGTGCAAAGTAGGAGGTTGTAAAGTTTACCCACCCTAGTGAGCATTTTTCATCCTTTAATATAATTATTCTGAACTTTCCACGATGTAAATTTTCTTAAGCGACATTCCTATAGTCCACACTAAAGTACTAAATTTTCCACCCACTTTGTCAACCCAAAACCTGTCGTCAACATCGCATTGTAATTGGTATCACAGTGTATGGAACAGAACAAAGCCAAATGTACTTCAAAGCTCCCTGCCGATTCAGGCGGTTTTCTTCAAGGCACATAGGTTCAAACAGTGCCAGAATCGGTGACAGAACAATCGAGGGCCGTATTGATTTGCTGGAGCTTTCGCACAGCTCTGACAAGTCTCTGCAACTCCACCTTCTCAGAAGGAACACCCTTCGATGGGTTCCACCAATTGGAACAATTTAGCATGCAACCTCACCTTAACCCACGCTGCGGGCAATCTCAGCTTATGTTATTTGAGGTCACCTCTCCTCAGGAGCTCAAATCACCACCATCGGAAATAGGACCGTGGCGAAATGTGCTCCTGCAGTTTGATTACAGTCTTATTGGATTTCACCTTCGAATAGAACAAATCAAATCAGCACCCCATCGTTTTCTAATTCTAATCCATATTAATGATTGGCTCCGAATAGGTTCCTACTAAAGGGAGACGAAGACCCACCTTCGAGGCAGAACTTGATTTATTCCAACAGCTCAGCGACCGTCACTACTGTGCTGCTGTGTGTCCGTCGGGTGATCAAGCGCCAGCTTCCCGCTGTATTTCAATTTGATTCCCGCCATTCAATCGGCTAGTGGTGACAGCCGCGACAGCAATTAAAACTTCACCGCTCTGGTTTTGAAAACCACACTCGTCGAAGACCACACCACAGTGCATACAGGCATAGTATTTAATTTACACCCGCTCTCGGGCTGTGCGGTCACCCGTCCGGTTAATTGCTTTGACATTAGCCGTGCACACGAGGACGATTTCAATGTATGCCTACCGAGGAACAACGAGCTAGTGTGCGGTTCACTGGAAGATTCATTTCGACTCCAGATGGTGGGTGGGTTGACAAAAACCAAATGGCAGAAAACAAGGCCCGATCGGTAACAACAAATAGCCGCCATACCGTGTAATAAACGGCAATGTCGAGCGGTAATTGAAGGTGATATAATCGTGCCTTCTCTAGGTGCTGTCTTTGGTGGGGGGTGTTGGTGGTGGACATGTCATTTTGTACCCAGTTATAACTGAGGCAAACCAGCAACAATTATAACGGGGTGGATATGTATTTGTTTTTAAGAATGCACCCCGGTCGTCGTCGTTGGTGCACCTTGGTAGGCAACGTGCGATGCAGCAATTACATTGTCGCGTTGTGTGCGGTAATTGAGTACCTACGAGGAGCCTTGACAGTCACTTTGAATTCCGGTTTGTGACATTTGACTCGGTTTGCGCCGCTGCCGTGGTCGTCCGGGAGAGGCTGGCGAGGGTAAATATGGCGCAAACGAGTGGAATGAAGGGAGATGTACTGTGGAGTGTGGACTTAGGTTTCAGTTAACGCATTCCATGTGGTTTACCTAATTGTAACGGGAAAAGTTAAGGATTGTGGTTGGTGCCGCAATGGACGTATTATGACGTAATGTTCCATAATCACTTGAAACTGGGTATTATGTTACGTTTGATGTTTTCGAAGTAAGTACGTTTGGACCAGTGTTGCCCGAAATTATTGTGCGTTACTTAAGTTGACTGAATTTGAAGACAGAATCATGTGAAGAAGTCAACCAATGACATTGATTTGATATACTGGATCAAAATAAAACTCCATAAATGTATGGAATAATTCAAAATTATAGACTGGATATGGTACGGCAATTTTCTATAATATTTTTTTAAGATATTGCTCATCTTGCTCTCCATCAGATATCCACCCTAAAACTACACCATTAGATTTTTTTTGCGTTGGTTAGAGCACAGAATAAATTTTTAGTTAATGATTTTTTTTTTTCCTTTGGTTTGTTTTTTTCCGTTGATCTTGTTTTCCGTGCTGAGCACCAATGCTACCGACGTGCCAGGAAGGCAGCTCCCACACCTGGACCCTACCTATCGACCCATCAACTCATGAACCGGGGACCAACGGCTTTACTTCCCATCCGAAGGAAGGCGTGATCAGAGATGTTATGTCTCAGAACATCCCGGCGGCGCTGACTGGGATTGAACCCAGGCCTGCTGGGGTGAGAGGCAATCACGCTTAGTTAGAGATGCTTAACGTAAATTTTAGACTTAAAGTGATCGTACGATAGATGAGGAGATGAAAGTATAGAATTGATAGTTCCGTTATAGTACGGCAGTGTGAATATTGTATTAGAGAGTAGAAAGCGAGCAAAGGATAATTTTGAGGAAGGTATGAATCGTATCGTGGGCCTTCCTTAGCTCAGTCGGTAAAGTCGCAGCTACAAAGCAAGACCGTACTGAGCATACACACTTAGACATACCTTATCTTACACGTGACGGAATCCATCTTTGACATAAAGAATGAGACGTAAACAAACATGTCATGTAAAATTAAGTGCTCCGAGACTGAAAAGTTCGTTACTCGACGAAAAGTACTTTTGATTGAGCTGAATTTCGCGTCTATTATGACTCAATTTTATGTCAAAATTGACGCTCGTATATGTCAGTCTCAGGGCACCTAAATTAACATGATTTTTTCTAAAAAGGTGTACAGTATGATTGTACTTGCCACAAAATTATACTATGTAATGCAAAAATGGTACATGCATCGAAAGCTCTCAATTAATAACTGTGGAAGTGCATCTAGAACACTAAGTTGAGAGCATGCAATAAGCTTAAATGCGATAAACTTTAAGCTTGAAATAAGAAGAATAAGAAGAATATAAAGAAGAAGGCGAATCGGATCGAGCATTCCTTTCACCAAACTCACCTGTTTGTGAGGGGCGATGAGAGGTATTTCCCCTCGCCTTTTTCCTCTACCACCCACTGTGCTCCCGTCATTATCAATTTAACGATCTCAAGAAGAAGTGGGTAGAGGAAGTGCTGCTCGTTGACTAGCTTTAACGAATTTAAGCAAAATTCACAACAAGTAATTCACTTGATTTTGTTCACCCAAGCTCTGGACTATTTTAGGGTTTCTTGAGGAAGTGGTTGGAATGGAAATGAGCCAAAAGTCATCATGTTGAACCACATGCGAATTCAAATAGGGGATTATCGGTCAGGTCAAGCAATCAGGACCCAATTGACCCAACTTAGGTTTCCGGATGAAATAGGTAGTCTAATTATTACACCCAGATATGCTTTAGATACCCCTGACAAACCGGATGCTCCAGCAATAGTGTACAGAATATGAAATAAAGCTATTTAAAATTATCGCCGTTGTGTGGATTAATCAGGGTTGTGGCCATGTGATGAACAAAATGACCGATTTGATCTGAATTTTTATTTAGCACAGTTGCAAAACGAAGTAAATCCTCCATTTAACCCACGATGTCTTGATCACACTGAGGAGCAAGTTGGAGTGATGAACCTATCAATAGAGCACTCGATTCAGGACATTTCATTCAAGTTTTACCAGACAGCCAGACCAGATGTTGGTCCTCATCAAGCAAACGATTTAGACCACTGCGCTGGAACATTGCTTGGCAGCTTGATACAGATTCACTTGGTCACTTCACCTTCAGCTTATCGTTTACCAAAACGAACCCTGCTGAAAACCCAACCCTCTTACCCAACATCCCAGTGATTCCTCGTAGAAGTGCAGAGGATTTCAGAATTTCCATCAATGCGAGTGTCACGTCACCACATTCCATTCTTGACCTGCGTTAGGGTGCGATCGGCGCTGGTATTGCCTAGTTTGAGATCACCAATTTTTACACATTGAGGATGGTTGCAAGTCCCAAGCATCAGGATTTTTCAGTAATCAAAGGATCACATTTTAGTCCTTGTTACTTTTTATGACTTGATAATAGCAAGGTTGCAAAGACTCATTTCAGCTAAAACAATGTTTTTTTAAATTATGAAATAATTAGATGCCATGATCAAATTTTGAATTGGTAGGATACAAGAAGAGGTTGCAAAGAATGTGTTTGACATATTAAATCTGTTTATTTCACCTCATGAGAGTCACAATCAGCGATTTTTCACAAACTCACTCACTCACTCACTCACTCACTCAGCGATCAGCAAATCGCTGATTGTGACTCATAGAAAGCAAAATTTACAGGTTTTATGTTTCCAACGCATACTTTGTAACCTCTTCTTGTAAGTTGCAAGTAAAACATGCCATCATACCATCTTTTGGTTTTATTATTCCGAAAAACATTATTTTACCTGAAATGAGTCTTTGCAACCTTGGATAATAGTGAATAATAGTTTAAATCTTCGATTCACACAGGCCCGATGTTTTATGAATCATCTTGCCCCTTAAATGCTGTACAGTAGGTCTGGCCGTTTTGGATATGTGTTACGTATCTTCGAAGTGAAACATACATCAAATAGACAAGAAAAATTATGTAGGTAAATATATCATTTTCCAAGATACTTTCAAGAACTGGCTGTGTTGGTGTTAGATTAGAATGTTTATTTAGCACAATTGCTCGACTTACGACGTGAAGTATGCAATAGTTTATTTATTATGCATGCTGGATGGTATGGTACTGGATGGCTTCCTGTACTAGAAATTAGTTTATGCTAGATGGTATGGTTATGGATAACTTCATTAACATTAAATCGTCTACAATATGTAGAATTTTTCAGTGTATTGTACTAAAACTCGACTGAAGAAAACATCGCAACTTACAGAATATATAAGTTTTAACCTAGGTACATTTTCACTTAAGTTTATTCGGTAAGCTGCGATGTTTTCTTCAGTCGAGTATTAGTACAAGACACTGAAGAAGTCCGCACATTGTAGACGAAATACGCGTATCTGTAAGGATAAGCAAATAAGGTAGTGGAATTGAATGAAAATTACTAATCCTTCTCTCTCTCTATCTCTCTTTATACAGGTATACCACTAAGACGCCCAGAATCTAGGAAATTTCCCTATGTCTGGAATATTTTAAAGCAGTATTGGGAAAATATAAAAAAAAAAAACAAATCTCACCAATGCCCAAGATCACGCTTGATTTTTGTAGACAAAAATCAACAAGCGGTTGATTTCGCAAGCTGTGATATCCCAGCTTGGAATATCTAGCTAACAAAACTCACCAGCTGTAAATCTCAACAAACTGTGGTGAGATTGAGTTTCATGATTTTTGCTTAACACCCGAACGTAGCCGAAACTTCCATTACGGCTGGAAGCTGTCTCTTCGTGTCTGCCATTGGTGAAGAGCAAAAAGAGATGGCAAACTATACTTTCTCTTTCTAAAAAAAAAACGATGTGCAATGGAATCATTTTTTGCTTGATTCACCCGCACTGACGAAACTACCCATACAGCATCAATCATAGTAACCCATGAGTCAGCAGACAAAATTTAGCAGCTCTATCAGTCGAACTCTAACCGTGATGGCAAAAACAGTGTGCGCGTTCAAAGAACGGCACTCTGCCGCGTTGAAAACGGACATCGTGCACTTTGTGGACGCCGGATACGTCCGTTCCGGCATCTACAACATCTTGGCACTATTAGACAACAATCAGAGCATCGAAAGAAACCCCGGTTCCGGACGGCCGACGACCCTGAGCGACAAGAAGCTCCAACGGATGTTGAAGAGGAAGACCGAGGGAAAAGTGGCTACATCGCTGCGTGCGCGGGAGGTCGATGCAACCGGCCAAACAGTGAAAAAGTACCTGGTGAACATGAACATACATGTCAGGAAGCGGAAGTCACGTCCACTGGTTTCGGAGCTGCAGGCAATGACGTAGCGGTAGCGGCTGAATAAGATGGTTAACTCGTTTTTCCCAGTGAATCGCGACGTGGCGGTGGTGATGGACGACGAGACTTATCTCACCTTGGATGGCAACGACTGGCAGGGCACTTCGTATTTTACTTCCTCCACGGTGACGTTCATTCCACACACCAAGTTCCCAAGAAGGTGCTGCTGTGGCTGACAATCAGCGAGAAGGGGATGTCAAACCCGCTCTTCTTTCGCTCCGGACTGGCCGTTCACGGGGAAATTTATAGTACGAAATGCCTGCCGGAAGTTGCGTCGTTCATCAAGAAATACCATAAGTGTCGGCCCACTGCTCGAAGCGATCGTTGGAGGAGATGGAGCGGCTGAATATCGATGTGGTGCTCAAGTCGGTGAACCCGCCCAACGTCCCCCAGCAGCGAGAATTTCTGGACGAACCTGAAGCGTAAGATCTACTCCAACAATTTTGTCGCGAAAACTGAGGAGGAATTGATAAATAAACCGAAGAAAGAACTCAAAAACATGCCTACACGGATGTTTTCATCCGCCATGGCGAATGTTCCGGTTAACTGCCGGAAGGCCGCTCGCAAGGACGTAGAATTTTTGTTGCAAGTAAGCTTAAATAATTGCCTTCCATGGGAAATTTATCAAAAGAAATTATCTGTCTTAGCTTATTTTATCACCATCCGAAAAAAAGTCCATTTTTTTTAATGCAAACGTTATCAAGCATGATATTTTGTTCCAATGGAAGCGGAAAAATACCAATTGATTGATGATTTTACCAATACTATTTTAAAATAATACTACCAAGGAGTTTTTTCGACATCCTGGAACATAATATTTACTTAACATGAAATCTCAACATTTATTAATGTGTGATTTTTTTCCAAAGCCGATTCATCATTTTTGTCCAATATCTCGAAAAAGAATCTATGTTGGATTCATCTTCATACCCTTTGAAATCTTTACAATAATTTGCAATTCTTCCATAATTTCTGACGAATTGGCTTGAATACCTTCAAAGTGCATCTAAGACTTATTTCTGGTATTTTCTGATAATTTGCTCCATAACACTCTTGAAAATCATCTGCAGAACACTCTTTGAATTCAGGCTGCTATTAATAATCATTAATAATTATAATTTTTTTTTTAAGTATCACCTAGGAATTCCCCTTAGATTTCTCTAGAAACTTCAATTGGAGTTTTTGTCAGCATTCACTTTGCATTCTCCAGAAATTCCAGTGGAATTGCTTCCTAGTTTTGCTCAGGACTTCAATAAATTCTTTGAAATGCTCCTCACGATTTCCTTGGAACTCTTCTTTGAATTCTCTAAAAATTATCACTGAAACATGATTGCAATTCCCTTGAAATTTTGTTCGAATCATCCTCGGAATTCAATTCCCATGGAATTTTCCTTGGAATTACCTTGAAACGCTCCTCAGTAATTTGTAAGCTTTGGAATTATTCTCAGAATTTTCAATGCATTCAGATCAGAATCCCCTTAGAATTTTACTCTTCCCTTGGAATTCTACTTACATCGGAAATTTCCTAAGGATTCGTTTGCGGTGAAGTAACAGATTCCATTCTTTTCTGATTTCTTTTGAAGTTTTTCTGAATTTTTTTTAGACTGAATTGTAATCCTCATTTTAGCATACCCTCGAAGTAATCTCCAAAATTCCCATGGAATTTGCAATAAATTTAGAATTTATTTATATATTTTAATTAATCATAAATAGCATTGTTTTTAATAGATTATTTAGTATTATTAATTAGAGCTTTATTATTAGTTATTTGTGCAATAGTCGGGGTTGCTTTTTTAACTTTATCAGAAGGTAAAGTTATAGGTTATATTAAAATTCAAAAAGGGCCAAATAAAGAAGGAATTATAGGGTTATTACAACCTCTAAGAGATGCTGTAAAGTTGTTTACTAAGGGAAAAAAACTTATCCTTTTCTATCAAATATATATTTTTATTATTTTTCTCCTATTTTTTCTTTATATTTATCTCTTTTAATTTAATTGAATTATATTCATTTAATTGAGGAGTTTTATTTTTTATGTATTACAAGATTGGGTGTTTATACTGTTATAGCGGCTGGTTGATCTTCAATATTGCATATTGAATTTTGGAATTCCTTTGGAATTCTTCTTTCAATTACCTTCGAGGCCTCTTCAGAATTCCTTAGGTTTTGGCTTCAGAAATTCGTATGAATGTTCATTAAAATATCATTCGAGTTCTAAACAGGATATTCTAGTAATAAATACCTTTGTATTCAGGTTTCACATAGAATCTGGAGTTCTTCAGGACTACTTTGAAAGCAGATTGCACTTGATGTTTTCCTCACAGTTATTCTCAGAACTCCTTTAGTATGAGTTCCTTAAAAATTATCATCCAATTTCATGAACTTTGACAACTATGCAAAGTCCTTAATCTTGATGATTTTCAAATCTGTAGTCTTGGAAAATACATAGGAAATAGGTTCTTGAAAATTGCTTCAAGTTCAATTATTTTTAAATACAGAATTTGAAAAAAAAATTGTATGAATTTCATATTTGTGAAAAATATCCATGTTCCAGGACCTGAAAGAAAAAGCAAATCAAGCCTCTGATTTTTTTATAAATTTGTTTTGTTACTGAAGATAAATCCGCTCAGGCACTATTAAGTTCAATGAGTGAATGGAAATAACGAGATAACTTAAATGTATTATTTTAATTCAAAAAATCCTTGGCCAGAAAAATTCAAAAACCCCTGTAAAAAGTCCAGGTTTTTCAGGAAAAATAAATTTTTTTGAGGATTCCCGGTTTTCCAAATTATTCCAGATAGTAGACATCTTGAATTGAAATAGTAGATTTTTGTCCTTCTTCTTTTTCTTCTTCTTCTTCGTCTTCTTCATTACATGAGACGGAATAATTGTGTTAAGAATTAACTGGCCTTGTAACCGTTTGACCTAATGACCGTTCGGCCTGATAAACATTTGAACTACTGACCTTCAGCCTAATAATCTAGCTTCTGCCCTGAGCATTCAACACGACCTGTTTCATGTTTCGCATGATAGATCCTGGTATAAATTAAAGGTACATGCTCTGATATGGTCGATGGGTCCTAGGTAGTCAATATATCCACCAGTTATCATGTTTTTAAAGTTCTTTTGATGTTATCATCACAGAATTCAGAAGCTCTACCTTTGACATTACTAAAATAACACTACGTAGATCATAGACCAAAGGAGGCATTGACTTTTTTTCCTTGATTTGTTGTCCACAGAGATCGAAATTCTCGCTCAACTACAAGATAAGCGACGCATCACTCAAGCTGCTTTTAGCAGAGCTGAGACTGGACAATATTTCACTTCTAATTTATCAAAGATTTTTCATTTTCCTCTCCCATCTCAACCATGAAAATATTGCTTTCTCAAAACCGTCAAGAACACTTTTTCATCTAACATTGGACACCGAAAATATTCGATAGTATTTTGCTGGAGTCCGAGCAGAAGAGCAGCAAATGAGCGTTTGAGCCTAATGTGATGTACGCAGGTGAGTCGATATGAATTTGTCGGCTCTTTTGTTCGCCTGCTGTTTAAATATATGCATGCTTGGCATGCACAGTTGTACACACCAACTGCTCAGTTTTTAATAACTTTTCACTCAGTTGTTGAAATTTATCTTTCTTTAAAGTAATTGTTAGGTTATGATCATAGTTTACTATTCACATGCAAAGAGTAGGTAAATCTTAACATTTGAATCAATAACAATGAATTTTTACACTTAAAGTCCGAGATGTGCAGCGAGCATGTCTCACTTCATTTTTGCAACGCAAAATCAAATACAGTTTATTACTAGAATTTAAAGTGCAAAGTTGTGCAAAGTTTTTAGCAAATGGGCAGTTTATGATCAAAATGTTGTAAGCCAAGCAAATTTTAACGTCACACTCCGTCCACCATTTAAATAGCGGAAGAACGTTGACAGTACATCACATAGTCTATTTTACGTAATGACAGGAGCCAGTTGGCCTGACAGAATATGATGATATTGATGTTGCTTCTCACAGTCATTAGGTTACTGCCTGCTGTCAAAGTGTATTCATAAATCAGGGTGACCAGTAGACTGATGCAAAATTTGAAATTTCCACAGTGCTCAAACGGTTCCAAATTGGGCCCTGATTAGCCTCCCAAAATTTGAACTCATTTAGTGAGAAACTGACTTGGCACAAACCATTTGAAGTTTATATGGGAATTACTATGAGCTTGTTGAAAATTTTCTCAGGCTACAACTTCATTGAAGACCACTTTTCGATCAAATGTAAGGAACAAAAATTATTAATGATTCAAGTCACTGACGTCTTATGATTATGCTCGATCATCTGTTCAGCAGGCAACATTGGTGTTTATGGCGCGTAGAATAGAGGACAAAAGTCATGGCTACTATGTCACACTGCAGAATACAGTGTTGCCCACAATACAGTTGCTTAATCTTGCCATAAGATTATCAATCTCTTAAGCAATTAATAACTATTTAATTTTACGTTTGGCTGAAAAACGATTTTCTGCAAAGTCGTAGCTGATGAAAATTCCCATAAGAATAGCAATAGAATTTGTTAACAGTACAATATGTAAAAAGGCTAGAAGACAATGAACAAAAAGTTTTGTTTTCTTATAGTTATTTCCATATAAACTTCAAATGGTTTGTGCCAAGTCAGTGTCTTCTTTGAGAAGCTGCTCGACCGAAATCCTCAAACAAGATTCATGAGTTTGTACTATGAGTACATGACGCTGGAGGTTGGTCCTTCTTCATTAATCTCCAATCGTGATTGCTTTCAAGCCTTCTATAGTTCTTCTGTAAATTTTGATCTGACCATGATGCAAGAAATCTATGGAATACCAGATCACCATCGGTCGATGGTTGTTCCCTTAATTTTTTCAATCAAGTACCACCATGTAAGTAACGATAAAAGATTTTTCACAGATGGGTCAACCATAAATGCTTCCACTGGATTTGGTGTATTTAATCAATTTCATAGCGCCTCCTATAAACTGCAGAAACCATGCTCCGTATACGTTGCGGAACTCGCAGCTATATTTTACGCAGTAGAGCTAATTGCCTCACTACCTTCTGACCATTATTTCATTTTTACGGATAGTCTTAGCTCATTGGAGGCTATTCGTTCAATGAGGCCGATGAAACACTCCTCGTATTTCCTGCCTGAAATACGATCTAAACTGAGTGCTTTATCTAACTGCTCCTATACTATCACCTTAGCTTGGGTTCCATCTCATTGCTCAATTCCGGGTAATGAGAAAGCGGACTCATTGGCTAAGGTGGGCAATATTTTTGAGCAACAAATCGCCTTCAACGAATTTTTCTCCATTGCTCGCCAGCAAGTCCTCATCAGTTGGCAACAAAAATGGAATGATGGTGAATTGGGAAGATGGTTACATTCTATTCTCCCACAGGTGTCGAACAAACCATGGTTCAAAGGGATGGACATGAGCCGCGACTTTATACGCGTTATATCAAGGCTTATGTCCGATCACTGCTCGTTAGACTCGCACTTCTATCGAATTGGGCTCTCAGGCAGCAATTTATGTGCGTATGGCAGTAGTTATCACGATATCGAGCATGTTGTTTGGTCGTGTACCTTACACCGTGTTGCCAGATCTGAGTTATCCACATCCCTCATGGCCCGAGGAAAACAACCCGCGATACCCGTTAGAGATGTCTTGGCGAGCCGAGACCTCGACTATTTGAATTTAATTTATGTGTTTTTATAACGGATAGATTTGAGGATTTAGAAGTTAGCGTCATCTTGTGTTCTCCCAAGTTGTTAGCTACCCATCGGTGTACCCCCATGTTTGTCTTTTTCATCAGAGTGTCGCCTAGTTCGAGATCAAGAGCACATTGCTCTCCAAACCTTGTGTTCACAGTCCCTACCCTGCCATCCATTTGTTACAATTGTTACCCCTAACCTCGAGATAGCCGCGAGTAATCAGCCCCCGCTTTACTAACGTTAGTTTTAAGTAATTTTGTTATCTAAACAATGAATATTGGCTCCGCAAAGCTACAACAAATAAGCCTGGAAAAATAAACGAATTATTGAAAAAAAAAGGTCAGTGTCTTATAAAATGAGTTTAAACTTTCGGAGGCTAATCAGGACCCGATTTGAAATCGTTTGAACACTGTGGAGCAAAAATTTTAAATTTTGCATCAGTTTAGTGACCAGTAAACTGGTAAATATTGAAAAGAAGGCCTGAAAAAGGTCGGAAATTCTAAGTCAACGGAATTGAATGTTCATGGTACAATTCCAAAGGAATCCTGAGAACAATTTTAAGGGAAATCCGAGGATAATCTGAGGGACATAACGACGAGAGTTTCTATAGAATTTTAAAGAAATTTCTAAGCAATTTCAGAAAAATTTAGAGAAGAACTCCAAGAGCATTCTGATTTTTTTTTTAAATGCAATTCTAATGTGAATTTCTTGAAAATTCATGTAATTTGTAAATAGAATTATGGAAGAAAGCTTAAGTGAATTTCAAGAAAAAATCTTTAAAATTCGACGAAAATCTAAGAATGATTTTTATGATTTCTTTGGTATGCAGAGAATTTCTGGACTATAACATAGAAATTTTCAAGAGACTTCCAGAGAGAATCTCAATCTTATTTCAAAAGAATTCTTAAATAACATCTGTGAAGGAACATGTGAGCATATGATCCAGGAATGATGAAATAAATTAAATTCAGGAATGATGCTGCTGTCTTAGTAATGACGCATTTAACGTAGTGATCCCGGTTTCAGTTTTATGTTTACTTTTGATGTATATCACACAATCGGAAATATTTCAAATATTACGGAGAAAAACCGGAAAATTGCTGATCAGAAACGTCTCTTAAAATACTCTATTGGATTGAACCAAAATAGGACCAAAGCAAGAGAAAAAGAAGAAGCCATGCGGTTTGAGTGTTCCCTAATGAAAAACATGAACGAACAATAACCCTAATGATAGAGTTGTTCCAAAAACCGGAACATATGTATTCCCCCCCTAGGGTCATCATGATATTTTTTCAGATCAATGTTTTTAGATTCCATTTAGGGTCCCAAACAACAGTGCAAAATTTGGGGACGATCGGTTGTAACCCGGCTTTTCACATTGCGTTTGAAATTAGTATGGGGAAACCTACTTTTTTGCATTTTTATTCCTCGGTACCTAGGTTGAACCATGCAACTAATAATGTTAAAGTATAGTTCAAAAAATGCCTAATAACTTTGCCAAAAGATGCATGCTGCTAGAATGTCTCTAAAAAAAAGTTATAGCTGGTCAAAGATCTATGTTTTGAATTAAATGCCAGAAATCTCTTTTCCTGCCAACACTATTTGAGGCCCCAAAGAGTATGTAAGTATTATCTGAATACGATGAAAAACTTCACTATCTTTCGCGAAGTTCACCTACAGAAAACTTCGCCGTTCATAGTGAGTTTTTGCGAACTTTTTCCACCATTGCTTTAAATCAATGGAGACATGCATCGCTGGATCGGATCCATGACAGTGACATCAATTACGTGCATTATTGGGGATTCCCTCCATTACAGTTTTAAGATAAGAAGTAAAGATAAGCGTTAAAATCCCAATACTAAGTTGATCGACAACTGTATCGCATTTTAGATATATAAGGCGAAAGAAACGAGAAATAACAACCTGAGAGCATTATCTACCAAAGTTTATGCCTTGTCCAGCAAAGATCACTTGCTCAACTTTAGCTTTAGTGCAGTCATCTTATTTGCCTACCTATGCCAATTAACACAGCAGCATGCACCAAAACCGGCGCACATTCTGCTTTTAATAGTTTCCTCATTTGTTTCCTGCCAGGTAACCGGTACACCAAGTAGCAGTGACCATGCCACTGTCAATGAATGTACGGCAACTTCACATATGATTGAAGATACGACTCTTGTCGAACTACTCTCGTGTCTCGCTCTCTGTTCCCTGTGTCTATTTCTAGGAATCACCGAGCTCCAGACTTGAACAATGAGGAAACTTGTTTTTTCTCAGCCGTTCGTGTGTGTGTGTGTGTGTGTGCCTCACCTTAGTAGCATCATTGTGAATCAGATGATGCACCGTGATCTTCGTCTTTTTCCTCCCTGGTTGGATGCAAATAGCACCATCGTATTGTTGCTGCACCCGGCAAAGTCCAGCAGGATGCAAGAAGATGACATAGACATACGGTAATACAGCACCGGCTCTTAATTAGATGGCCATCAACTTTCCACCACCACCACCACCACCATCACCGGTCACCGGTTGACATTTGCAGCGCAGTTACGGTCAGTAGTGGAAATAGTGGTTGAAGCGAATGATTCGATTCGTCAATTTCAAGTTCATAGTAGAAATTGAAAGGTTTACGAATATGAAATCACAATTGATTTCAAACTTGTCGAAAAAGCTCAAAGCCGATAAAGCCTCTTCGAGGTGGTCGCTGCCTCTGGGCTGCACAATAAGCGATAATTTGCGATAAGGTCAAGTAGCGTTCAAAGTATCTTCTTCGCGGTTCCTTGCATGGTTCAATCAATTGGTTGGTTGATGCTGCCGCCACACAAGCAGCGATTACGGTTTCTGGATAAACAGCATCTATCCAATTAAGTTTGGTGCCGGCAATAACAAAAACCCTCGCGGTGGTGGTTGGTATAACCATCGTTCACCATTGCATCGGTCCAGTAGTGCCGTCGAGTGGGTGGAATAATCTGCAAAAGAAAACGAAAGCAAAAAATACGTTAAATTAGTCAGTCAAAGATGAAAACATGACAAATCCATTAATGGTAATGTGGCTGTTGAGGATAAACTAATTACAATGACATGGCGCAGGCATCAGTAACACGTTTGGCATTGCTTGAGGTTACTCATTTTTCATTGTGGCCAACCAAAATACACACGGAAACGGTTGTCCCGCTTCTTTTCAAGTGACGACGAATTGATTCTATTGAGTTGTGAAATTGGTATACCTACCTACCCCGTTTCCCCTTTGACCAGCTCGAACCTCACACCATTCGCAAACGATCGATGAATGGACTTGAAGCTCGCTGTTTATTTATTTTTTGCACCGTCCATCATCTTCCTCCTGTGCCAGGTGATTGAAGCCTAACAACAACAACAAATCGCCAAAGAAACATCAATCAAAAGAGATGCTGAAGGTGACAGAAGCGCTAGCAGCAAAAAATGAGTTATACAGAAATATCACCGTACATCTAACTATTCACTACTCCTTTGAATGACGCTAACAGCTGCAACCAACCAACCAAAGGCTGTCCGAAGCCATTTGTTGCGGCAAAAGCTCAAGGTCTAATGTTTCCTCCCCTCCCTGTCGACGTGCTAGTGATCATGCGAGTTGTTGTTATTTATTGTGACTTTCTGCACTGTCATCAAACTAACGCCATGCGCTTTGCAGAGGAGATGTAGCAGAACAGCAAAAATGTTGAGACGCAACAAGGTTTCAGGGTTTGAACCTGCCTTGTTCGAAGCCATTAGCCATTAGAGTTCGCAGCATCAAAAGGAAATTTGTATGTGAACATTTGAAATTTACGCACAGCCTGTCACAATTAAGTTACTATGATTCTTGCAAAACTTGTAACTTTATTGCACGCAACTAATCTAGGGATGACATAAGCTAGCAGAGGTCACATCAGCGTGTATTTAAATTTTTAAATTTTAGCATCAATTTGCACTTGAGTGCGTCTGCCTTTGGGTAAAGACTTGTAAATTTGATATAATGTTTGTTGTGGTAGATATTAAATCTTACTAAGGCTATATTTTTGTTTTATTGTAAGCGGATGCAAGGAAATTATGTTTTATTGTTATTAGCGGTTTTGCTGTGAATTAATGTCAATATATTTATGAAAGCAAAAATACAAGCTACAGCTGCAATGGAATATATTTTTGGCCCTACCCGCTTAAATCATAAACGCTATATGACTGGTACATGCCAAAACTGGAGAAAATTTTAAGTAAAGTCTGGAACGCGCAAAAATTGGTCAACTTGGAAGTTGAGTGTATATACAATGGTTGCTATGATGAGTTTTCACCGTTTGCTCTCCAGTTTTCAAAATGACGTCCAAGCAAGAGGAGCAGCGTGTCGACGTTCTCACACGCCAAGTTGGCAAAATTGCTGGATGTGGCCAAATCGACCGTGACAAACGTTTTAAAAGAGTTCGGGGAGCGTCTGTCGACCGCCAGGAAGCCTGGAAGCGACGGCAATCCTATTCCGGACGTGGCAGCGACGACGCAGAAGGTGGCGGTGAAATATAAGCGGAATCCTAACCTCTCCATCCGGGACGTCACTGGCAAGCTCAATGTCTCCCATACTACTGTGCAGTGGGCCAAGAATCGAGCCAGGTTGTCGACGTTTAAGAAAGTGAAGGTGGTGAACCGAGATTACAAACAAAACACGTCGGCAAAGCAGCGGTCCCGAAAGCTGTATACGAATCTGCTTACAAAGTTCGACTGTGTCGTCATGGACTACGAAACTTATGTGAAGGCGAACTTCAAACAGCTTCCGGGACAGGAGTTTCATACCGCATCAGGAAAAGGGAAGGTGGCTGAAATTTTCAAAACCATCAAACTATCGAAGTTCCCGAAAAAAATATTTCGTCTGGCAGGCCATATGCACGTGTGGTCTAAAAAGCGGCATTACTACGGGAACCATCAATAAAGAGATCTACGTCCAGGAGTGCCTGTAAAAGCGGCTACTACCATTCCTAAAGCAACATAATAGACCTGTGCTGTTCTGGCCGGACTTGGCGAGCTGCCACTATGGGAAAAAGGCAATCGAGTGGTACGATGCGAACAACGTGGTTGTGGTACCCAACGACCACAACCCTTCCAACAGCCCAGAACTCCGCCCTATCGAACGGTATTGGGCCTTGGTCAAACGGAATCTCAAAAAACTAATAAATCCATGGAAAACGAGCAGCAGTTTAAATCTAACTGGCGTTCGGCGGCGAATAAGGTCGATGAGACCACTGTGCAAAATTGAATGCAAGGTGTTAAGCGGAAGGCACGGCAGTTTGGATTTGGCAAACCAAAAGAATAAACGAACATTTTTTCCTTTAAATATATGAATTGAACTGCAAAAAAAAAAATATAAGAAGATTTTTACTAATCCAAGATATTTCACTTGGTTTGACCAGGAAATTGGAACTCCGTTCATAGTGACTATGTGACTACTACTAGGTTTCAAAAAGGAAGCTCTAGGCTTATGTGGAAATATTTTAAATTGAGTTTTGGAAGCGATGGAAGAAATCTTCCATTTTTGTAAATAAGAAGAGAAAATATCGAAGCTTTTCTGCAGTCTGCTGCAAATAACACGAAGACTTCTTCCTTTAGCAGAAATGCCTGTGTCATCAGCGAACAAAAATTTGTGACAAATCAGGGAGGTCCGAAGTGAAAATGTTATACAATATAAAATGTTATACAATACAAAAGAAAAATAAGAAGATTTTTGTGAAATGAATTTTGACTGAAAGAAACGATTTTTTGTTGATCAATTTTTGCGCGTTCCAGCCTTTAGTGCCATGGCTGGTGCACTTCCCCTATTGCACAAACTGCAGTACAATTCTATTTTTTAAATTAATTTTAATAAGTTAGTTTTCCTTAATCTTCGAGGTAATCGAGCTTAGCTTTATAACACGAGCACTCTCGCACTGTGAAAGCTACAAAATACAAGAGCCCTGATTTTGAAGTTGAAAAGCATATCGAATGGTTACGCAGCCCACGATTTTACTTTCTCCACGAACATTTTTTGGAATGCCATTTGATTGTTATAGCATCTTTAACATTGTCTAGTGGCTTTGGGGCTTTCTCGTTCTCGGAGAAAGTTTCGATAAACAAATCTTCAGCGGAGCATTGTATTTGGAAGACATTCGGTTCTACAAAATCAGAACAAATTCTATTAACCCAAAGTTTATTAAGCTGACATCACACTGTTTGACAAACTGTCAAATATTTGGCAAATTTTGACAAAATTATTTAACCAAATATTGCTATGGCAAATATTTGGCTTGAATTTGTCATTCCATTTATTTGGCAATTCATCAAATAGTGTGATGGCCTCTTTATGTTTCGTCAAACATGTTTGCCGAAAACCAGCCAAATAATTTATTTTATGCCCTTGAAAATCTTGAGTAGCAAACAACATCGAATAATCGACGGTTGCTGTGCTTCACCACTGGAAAAGACGATTTATGTGATGTGACACATCAATTCAAATGCATTTTTGATTGGAAAGCGAACGATGTTCATCGCATATCCTTTGGAACATTTGAACTTATAGACTTTTGACGTAGACATCGTCTAACGAGAAGTTACAAGGGGTAAATATAAAATCTAAAATTGTGACCGTTACGAAAAGGTGTTAGGTTTTGAACGCTTATAACTTTGTCATTTATAGATTAAATTGGAATATAAATACTGTAACAAGTACGCTTTCCATATAGATAGTTATTTATTTAGTTAGTTCAGAATTCATATTTATATAATATACTCATTTAATCAAATTGCACGAAGTTTCGTTTTATCAATTAAATTCATAAATGTGTTCACCGCCAAAGAATATCCACTCATGTTGAGTTACACTTGTCATCCAAATGAGTTCCCTGCGTTCAGATGCAAGCGCAAAAAAAATGTAACTGCCTGTTGAGCGTACCGACGCGACCACCAAATTTCGCGACCAAATTTCCATTTAAAATGCGTTGACCTTTTTTTCCGTTCGGCTTTGCGCCCTCTCCCTGAATTTCGGAGAGAAATTGTCTGGATGCTTGAACAGCTCGTTGGAAAGAGATGCTGCGAAGCCCTAACAATCAGGTGTACAATTGCGAGAATTTTGGCGTTCGTGAAATTGGACTTCGTTCAATTCCACAATTCCGGGGCAAAGTTCTGTACTAGCGGCTAACTGAAGAATGTCCTAGCTTGAATCGTTCAATTCGAATCGACTTGTGGAAGAGGCAAGAGTGGTCATAGTTGAAGATGCTAATTTCAAATAACAGACTGTAGTGGTAATTTTTATACGATAGATGGAGTAGATGAAAGCATAGAGTTGATAGTTCCGTTAGATTACGGCAGTGTGAAGATTTCATATAGATATTAGAATAGCGAGCTAGAACAACTTTTAAGGAAGGTACAAATCGGTTTTTTCATCTCTCTTTACCAAACTCCCCCTTTGGAGAGGGATGGTGAGGGGTGTGCACCAATTGTATATTTGGTGGGCACTCATAGATCTAGTTTTCACTGGAAATCCTATATATGAGTGCTCATTGCAAGACAGCCTATATTACGTGATATAGGCTGTAATGTGAACGGGGTATTAGGTCTTTATGAAACTTATTTCTAAAGGCAGGTATGAATGTGCATTGATTTATCAGCATTAGTAGTAGTATTTGGAGAATTAAACCCAGTCCTTCTGCATGCGAGCCCCAGCACGAATCGCTACGTCATCAGATTCTGAGATATATTAAAGTGAACTGTTGTCCCGCCTACTGTTGGAGTTTTCAGTGCCAGCTGATTGACATGAATACGAAACACAACACATTGATGAATATTAAATTGGTGTTTGCCCGCATGGAATTCCAACACACTTGTGGCGCAGTGATCAGAGTTCGTAGATCGCATGCCAAATACGCGGTTAAAATTCAAGAAATTGCTCTTTAATTTTTTCTATGTTTTAATGGAATATTGTTGCACTGCATAAATAATTATAATATAAGAATTATAATTTATTTGAGCCACTGATAATTTCATATTTACGTATATAATTTTTTGTTCCTTGTGTGGATTGCTTCATGCTAAGAAGCTCCGCAGGGAACTTTTAAGATACTTTGAAGTTGCTAACAAGTTCAGCTGTAGGAACTTTATTTAAACTTTATGGAACTTAAAAGTTCTTCGGAAAAAAACTAAATAAAAAAAATCTATCATGTGTCAGCAATATACTTAAGTCTTTTTTTTTAAACGGGGGTTATGAAGCGGTAAAAAACCATACCAACCTTTTGATTGTCCACATGCTTAAATATGTTTAAGCGTTTAGAGTTTGATACCAGTTCTAATATTAACATGCTTGTGTCCATATAAATATTTTTAAAATTTCTGTATTTACACCAAAAATTGTGATTTGTTTTTTTAAGTAGGGGAAATGGCTCTAATGTTGGCCTATGGATCTAAGATTGGGCCCATCGCTAAAAACCTGCTATTTATCAATTGTATCTAGATGAACGCGTCATTGGGACGGTACTAATAGATATTTTTGGTTGAAAATTTAGTCGATTTTTGGTTGAAAATTTAGTCGATTGCTGAATTTATGTATGGGCCCAAATTAGGGACACTTAGGCTGACATTACATACATTTCCCCTATCTCATTTGATTAGAAATGACTTAAAACGGATGATGTGATTGGAATTAGTTCAATAAGTTTTATCGTTTTCGAGAAATCGTTAAAAACGTACCGTGTGAACTGCGACTGAGCGGCGTAGACGACGTAAAAAACGTGTAAAAAATCATTTGAGTGTACTATTCTCAAGAGAATCCTCTATAATACGGTATCATTTGACCTACTGCCACATTCCTGAACCCTCCTTATCTTGTGTTAATGAAAAGTTTTTTATTTAACTTTTTTTAAAAGGAACATCATACAATTCCAAACTCTCGTGATTTGCATGGAAACTAATTAGGTCTTACCGAATGCATGCCTAGCCAGATTTTAGAGGGAAAGCAAACATAATAAAGCATTTCTCACTGTCAAGTCGTCAAGCGAGCGTGTTGATTACTGAAAATAACAGGTGACGTTAATTGAACTAATCAACGACTATGCAATCATACAAAGTTTGAGCCCTAACCATTCCAATCAGCCGCCGAGATTTCACACAGCATCCAATAGTCAAACTAATCGCCCAATATGACATTGAACGTTTGTACAAAAATCAAAAATAATAACGCAACACCTAATCACAACCCGAACCATGACGAAATCCAGTTTGCCACACGAAGCAAAGGCCAAAGTAAGAGATAAGACCCCACCGTACGAACAGTTATCAGCAAAGTAAACAAACGATGATGATTGAATGAAGGGAAAGAAACGCACACCGTAAACACAGCAAACCGCCCATAATCAGCTGGCCACCGTCGTCGTCGTCGTGGAGATTGCTGTTTCTGTGTTTTGGTGAACTCGCGATTCTCCACAGTACAGTTTCAATCAAGCAGCCGCGTCTGCGCACCCAAGAGCCCCAAGAGTCAGATTTACATACGGTCGTCACCTTTTTGTTGCTGTGGTATTGTGTTTTGTTACTTGTTTTATCGCTTCCCCCTCCAGTGTGGCGGTGTCTCCAATCTCCATCAACCATAATCATCGATTGGTCAGTTCAAGCAGGTCGAAAGAGTTCCTTTAAGAGGCTTTTATCTCGCTGTAACTGTATGTACCACCTCGATCGCACAGACGATCGCTGATCGTCAAACGATCGATCGACCGCGTAATTCAATTATTCACCCATATTCGGTAAACTAATGACCCGCCATCGACGCCAATTTCGACGGATTTGGCTGCTACAGCAAAGTGTCAGCAGGTAGTAGAGGGTGTTGGTGGTGGTGGTGCTGGTGCTGCTGCTGCTGTAACGAGGCGGCGAGTGACTGACGACGTTAGCTGCGCGCTCAAACCACTCACGGGAGTGATCATGGGTGAAGTGATCAAATCTTGCTGCTACTGTTGTTGCACCTGCTATCAGTCTGGCGTTTGCTGTGCTGGGTAAGTACAGTGTCACAATGTGTCCTACCCGTCCCACATGATTAGGAAATCAAGCATGGCAGTTAACCATAGAGGTAACTCTAAGACCAGAAGGTCCCGAAGAAACGAGCTCAACTTTTTAACTCAGCTCTGGTACTATCTTCGGTCCCAAGCTAATCGATTCACCCCTCGAAACGTAGGAAAATCAACTAACCCCTCATTTTATCTGTCAAACTTTCATAGCGAATCAAAACAAACATTGTGTAGTACTAGAATTTTGACTAGAATAGGGTACGTTAATCGTTTGCTTGGGACCAATAGGCTAGTCAAGTAGTGAGCCAATTTAAAATCGTTAGTTTCGTATTGATTGTTGGTTACACTGTGTCAAGGAGATTTAAGATATCCATTAGAATAGATGACATGTCTGCCTTATCCATTTGCTCACTATCAGGATTGTAATAATAGTTACCAGTGAATATTAAGCAACACTTATGCCGCGGATATACTTGTATGACAAACTATGATCCTGAGCCTTATTTTCCTATTCAATAGGCTTCTATAAGAGTCTGAAACAAACCAAATTAAACCGTTTGCACTCAAATCATTTCAACCATCTCCAAGAAAAGTGCGTGAATTTCACTGTTTGTAAAATTTCACCAAATGTCGAATGAAAAATTTCAAAAAATCAAATCTGACCATTGCCTAAGATTACGTTATAAACATACTATATCAAAATATGATGGTCGGTACGATTTCAGAATTTTTTAGCTAACTTTTGATGGAATCCCGCATGACCTCTAAACTTTCTTCAATCTTTACTATTTTTGTACAGACTCATATGTTGGGCTTATAAATCAAACTGGAAGGTGACCTATTAGAAAGCTAACCCTTTTTTCATAATGAAGCACACTATTGCGGCAGATTTTGATTTTAAACTAGCTCCGACCAAATAGAAGTGAATACAAATCAAATTTCTTCGGGACATAAAGTGTGACCCACTTAGAACTCGCAAGCACAGTTTATTTTATAGCAGCACTCATGAACCATGTCCCGGGTGGATCGGAATAAGCGTCATGATGGAACTTACGATCGGCAGCTGCGTTGGAAGGTATTAAAGGCTAAACACGAAACATTCCGGACACGAAAATCTTGTTGGGGTTTAAAAATGCGTTTTATTTTTCATAGTTCAATGTAACAGCTATTCATAAGTAGGTATTATGCTTATTGTAAGACCATTGTTTCAGAATTCTTTCTTACCACAGGCCATTTCTCGAACTTTTCTTCATACACGGCCCTTCATCTTTTGCACGAAATTCCATTTCCGCTTGAAATCCTTCAGGCCAGTTGCAGTTCAACCCATTTTCTTCAATTGACCAGTGTGCCTCAATTGACCTTAGTTCTGGAGTATTGGCCGGATTAATTTACTTGGGAAAAACTGTGTCGCCATTATCACTGTGCCACTGTTTGCTGGAATTTAAGTAGATGCAGCTTGTAGTCAGAATAGTAAATCCACCTCATGCTGATCCTGAAAAGGTAGTAGTCTCTTCCGTAGGCAATCCTCCTGGTAAATTTGCTGGTTTATGGTCCCAGAAGTAAACGAAAGTTTCGTTCTCTTCCGGGCCACTCTTCCGGCCAACCGAGGTATAAAATTCCTGCTCAGGAATTTGATCTAAAACCGCCAAGAGCGGATAGACCGGGATTTTTGTTTGGAGCGTGCAGGATCGAATCGCGACGAGCTTGCTCCGGTGAAACCATGATGTAAACAAATGAACTTGTGACAACCAATGGCTACTGTGATTTTTTACATTCTTAGCTTGATTCATTGCCCTGCCCCAGTGCAGCGTTTTTGATGTGTCCCGATTTTTTCGTGTTAAACCTTTAAGAACAATCAGGGTGAACTCGGAACTCTTAGATAGTGATGTATCCAACATATATAGTGCCAGCCATGCAGGGGGTGAAAACGCCAAAAGTGGCAATCTAAAAGGGCATATTCAGAAAGTTTATTTTTAGTGAATTTCCCACGAAATTCCTTTAATTGACATATGCAAAGGGAGCATAGGACAAAGACGCGTCATTCCACCCCAATTCAGCATCAACAAAATTAATTTTTTTGATAGTTCAATAATCTTTTTAATACTGTGTTTCAACCTTTCCATGGGAGATTACTTAGATAATATTGATTAAAACTCTTAGAGCTGTAGTAGTAGTTTTGAGTATAATTCCAGGGTAGATCTAATTCAGATAGGGGAAATGGATGTAATGTCGGCCCAAATGTTCCTAATTTGGGCCCATACATAAATTCAGCAATCGACTAAATTTTCAATAACGACCAAAAATATCCATCAGTACGTCCCAACGCGTTCATCTAGATAAAATTGATAAATAGAAGATTTTTAGCGATGGGCCCAATCGTAGATCCATAGGCCAACGTTGGATCAATTTCCCCTATAAGGATTATTTTAAAGAGAAAATTGTGAAAAATTCTAACGAAATTTTGAGAAACAATCCTATGGACTTTTAAGGAGAATTCCATGGAAACTCTTAGGATGATTCTGAAGAGCTCTGATTCGAAATCAAATACAAAATCTGAGTATACAGTAATACCAACCGGTGGAAACTTACGATTTTAAATTGACTCGCTTCTTGACTAGCCTATTGGCCCAACGCAAATTGATTAACGTACCCCATTCTAGTCGAAATTCCAGTACTACACTAAGTTTGTATTGATTCGCTATGAAAATTTGACAGATAAAATGAGGGGCTCGTGAATTTTCTTATGTTTTGATTGGTGCATCGATTTGCTTGGAACCGAAGCGAGTACCAGAGCTGAGCCAAAAAGTTGAGGACGTTTCTTCGGGACCTTCTAGTCTTAAAGTTACCTCTATGGTAATACCTCGTCTCTTCCACGCAACAGGCTTCTATTTTGTAATAATTACACATAACCGTAATTCCAAATCTATCTCATTAGCCTTCAAGGCAAAACATCGTAAAACTAGAGTCAAAAGGTACAACACAAACCATGCATCCGTATCCAGTGGTATCATTGTATGGCAGTATCGTCAACGGGGGGCAGAGCACTTTCATTGTAGCAATGGACGCAAAACGTGGTCATCACTCACACACTCATCACGAAATGGCTGCTTTTCAAAGTCGCATCGACCGAAAGAACTGCTGATGACGGACAATGAGGAGGTCCTCCTGGTCGCTACCGACTAAACAGACGATCGCGTGACACACATCCAGAGTGGCCTGCATCTGTCGACAGCCAAGTGAACACTGGATCTTTACTGTTGTATCAAAGGAATTTAGAGAAAATATCGAAGGGAGCACAATAAAAAACTTCTAGAAGCTTAGCTAAGAAAATTTTCAGCAGAAATTATATGAGGCTCAGGGAGGAAATTCAGCGATAAATATTCTGTGAATTTTGGAAGATTTTTTAGGAGCGTATAAGAAAGCTCTACCCAAAATTTGATGGCGATGAAGAAAATCATGGATTTTTTTAAAGGATTTGTATAGGAGTTCTGAGGAACATTTCAAGAGAATTTTAAAGAGAATTAAGTAGAAAAATTCAAGCTAGTATCATCAAGAACGATTAAGTGTTGGGAAAGAGTTGTAGAGAGAATTCCAAGAGATTTCTGCGAGGGATTCCTCAATCATTGAAAAAATTACATAGGAATCATTAAATTATTCTTATAAAATCTTGAAAGCAAGTCTGATAAAGTTGGAGAATGATTCAAAGGGAATTAATAAAGAAAAACCTTTCGAAAGAAACATTTGAAGAGTTCTAGCGAAATTATAAAGATAATTCAAAAGCAGGAAAAAATTCCAAAATGCAGGGTTAATCAATTCTCAAGATTTAGGGGCGTTAATTTGATATCCCGGGCTCAGCTTTGTAAACACGTACTACGGACTTTTAAGGAGAATTCCAATGAAACTCTTAGGATGAACTGAAAAGTTTTGATACGATATCAAATACAATTTAATTACAAACATAATCAGATTACAACTGAACGTACAAAAATGTAATTCAATAGCTGTTAGTAGGAAACGAAACACACCAGACATAACAATCGCTTTAGGAAATCAGCCAGGGATTTGGCCAATACTGGAATATTGTAGCGTAGTTAGGTCACCTTTTGCCCTTCGAAAATTAGGCTGGACAAGATATCCTCTTCCATTATATGAAGCCGGCTGCATGCATATCAGCATCCAAATATTAAAAGAACGCTGAGAATTTGCAATGGGAGGGAACTACGAAATCGAAATATTTTTATTACAAGCCACCATCGTGCAAAGTATGCCAAATTTGGACCTTTGAATCAGATGCTGACAACTTGCAAAAACCATAGAGAAACTATTGATTTAACAATGACAAACGCCAAATTGAAGCAATACTTCAATTCTATTCCTTGATTATGAACACGCAAAAGTAATACAATGTGAACAATATACTGTCTAGTTTAGTCTAGGTTTTTGGAAATACAGTCAACTCCCAATAACTCGATATTGAAGGGACCATCGAGTTATAGAATTTTCGACTTATAAATTTAACTAAATAAATTATTTTGATCGTCTTTAACTTCAGGATTAATACCGAAATACTTCATTAACTAGAATAGCTAGCCCTATTTACTCATATAAATTCGAAAAATGGTTCAAGGATTCTTTTACGGAAGCTCTGGGTAGTAAATTTATAGCTGCCAGCTCTTGAAATTTAATTTGTCTAGTTATCAACGGTTCTGGTAATTTCTGGATGTGCCACTATCACCCTGAAGGTGTCTGCCAGTAGACCGAATGGCCGTTACCCCGCCTTAAATAAATGTTGACGAGGTTCCTTACAGAGTAGTTATTTTTTAAAGATTTTAAACACTTTGATATTTATTCTGACTATTTGGACGCTCCAGAACCTTGGAAAATTGCCCATGTTTAGAATATTTTAAAATAAACTCCTACCTCAGTCTTGAAGATTTTTCTTAATCCAGGATCATACAATTTTCTTGAATTGAATTCTCAAAATTTATGAATATATTAAATATTTCCAAATCCGAAATCTTTACAGAATTTTTTCAGTATTTTCTGATGAATTCGCTTGCAAGTCCATCTTAGACCTCTATCTGGCATTCTTTTATAATTTGCTTCATAATGCTCTTGAAAATCATCTGCAGAACTTAATTTGAATTCAATCTGCATTGCTCTTCAAATGATCAATAATATATGCAGTATTACTTAGAAAATCCCAGGAAATTTCTCCGACAAATTCACTTGGAGTCTTCCTAAACATTCACTTTGTACTATCCAGAAATTCCAATAGAACTTTTATAGTAATTCATTTTAAGTTTTGCTCAGGACTCCCATACATTCTTTGAAATTATCCTCATAATTCCCTCTTCTTTGAATTCACTAAAAAATATCAGCGGAAAATGATTACAATTCCCATGAAATATTCCTTGAAATTTCTTTGAAATCATCCTTGGAATGCAATTCCCTTTGAATTACCTTGAAATTTTTCTCAGTAAAAATCCTTTGGATTTATTTAAAGAATTTTCAGAGAGCCCTTCGAATTTTACTTGTTTCCTTTGAAAGTTTCCGAAGAATTCGATTGAAGTAACAAATTCCATAGGTTTCTCATTGAAAGATATTGGGCATTCAAGTTAGAACTCTCCTGGAATTCTTTTTCGAGTTCCTTTGAAGTTTTCCAGGAATTATTTTCAGATTGAATTGAAATCTTCCTCCTAAAGTATTCCCCGAAAATTCCCTTCAAATTATGCTCAAGATTCTTTTTGTTCCTAAAATTTCTTGAAATTTTCTTCTGAATTGCTGAATAATTCTTCTTTGAATTTACATGGAATCCTCCTCGGAAGTCATAATAATTAACTTCAGAAATTCGTATGAGTTCTCATTAACATTTTTTTCGAATCCTATTCAGAGTTAACTTGTAATTTGACTCAGAACTACCTTGGTATTAGAGCTGGGACTTCAACTATCCGGATACTTCAGTTTATTTTTTAATAGAATTACTTTCCGACAAATAAAATATCGTTTAATTGATATTCAGTTTACAGAACATCATGCTTTCTAGTGCCCAATATTGAAATAAAATTAATTGAGAAAACGTTGAGATGGTTATCATGCGGATAGTAACTATCCGGATATCCAGATAGTGAAATTTCAAATTTATGACTGCCGGCTGCCGGCTTGGACAAGGCGGTATTTGTCAGAAACAAGTCTAGCGTCGATGGGTTGCCCGCCGGTGAGATGAATGTTGGCTCGTCCGAGAACCAAACGGAGTACAGCTAATGCTGCGAATGGTCGAACAGCAGACGACCGTTCTGGTTCTGCTGGTAGTTCCGCCATTCCTCATGGCGAGCATTCAGATCTCCTCCAACAACGAAGCGGGAGTCGGTACGGGTGATGGTGGACAGGTCTTTTTTTGAATTTAGTCGCTAGTCCGCACTGTCGAGGGCAGTAGACGGCGATGAACTGGATGTATCCCGTCTCCGACTCCACCTCCACACCAAGGGCTTCGATGATAGAGGTGCGGATATGGGACAGACTGCGTATTGTATTTTATCCCATTTCTGACGATGATCGCAACACCACCCCCTTTGGAGCTGGTACGATCAAGCCGAATCATGTTGTGGTCCGGCAACCAGCAACTGTCGCTGGTCTTGAGGTGAGTCTCGGTGAGGAGGCCCACGTCGATGGTATGCTTGCGGAGGAAGTCCGCCAGCTCGATGGTTTTTGCTCTTAAGGAGCAAGCATTCCATGTGACTATGCATAGTGACTTATTTTTCTTACGTCCTGGCTAGTTGGTGGTCGATGCATCCTTGCGGATACGCTTGAACTCCTCGCGTTTGGGGCATTGCCTGTCAGAGCCTGATGAGCACCGCCACAGTTGACACACTTGATTACCTCAGGACTGTCATTTGGGCAGTCGGAGGAGGCATGGTTGGGTTGATGTTGCATTTCGGGTGCCGTGCCCGAAGTTGAAGCAACGCTGACACTGCGTTACATCGCGGCGGCACCACGGTAGGACTCTCAATGGATGATGACGTTGAAGAGCGAGCGGATTGCTTGCAACGCATTAAGCGTCACCGTCCCCTTCTTGAAGTGTACCAGGAAAAGACAATCCTGATACTTTCTCTGGTTTTCGTTCCTCATCTTGATCCGAAAGACGGCGATGGGGGCCAGCTGATACCGGTCTTTAATTTCAGTTTCGATCACCTTCGTTTCGAAATTCGGAAGGCCTCGGATGACTACCTTAAATGGCTTGTCGCCTGGGATGTCGGGTGTGAAAAATTCCACTTTGGAATTCTTCAGCGAAGCCAAGGCTTTGTTGTAGTCCGCTTTGGGGTGGAGGATGATTTTCGTGCCAACCCCGCACAGCTTGTACTCGGCAGCGATGCCAAGGGATGCCATCTCTTGAGCCAGCTTGTCGAGTGGTACTGACTTCACCACCAGAGGTGGGAGTTTCACTTTCGGACCGTTCTGGCCGCCCGTGGCCATGTTTTCAACGGACCCACCGAAATTACCGACGTCACTACCGTGGCGTTGGCGTTATCCTGGGGACGACTATTCATTGGGGTATGGACACTTCCACGGTCGGATGTGTCTCTCTTCGCCTTTTTGCCACCTTGGGCAGCGTTAGACTGGGTTGCAGGGTTCGAACCCTGGTTCGAGCTTGTATTCTTCTTCCGCTTCGACTGCTGGTAGTTGAAGAAAGAAAGAACTGTCGATGCACCGAAACGACCGAAAACGTGAACAAACGCGTAGCACTACTAATGTCACTGGCACTGAGCGAGCGAATCAAACAGCCGACTGTACTGCACAACGTTGTGATGCAGAATGTCTTCTAGAGGATGAGCAGAGGCACGACAGCAGCGCTGTTTTATATCTTTTCAGGTTCAAGCAGAACGATGTGCAACCAAGTGGTATTCGTTTATAATGACTGGGTTTGGGGAAAACGTTTGATTCATGACAACAGTAACCATAATTATCATTTGTGCATTTTTCAAAAGTTTTTTGATTAAGAATTGGAAAAAAAAATATTTAATAATTATTGTTAAGTAATATCCTATCGATTGGCGTATTTGGATTTTAATTTCATCTATAAATGACAAAGTTACAAGCGTTCAAAACCTAACACTATTTTACCACATATATTTTTTGATTTGTACCCCAGTATAGTCGACAAAGACGTAGTTCTACGTCAAAAAGGTTCCTTTGATGTAGACATTAACATCACAGAATTCAAATCATCTTTGACAAATTGAGTAATAGAATCAACATAACTCTACATAGATCATCGACCAAAAGAGGCATCGGCTTGGAGATATCGATATTGGAGAACACAATACATGGGAAAATGAAGGGACCACAAAAACCATCGAGGTATAGAAAATATCGAGTTGTGTAGAGTTGACTGTAATATCGTTTATAAAAATGGACATAAAATGTAATTTTAATTGTATATATACGGTATTTTCAAATAAATAAATAAATAAAGCAAAAATTTTGATTTTATCATCATAAAGAACCCATAATAAATTGCCTTACTTTTATTCTAAATAATTTAAACAATTCGGAAAGGAGCACTATTATCATGAATCAAGCCAACAAGCATCCAAACAGCGCACATAATTAGAACCTAGTTGCTAAAACACGCGCTCGGGAGGAGTACAACAAAGATCTGACGAAGGACAAAGAAGACTGGCTTATGGAAGTCAAAATGATGCGAATTTTGTATGAACACTTGTAAGGAAAATTCGTTTTGACCAACAAACCTTATGTGACCCCTGATTTCTTACTTCTGCATTTTAACTGGACCACACTTTAATACAGCCAAGAAATTGATTTCCAAAATACAAACGTCCAATCAACACAACAACCTCTCATAATACGCAGTATTCTTCGCAAACTTCCATCTGAGTTCATGCCCATTTGCAGCAGCCAACGCCTTTCCCATTCCGATCGATGGCGGCGATATTCGATAGTGTCACGTCATTTGCTTACACTTTATTTCAATTCTCTTTCCAGCCTGTGCTGCATCGTACTACCGATAGTCGGCCTACTTTCGATACTGGCCGGCATTGTCGTCGCCATACTGCTCGCCTTCTCGATGATCCATCACGATTCAAGCGAATACACAATCAACCGGCTGGTGACAGTGCTCAGTAATCTGACATATGCTCAGTCGACGAATGGAACCGCGGCTGCCGGTGTCCACGATGATTAGTCACTCCACGCTCGTTGTTACGTTATCTTAAGTTGTTTATGATGTTATTTATTTTATTAGGTGTACTTTTGTAGACTTAAAATATAACTTTGTAAATTCAACCCCATGATGACTTCATCAACCGTTCAACCAAATATCACCGGGTTAATTGCAAATTTGACTTTTTCAGCTCAAGCTAATCCAACCTTGACCTACTCAAAATTCAAACTTGAACAAATTGAAACTGTCCTCGGGCAATTTATATCTGAAGTCTTCATAGCTCCCAGCAAGTACACACATCATCCATGTGCTCCGGCCTGCCGTAGGTTCACGACCGAACATACTTCTCAAGACGGTCTTCAAATTCTCATTTCCGTGAGATTTATCTTCTCGGCACTAAGACCGGTAGCCCCCTCGGGGGCTCATCACTTGTGGATTTAACTACAAATCTTGTTAATCACCATGACAACAACGTGGCGGTAGGTAAGTACCTAAACTCTATACCATAAACCGATGCGCGCGGTCGTTTCACGGGGATCTTCACCATCACGTCGCGTCGTTACTCAATTGACTGTGTTGGTGGATTGCAAACTGTCCCAAAGCGGTATTGTTTGTTTTTAGTTAGTGTGGCTACCCGGGTAGACGAAAACATCCCAGTCATACAAAATTATGATCTTGAAACCAACAGCTAAAATATCAAGAAATAATATCAGAAATATATTCCCGCAATATCGTTCCAATACCAAATGCAGCAAATACGGTGTCAAATGAATAACAAAATACTAAAGTTTAGGTCCTTGTTTGTTATCCAAATATCAGTATTTGTTTTTTTTTAATCGTGTGTCATTTTTTGACATTTTTCCTCTAATCCATATCAACTTTAAATATCAATAGCAAAGTTTCTACCCGGGAGTATTGCGCAGTGGATTCATAGGCGGTACACAGTAGCTCACCGATAGTTCACCTTGACACGTTATACTATACCTTTGCTGGTCCCAGCTACCGAAAACGCTACAACCCATCCGTTTAAATATGCATATGTGTTATTAACACGTCACAAGTCAATTTGGACGACGGATTATCCAACAGTTGATCATCGTGAACAATTAGGATTCGGATATCACAGGGGAGAAGGGCACGGAAAGCTACAGTCCAGTTCACGCGCGAATCGGTCGCTGCTGGCTTGGCATAGGATGCACTTGGCATGTTGGTGCGAATTATGGTAATGAACGAAGCAAAATAACAGTATTTCTCACCTCTGTTCCGGCATTCGGCAGGGAGCGTGTCAGCTGTGGTATAGCGGTTTGTAACATACACACAGTCAGTATTTGCACATAAATCGTGTGGTGACAGTCTCGTGGTTTGTATGCTTGAGAAGATACGATAGATTACAGGTGGGCATGGATTTCTGTAGTTTTCCGCAACCGTAGCAGGTGTAGGTTTGATGTTTTCTTTGGAGACGAGAATGCATCTCTTAACAATACCCGTCTTGCAACGAATACCAAATATTTTTGTTATTCAACTCACTTACTCTTGGATCATTTGTGACTTTGACCGGCATGAGATTTTAACTCGTGAAATCTTAAGACTTTGAAAATTCGATTAATGAACCTAACAGGATACGTATAGTTTAACAATCATGTAGGAATAAGCGTTCAGTCTTGTAGTAAGGCTTGTACTCGAAAGAAATGCACCATTTTTTATCCGTGTGTAACTTTTTTATCCGTGGGTAAAAATTGATGAAAATCTGGGTATAACTAGTTTGGAGTGAATTGTTTACATGTGCAAAATTTCATAACAATCGGTTCAGTGGTTATTGAGATGTCATCGAAACAAGAAGAAAATCACCGGAGAATTTTGCGCGCCGTCATGGAAAATCCGACTGCGACCATGAGATGGATCGGAAGACAACTGGGAATCACCCATACGGGAGCGGCGGGCTGGAAGTGGAAAAAATCGAAGACAGCTGACCCTGTGAAGGCCCGGAAGGTGTTGGATTATTTCAAGCGTAATCCGAACCTTTCGATTCGCGACGCGGCTCTGAAGGCAAAGTGTTCCGCCTGGTTCGTTCAGCAAACCATGAAACGAACTGGGCTTCGTGTATTCAAGGTCCGGAAGGCACCGAACCGGCGTGATCAAGAAAACACGCCGGCCAAATCCCGCGCAAGGAAGCTGTATCGAGAGTGGTTAACGAAACCGATGTGTGTGGTTATGGATGACGAAACCTACATCAAGGCAGATACCGGGGCTGGAGCTCTACGTTGCCAAATCACGGTTTGATGTTCCGGAAGACATAAGGAAGAAGAAAGTGGACAAATTCGCCAAAAATACTTGCTCTGGCAGGCCATATGCCAATGCGGTAACCTGTACATCACAATGGGTACCATCAACAGCGAAATTTATCGCACCGAGTGCCTCCAGAAGCGTCTGTTGCCCTTCCTGCGGTCCCACGGAGTTGAGACATTATTTTGGCCGGACCTGGGATCATGCCATTACGCGCGATCGACGATGGATTGGTACAGAGACAATTACGTTGTTTTTGTACCAAAAACCGCCAACCCCCTCAAATTCACCAGAGATTCGTCCGGTGGAAAGATTTTGGGCCATAATGAAGGCCAAAGTTCGAAAATCGTCCAAGGTGTTTAAGAACGAACTGGAGTTGAAGAAAGAATGGATGAAAGTGACCAAAAAGGTCGGCTCCACCATTGCACAAAATGTAATGAGGGGTCTTAAGGGAAAGGTGCTGGCTTTCAGCGATGGAAAGGAAATTGAATAAAGTAATTATGCCGAAACATAATCCATGTGTATTAGTTCATTCCCTGAAAGTTTCAAGAAAATCCGACTTAAAATAAATTTTGGCAAACACTTTTGTCTGTTGCATTTTTTTCGAGTACAGCTTTAAAATAGAAATGTTTAAAAATTATTTCCTAATTTTACAATCTCGAATATAAATAATCTACAGGGCGGGACCGGCATCCGTGCCACCAGAGAAAACATTGTTTGCATTGGTGCTCGGTAATCAAAGTTACTAAGTATCGGAGAAAAAATATGCAAGCCGAAATCTCAATTTGCAGTGGTGCAAAAGTTCAGTTGGAGATGTTTTTTTTTTTTTTTTTTTTTTCGTTTGCTGAACTGTCAGTAAATTAAGCTGATGTCATCCCAAGCAGCACACCTCCATCAAAATAAGTAGCTGCAACTTGATTGTGACTGGAATGGGTTGCACACAAGCAACCACAATTGTTCAGTGACAAGTGTGCTGCTGGGGATGTTCACTCGGGCTTCCATGGGGACTGGCAACCCCATATCAATCCTATATGTTTGACAGTAGGCAAGATCACGGGCCTTATTTAAATACGGCCTGCCTGACGTATGCATGAAGGAAAGGGATGCAAAATCGTGTTGTAAGCAGAAAGACAAGAGCAGATGAAAGCATCAAAAACATGGCCAACATCCCCAGGGTATTTCCGAGCATAAGAATTATTTTGAGAGTGTACTAGTCTTGTTGAGGGTGAGCGTTGGCCAGATTTGATTTTTCAGATATAATCCTAAATAGGACCTAGATTATTTAATACTCTAGTAACATCAAGTCCGTGCTCTGTCACAATATTGCATTGTGATCAATCAACACTCAAAGGGGTAAAATATAAAATTTGGGGTGAAGCCTGGCCAAGTGAGTGGGGTGAGTGAGTGGGGAAGCCTGGCCAAGTGAGTGGGGTATGGGTTTATTTGATTGAACGTCATTTCCAATTTATAGATTGAATTGGCCTTCTTAAGACGGCCTACCGATAACTACCGATAAAAGTTTTGAGAAGCTACCAATAGTGAAAAAAATAATCTGGCCACCCTGGTTAGGGTCTTATGATTTCTGAATCGACAAATACAGTACAGGTGGACATTTTATTTTATACTCTCTATATTATAATTTTTGAATCAGTTTTAGGGTTTTGGGTTAACAGAGGCGGATCGCGGAGGTTTATAAAGTACTATCAGTTAAACTGTGTTTTTGAGGTTTATCTCTATATATTCTTTGGTGTTTCCTAGCGGATAATCAAGTTGGTGTTCGCTGATTCAAAGAATGGATGAGATAAACATTGAGCTGTCCAAAGTTGGGCGTTGTTGAACTTGTGGTACTTGCACAACATTTTATATGAGTATCCAAGTAACTAAATAGTCACAAAATAGCTTTGAATGTGGGTTCAGAGTGAGAAAATGTCACTGGGTCACTGGGTATTCGGATAAAACTATTACTTATACTTATTAAAAAAATTTAAAAAAATAATCCTGGTTTTATCTCATTTTTGGTGAGCGAACATGATGAAGAAGAAGAAGATGGCTTTATCGCAGAACCCCGTCTAGGAACGAGTGTATTGTTGATGGACCTGGTCTACGAATCAAGATTGGTTTCTGTAATGATAAGTATCACGATCTTCATCGAAATGTAAGTATTGTTGACAATAATCATAGCAATCAACTCGTATATACATTGAAATACAGATATAAAGGGGAAGGGACGGTCCAACAGGTCACCTGATTGAAGCGATTTGGACGGGGAGAGTGGGAATGCCAACTCCCTGTTGATAACATTTCGTGGATAAAGGGCGGGCTCTTTTCCCCACTCATTGTGTCATCTTCCTGTTTGGGGGTTTATCTTTTTGACCAATTGACGGATCAAGTTGCTGGAAGGAGATTCTTTATTGTTCCGTAGATGCGTATAGGCGACTTTGCCTATCGATCTACCCAATCCGTTTTCAGCCCTTCATACAGCGACATGTTGAGGACAATCAGAGGTTATTAAGCTTGATCAAGACAAACAGAGAAGAGAGCCCACTGCTGTCGGACTTAGTTTCCATGCTACAATAGATGGTAAACCACTATCATCATCATCGTACTAGTCTTGTTGAGTTTTTGATTGTTAAAATTTTATTTATACCTCTTGCTCGATCAATTTGCGACATTAAATTTGATTTTTCTTATTTATTCTATTTTTTTAAGTTGATTATTCATCTTTTTATGCAAAAATTAGATGAACACGTATGAACAGAACTCATTTAAAACTTGTTAAAGTATGCTTATGATTTACACCTGTATTGAAATTTTAAGTTCGTCCGATCAATCGTGGACCACAGTGTCCATTCAATCCAACACATAATAGTTGTGTACCAAAGTGGTAAGTACAATTTAACTCCGATATTTTTCACACTCTTCCCAAACATCATATCATCGCTCCATCCATCGCACATCCATCTTTGCAATCGCGAAAAAAGCATTCCATTATCTCCAAAATTGCAACAAATTGGTTTCACTATATCGAAATATGATCTCTTAAACGTGGTAAGTGCAAGATATGTACTCGCATCTGGTCTACATCGAATCGTGTCCATACCCCAGTCTACTCTGCACCACCTGAAGCCCAGGGGGTTAGCTTCAGCCAGGTTGCGAAAAACGTGCTCAGTTTTCGCATAGAGTGCATTTTGTTTTAGCTCGTTGCTTTTTCATAGTTGCGGTGGTGGCTGGATGTTCGTGCGTTAAGAGATAAAAAACGAGGACGCGTGCTCTCGGTTTGCTCTTGTTGTTGTTGTTGTAGTTGTAATGCTGCAACCGTATGAAAACATGCGAGAGTGTTATTCATGTTAAAAGAAAACCACCCCGCCCCGATCGACGATGTGGTGTCGTATGTAGGTAGGTACATACATGCAGTACAAGCATGCGTACGGATCAACTTTTGGTAACCAACAACGTGCACGCGGTTTACATGTAGGTAGGAACGTGCAATCAACCGACCAACCAACCGACGGCGGGCGTAATCAAGATAAACTACTTTTACCACGGTCCCAATTCAATCGGAGAGGAGACGACGACGAGGACGTCGAGCGGTCAATCCAATGGCAAGGTCAGCAAGGTGGGTTCGTTCGAAAGTTGATTCGGTGGTGCGTTACTCTAGCTGCTCACTTTTTGTCACACAGAATTGATCAATTGAAGCATGCTCGATGGTTGTATGTAATCGAGACCCTATTGAGAAGCCAGGATCACAGATACACGTCATCCAAACGGTTTTAAACACACTTTCGTAACCGTTTGCCGGTAATTTTCTGGAAATAAGTGCAGCAATTTACTGCATCTACACCAACGGAGGCTAAATCACCGCTACTTCCGAGAAAACCGTTTGTATGCAAGCCAGTGCTACACATAAAAGTAAGTGCAACATTGTAGCGCGTGATGGATCGCTTCATGTGGGCTGTATGCTATATGCAAAGCATAATCGAGAGCGAGAAAGCCACATTGTCTTTGCCGGATCATGTGTGACGTTGAAAATTGGAGGATTTTCTTTTCATTTCTGCTTTTAACTACCAGGGAGAATTGAAGCTAATTTCAAGCTCTGTAAACATGTTGTCTTCTATATGGGGTGTTTACAAATACGAAGGTTCACTAGCTCAACCAGCTCAAACTATTAGCACGAATTTCAGTTGCTCCTGAAATCTCATGCTGGTAGATTCTGACCCGCATTACTTGCCAAACATTGCAAATTGATGTGCAAATTCCTTGGAAGAGATCATATCGGAGCACGATTAAATAAACAGCAAATCTCTCCATGTTAGATTGTATTGCACAACGTTGTTGATGTGCTGTGCTTTGAACTCGATATGTCAAGCATACTGATATTTAAAATCGATCACTTTAAATTTAACTAATTTATCCTTGGGTTCCATGTTTGCTGAATATGGATTTAAATAAATATATTGCCTTGTTAATACTGCATGCCTTGTTATATGTTATAGAGAATATGACCATAGAACATGTATCATATTACTACCCAGATCACATGTTCCCCAGTGATATCGTGCAACATTACAAGGCTTATAGGAGAAGTAACATTTAGCAATCAATTTGATAAGTTTGACATTTTTTTAAATAGAACTTATCTGAATAATACGCTATTATTGAATACAGCAACAATTTCGTAATACTCACGCTCACGCATTTTTGACATTTGCTTCCAAAATAAAAACTCATCAAATTCAATGGATTGAAACAGTGGTTTCAATACAAATGATAATCATTTTGATTTAAATGTGTTATACAGTACATATTTTTCAACGACAAATCACTTTGTTTCAAAACGCAAATCACTTGAAAATCAATGATAAAAGTCGCATGACAGACTGAGTCAAGTGCAAGGGCACTTTTCACCGTGTACACTAGCACCAGCACACCAGCACAAGTGTAAGCACCCCAATAAGCAGCACCGTAGTCATCGGGTGGTGAAGGTGGCATTTGCCACCCAAAAAATCCAAAAGGGCGGAAAAATTATTATTTTACGGAGAGAATTTATTTTTACTTAACAGGTTGCATACTTCTGCACGATGAAAAATATATTTTGGCAACCATGACCCATTTCTGTTAGCAAATGGTGTGCACTAAAATACCTACTAAAGTGAATATTCATTGGATGATAACTACTCCAACATAAAAAACTTTGCGGATCTTCGTTACAAAGCGAGCTGCACCGTCGGGTTAACCTCATTTTTTTGTCATCTGGCGGTGGTTTGTTTACATGTACATTTTCGAATAACATATCTTTTAGTCATTTTTACCTAAAAACTCGAATCCACTTAGATCGACTTACATTCAAAGATGTCAAACTGGTTCATCGCGTTCATTAGTGACGTCGGCGTGCAGCATCTTATAAGGCTGTCCACGAGACAGCTGACTTTTTTGTTTATCATGAACTTTTGACAGATCACAGTAGAACTGGCAGTTTATTCTCATATGAATTTCAGGACCATTAACACCCAATCACTCACATACTCTAGATTTCTAGCTGTCAGTTCCACTGAGAAACATCTCTTGGATCACCTTATAGGTGAGTGCACCGATGGATTTGAGTCCATACACTGATGAAAGATTAACAGGAGAGCGAGGCAATGTTTACTAAAAATGAACACTTAGGGTTATGCTGCCCGACGAGTGAGGTGAAATGACCATTGTCGCCCACTCCGGTGGCAGAAACGTCATCAACAAACCTTTTTTACTGAAGCCAAAGTTGTTGGTTCTTTGGCCCGATTATCTGCCAATCTAAGACAGCTGATGCAAACATTGAGAAAATATGCTCCATCCATATAGATGTTTGATTTGTTGCGTAGCAAAATAATCGTGTTAAATGTTCAACAAGTGCGTACTCTGCGTATGACTCTCCTCACTCGATTCCGACAGTCAACTCCGGTGATGTGAGTGGTTCATTAAGCCTAGTACGCAGCTGAAAATAAAACGGAAATGTAATTTTTGAGGAATATTCCCAAAAGTAAATTTGACAGCTATAGGGTGTCTTTTGCTAAATTTTGAGATCATAAGGGGGTGTCGTCTAATTTTGAAATCAACAATTATCAGTTTTTATGTTGTTAAAATGCATCCAAAACATCATTTTAACAACAAATGTTAAAATTACCTAACGGAATAATTGATCAGACCATTATTCCGCAAGGAAAGTGAAATTGCATTCCGAATGCGCCACCTTCGTGTCGATCACGATACTAATTTAATCGATCTTTCCATTACCGATTTCTTTTCTTTTTTTTTCTTTATTAACGAGACTTTCAGCCTTAGGCTGGTTCATCTCTACGATTTCTTTTCAACTGCGTACTGGATCAAGAAATGCTAAGGAAAAGTAATTTATTTGGCATACCGTGTCCTATCCCGTAGCACGTAAAAACGTCATTACTTTTCAGCTGCGTACCAGGCTTTATTAGGTGAGAGACAAAGTGAACCTCAAGTGACACGTTGTTCATTCACCGAAATGTCAGTTTGCATTCTTTTTGGAAAAGGGCTAACGCAATTTTTGCGATTTATTTATCAGTTTAATCGCAGGTTTTATTTGTTACTATAAACATGCATTTCCTGTCAATTTCATGTAAACAAGGGAGATCAAAATATTTTAAATTTTTCATAAAAATGTCACTAAAATAAACTGAAAATATTCAGTCTGTGCTAGGCCATTTCAATTTAAAATATTTATGTTGTTTCCAATTGCGAGCAAAGATCTTTTTCCAATCGTGGGTTTCTGTTTTAAAATATTTAGTAGCTGTTTTTCCTTTAAATACATTGCAAGAAGGATTTAAAACGAGTATTCCTGTGGAACGATGAATTATAAATCAGGTATGAAAATGGTGTTTTGTAAAATTAGCTTTAAAAAAAATAACTCCATTGCTACACGGGAACAAATCCAATCTCCGAAATGAGACAAATGACTCATGATTTTATGAACGTAGCGTGTTTTCATGTTATGAAAATACAGCATGTATAATATTCATGATATCATGAGCTATGTTTGCGTAACGCACCCAAGATTCCCGAAATCAAGAATCATCCGAGTTGAAATCATGACCTAAATTCATGAATGTAACGTTTAGCTTTTAACCAAAATATGTGAAAAATATAAAGCATCAGACTGGATTCGAACCAAGAACCTTACGATCATTAAACCAATACTTTGACCACTAGACTATCAGTACTTGTATAAGATGGAAGGCAAAAGGCGTATAAGAGATAACGATTTTCCAAGTAACGCTTGGAGCGGTCATGATTCCGCTACATTATGAAATCATGAATTTCCATATCGAAATCATGAATCATTGTTGTGATTTCATGGGATGGCAAGTTTTTTGATTTCATGATTTTTTATTCATGAAATTGGATTCGGATTTTTTCTCGTGTATCCACAACACACATAGGAAGATCCGGATTGACGGTTCTTACGGTTCCTAAAGAATTCCAATCGATTTGTCACCGGCAGATTATGGCGTGGCGCGAAGGAAGACCAGTGCAGTTACCATCGAATCCAAAATCGAGCTGCGATAGTGCCCGCCCGAGTTTCCGGAACTTTGACATGGGATACAAAGACCCCGATATGGTACAGGATCAGAGCCCGTAGGTATTGCTCCGACTGGTCCGTGAACATGTGAGAGATACTGAATTAACGGTTTCCATAAAGCAGCTATCTGCTTTGAACAAATAGTTATCCTTCTAACGAGAATCCACGCACCACACGTTCACCAGTTAGAAAATTCCAGTAGTCAGTGGAGTGGATGGCGCTGATTCTCTGCATAAGATCAGTGCTTATTGTGATGTGAAGAAATGTTGAAAACTTATAAAAAATTATGTAAATTTAGGTGCTCTGAAACTGACATATACTAGCGTCAATTTTGACATAAAATTGAGTCATAATAGACGCGAAATTCATTTCAATCAAACGTACTTTTGAACTTTTCAGTCTCGGAGCACTTAATTTCACATGACATGTTTGTTTACGTCTTATCCTTTATGTCAAAGATGGATTCCGTCACGTGTAAGATTAGGTATTTCTAAGTGTGCAGTTAAATTACAACATTATAATTTCTTATTGATCGGCGATTATAGAGTCGCTTCTGAATCATGAAGGGTAAATTAAATAAATTTGACGTAGTATCCTCTTCTCTTTGAGCACATAGCTATAAACAGTAAGGTTTTGATCATTGTTTGGATTTCAATAGAAAATTCCTACGAGATATAGCGCACATAAAATTAACGCTAGATTTGGCATAAATTTACGTGATATTTCATGTCAATTTAAGCGCAATATCGCATAAATTAGCAATATTGTATGCAAGCTTTAAAAACGATTGCGCTGTTTATGCCGAGTATAGCTCAAAACTAATCAAATCTATGTGGAGTTGATAGATTGTGTATGCCTAATCAAATGATTTCAATTTTGCTGACTAGGTAATTTTGGAATTCGAGTAGGAAGTTGCTCAACACAAGGATGTTTAGATGATTTTATCAAATAGATTTGAAGACTTGTGTTTACTATTGAATCTTCACTCTGAACTGAGAGGCTTTTAAACTCATATATTTAGTTGCAGAATAAGGTTTGATAATTGTCTAAATGAATCAAATCTATAAGGAGAGTTGGGAGATTGTGTTTGCTCAGTTGATGATTGCGAATTTTGCTGACTAGGTAATTTTGGAATTTGAGTAGGAAGTTGTCAACAGAAGGACGTTTAGTTGATTTTATCAAATTTATTTGACGACTTGTGTTTGTTCTTGAATCTTCACTCTGAATTGAAAGCCATGTAAGCTCATAAAATTAGTTGCAGAGTAAGGTCTGAGAATTTTCAAAATTTTACAAATCTCTGAGGAGTTGCAAACTTGTGTTTGCTCAGTTTAATGATTGCATGTTTGAAGTGGTATTATTGGAATTTGATAAATTATTGGAATGGTGTATTTGTTGATAAGAGTAGAGGAAGGGAATAATGTGGTAGGTATGGTTGGTTTGAATAAATATAAATTATAATAATAATAAAAGTAATGCAATATAAGCATTTCCATTATAATGACAACAGCATGTATTTCAAAATATAATAAAAACTTGTAACCTTATTTGATCTACTCGATCTGCTCTTAACTTGGTTGGGTTGAGTCAGTCTTGTAAAAGATGTTGTAGGTAAGGCTGCGAGTTGTGTGGCATGTGTAGTGTGTGATGGAACCGGCTTTTGTAGTTTGCGTCGGTTCACGACAGAATGCTGACCGGATATGCTATCATTTTCAGCGAACTAACGGCGGCCAATCCGTGAATAAGAATCCTCACTATTCCTGCTATATGCTACTATAAATGCAAAATGCAAAATCAACGAGCAAAAAGACTTTAACAATTACCTTAGCCACAAATCAATATAGGATCAATGTCCATTAATATCAGATGTTCTATCGTTCTGGAGTTTCGATAAGATAAACTTCTTGATCAACCATGACATGTTCTAGGTTTTTCAAACTGTTCTGAAGATCAAATTTGTTGATTTACCAGATCATCGAGTCAGTCCATTGTAATGAAGCATATCTAAACTAACTCTCAGATGTACATCACTAGCCATCTATTCCCATGTGTAACTATCAGATGTTCTATGTTCTCTAAATTGTCCTAGAGTTCTGGTCAGCTCAGGGTGGGCACTGAACCAGAAAAACCAGGAAAACCACAGAACTTCCCAGAAATTCAGAGAAATTCTTTAAAGTTTGCTGAAATTTCCAAAAATTCGCAGAAATTCCCTAAATTTTGTAGAACGTCACTGCAATTCACAGAAATTCTCCTAAACGCGTAGAATTTCTTCGAAGCTCGCAGAACTTCCCTGTAATTTGTAGAAATTTTTTACAGTTAGCTGAAATTTTCTAAAGTTCGCATAACTTCTCTTCAGTTGGCAGAACTTTCCTGCAGTTTACATAATTTCCCCGAGATTTGGAGAACTTCTCGAAAGACTGCCGAAATTTCCTGAAGTTCGCGTAAATTCTCTTAATTTCGTAGAAGTTCTACGAAATTAAGAGCTCGCAAAACTTCCCTGAAATTTTCAGACATTCTTTGAGAAATTCCTGGAAGTTTGCAGACCATCTCTGAAGCTCTGAAACTCACAGAAAAATTCCCGCTAGTTTGCAGAACTTCTCGAAAGTTTTCCGTAATTCCCTGAAGTTCACAGAATTTTTCTCTCGTCCATAAGGGTTAATATTGATCGCTCTAATAATTTTGTAGACATCCTTTTGAAGAACTGAAGATTTCTCTACAAGCCTTACGAACTTCCACTCGAAATCCTTTGAGCATCCTTTGGAAGTTGCGAATTTTCTCTACAAGTCCTGTGTATTTCCACTGGAAGTAATGATGATTCCTTCCAAAAGTGATAAAATTTGCTCCTAGACATATTGTAGACTACCTTAGATCGGTGTACGTCCTCATCGGCGAATCCCTTTCCGATTTTGCAGATACCTTGGTTACGTCTCTTTATCGTCGTCGTAGGAAACAAACAGGAATAGGCTGTAAGTTTCAGTTTGCTGAACCCCACCTTTGTAACCTTCGATAATTATCAGTTCCAGGAAATATTACACCTCAAAGAGATACTCTTTCTTCTGATCCAGCCAATTTATCTCTTCTATCAGCTTCGTTGCTTCTGTCTGGAGCGTTTTGACCCCATTAAACCATCGCAGTTACTTTTGGCCACTTCACCCAGGAAACGATGCAATTCGTCTCGCGAACCCCGTGAACAGTTCTTGAGTGAATTAAGATCACCCTCACCCTACGAAAAAATTGGGGAATGTCTTCAATGGGTTTGCAGGGAAGGGATTCGATTTTCTTTTAGACGTAATGTAGTTTATTAAAATTGCTGTAATGAATCCATTGTACAAAGTTATCAGTTACATTACCCAACGATTGCTCTATACAGATAGTACGTCAAAGGCTATTAGCAGATTCTACGCAGTCTCCCAGAAGTAGTTGAGCCCTACAATTGCATCAGTTTTTTTTTTCCACTGAGCTCCTGGTTAACGTCGCTTCGGTAAAACTAGTTGGGAGTTTCTTTGGTAGAAGTTCTACAGATGTAAATCATTGAACTTACTTGATGATGAGGCCGTTCCATCAGAAATCCCATTTGGCGATTTTTATATCTCATCTCATATTGCCGCCAGCCGGAATCGGGTGACACAAATGACTCGAGTCACCTCACTTCACACGCCACGCAGAATAAAACTGATTATTACTAACAAGGTTTACATTTTACAATCTAGAAAAATTTAAATGTTCTCTTATTATTTCTGTCAAATATAATCCAGAGCCAGTTTTGAAAGCAATTTGGCATATTCATTAAGCTGGCTATAGCTTATGGCCATAGTTAAGATAATAATATGCAACAGAGTTTACACAAACAATGCAGCAAATTTGCTTCATCCACATCGAGCGGTCCCTAAATCAAAAGTGGAACATGTGAACAAAATCACACTTACATGTGCAGTAAAAACCCAACTCACGTTCGTGTGCCTGTCAAAAATGCTAAAAAATTGTCATGTCTTAGCGATGAGACAATGAAAACGAAAGCTCCCCGATTTGGCATTCAGCAGCGAGACCAAATAACTTACGCAAAATTTTGCTCAACACCCACTTACCTACAGACGATTATTACGAACCATTATAGTTTACTTTTCATATAGTACCATTCCGCAAAACACGCGGCAATAATATTTAGCCAATGCCCTATCGTCCCATTGAAATCAGAGCTTTTGCCGGCATCCATCCCAGCCGGTCGGTGTTGTTTCCTTTGCAGTCAGTAGTACCAGTTTATCCGCGAACCTCCTTTCCTCCTTCAGCACACTACTGTCGAGTCTGGTGCGCACAACCCAATAATGCCCGCTGACTGTTGTCTTTATTATGGCGAACCACACGGTCGATCAGATCGACTCAAAGTTGATTCGAGATTACTCAATTTCATCAAAAGTGCGCTGGATTTTCCGGGCTTTTCTATAGAGGTTTCACTCAGTCTATTAGTATACGCCTGGACTGAGTAAAATTTTTATAGATTTTCCTCATATTCGAGAAGTTTTTCTTGGGTTTCCACCGCTTTTGCCCGCAAAATTCAGCTCATGATCGATTCGGTCCGATCGACCGTGCAGACAGCCACCGGAAAAAAAAAAACGGTAAAGCGCGAGGAAAGGAGATTAATATCGAATAATCGCCTTTAAATCCGCGCGAAACTTTCCGCCCCAGCACCGCTGGCTCGGTACATCTGTGGCGTGTTATGCATGATAATGGAACTCAAAGTGCCCTAGCTTTTGGGCAGCGTCGGCCGTCGTCGTCGTCGTCGCCCGACTCGAAATTCAATTATTTTATTACATAAAATATGGTTATTTATTTTAATATGCTCACAAGGTGCACTCTTGTTTTGCCTGCCACCACCAGAACCGTCGGGCTTAAAGATACTTAGTTGAGTTGGTGGCAAATGGCTGCTGGCGGAAAATAATGCCTAATCATTTCGAAATATTGCTTGTACCTGACTGAGTTTGGACTAATCGTGCTTGCAACAAGCGCACTGCTACCACATGTCAGCCAGCCAGCAGTGGGAACAAACATGCGAAACATGAGTCTGTCTCTGTGGTCGGTACTACAACATATTACTGAACAGAACCGATGTTAAATTGGCTCCACAGAAAAACCTCCCACGAATTTCATTCATTCGTTCGGTGGGTTCGATGGGTTCGATATGAAATGTAAAATACACACCATTTCCTGGGCCTGGTCGTGAAGAGTGAAAGAAAGAGATAGATGGAGTTAGAGAGAGAGAGAGAGAGATACGAAGTGAGTGTGTTATGAATGGGGAGCACGGGGGTCTCTGGGAGATTGGCACTGACTGGTGTTACCTAGAATTACATCACTTGCTGCTGTTGCTACCTGAGACACTTTCGCGGCTGCTCGGATATTGACAAGTGAAACCAATCAGGAAATGATTTGCAAAATATGTGTACCAGAGTGGGCTGCATCGAGAAATACCTATGATCAAAAAATAGGTCAGTTAGTATGATTGACAGGTGGCTTTACAATGTTTCAACAGTTTTTTTTTTCAAATTGTAATGCTCATAACTAGACCAGCTTGAAACCAACTTTTTGTTTTGTTGGAAGAGTGATTAGAAATAACATACTTGTATGTGGTAGATTTACTCCTGCTGGACCCTATATGACGAACCTATCTACTTATAGAACCAACGGTTTTACTTCCCTTTAGGAAGAAGACACGATCTGTAAACTGAGATTTTTCACCATAGACAATCCTTACGACCTCGGGTGGAATTAGATTTGTTTGGTAGGTTGTCTTTATTTACGGGACTTTCTCTAATTTTCTTGAAGATATGCAAAATTGTTTGTTAATTAAATTTAAGCTGAAATTCGACCATTTTGAACCAAAAGTTTACAAAATTGCGTATTCAATATTTTTCAATATATCTTAGTTTAAACATGTCCATTCCAATCGAAATCACGTCTGAAACAAAGTTGTTTGACGACTGTAATACTAAATTTTTCTAACAGTGTTCTGATCTGGCAAAGGGTTGTCATTACCGGGATTATTTCCGAAATACTGGATTTCGATATTGAGAATTTTAATACCGGTGTCATTGATAAAAATGGGAAAAACAGCTCATAATTAATCATAAATGATCATATTTAGCATATCCCAAGAAGTGATGGCAAAATCACTCATACGCTCTCAATGTCACGGAGCAAAATATCAACAGAAAATGAAAAATATTGATTTGTGAAGCTGCTTTGATATTTCGAGACTATTCACATCGAGTAAAGTTGAATCAACGTAAAAATGATTCCGTTGGAGACCCGAAGCGGCTGCTGCCAACCTTCATGGAAGTTTCGGTTGCGTTCGGGTGTGAAGTAAAAACATGAAACTCAATCTCACCACAGTTTGGTGAGATTTTCAGCTGGTGTGTTTTGATAGCTTGATATTCCAAGCTGCGATATTACAGCTTTCAATATCAACCGCATTTGTTTGTGTGTTGATTTTTGTCTACGAAAATCAAGCGTGATGAGATTTGATTGTTTGATACTTTTCCATAGAGTTCTTTTTGCAATATACGGTTGATGAAGGTAGCTTTAAACATGCATCCATTTCCAGTCGGTACCATTACCAATGAGCTGAAAATAATAATCGAGATTTCAAAAATGTTTGTGCCAAAATGGTTGGAAAGGTACACTATCTTCCATTTGCATGGTTGTTAGGAATATATCGGTCTCAAAATCATTCTTAAAATCTTTTATGAAAATTGTGTTTTCCAATTTTCAAAATTAAAAAAAAATGCTCGAAACTTCAAAAAGAAAATTCCATCGTAATTTCAATTAAACTGAACCGATTTTTTTAAAAATTGTGCCGGAATTTTCTCTGTGGTTCTAGTTTTAGCTGGGCAAGTTTGGTTAAAATTAGTGCTCGTAAGAACACTGAAAAAAACTACAAGAGACAGCCCTACGTGGTCATATATAATAAATGATATTTATTAACTGTAGAAGGAGCTTGTGTTTTGTGTAGGAATAGTAGTTTGAGTGGGGTTATCTCTGTTTATACTCTTTAGTATGCCATGAAAAGAGCCTTTTGATATGAATTTTAGTTGGGACTTGTTCAGAAATTAAACTCTTTTGGAAAATCTTGGTGGCCCTGAGAAGGTACTACAGGCTTAAAGCCTTTGGAAGATGATGATGATGTGTAGGAAGCTGGATCAGCAAATCCGCCCGGTCAATCCCATATTCTTCGGTTCAATGATTGGGCACTCGCAAGAGTCTTGGCTCGTATGCTGCTGGACAGGGGTTGATCTGGTGTCTGCGACAGGTTTGAAATCCGCAGAATATCAGTGTCGACCGTGCTAAAGCTCCTCCCCTTTTTAGTTTTCTCGTTAAACTCCTTCTCTCAACAAGTTGGCAAATCTTAGCCTTAAGCAGAAAGACGCTTAACACTTTTTTCGGCGAATTTTTGATCCTGTTTCACATCATGCTTTTTCTCTAAACCTGTTCAGATAAATTAGAACTTTTATTTATTTCCTCTACTGCGCTAGATCAAACGAGTAGAAATAAGAAAGGATATCGGATACGCACTCGAATAATTGAAAATTCAATAAATATTTAATCGAATTGCTGGAAAAATCTTTACGATTAATCGTTAATCGAATAATTGGACTTTAAGGCATCCCTAGTAAATGGTGTAATTTCATGCTTTTTGGTGGTCCTTCCAAAATGTCGAACAACAGAATTGCAACCAGCAGGTGTAACTTAAGAACCAAAAGCGGTGCGATGCTAGTTCTCATTGCTTCGACGACGACTGAATTAAGGGGCTTAAAAGCAAAAGGGTGAAAGTAAATTCTCTTCATCGATTTCCTCTTTTGATGATCATGGCTTCGCTAACCTATTTTGCACTATTTTTGCTATGCTCTTTTATGATTCAGAACATCAATCGTATTAATGAATGTGTTTGCCGTCGAGTTATAAACGAAACAGTCAATGAAGAGAATCGATCAAAATAACTTGTACCCCTGCTTCCAAGTTTGGTTACAAGATTACAACTCTGGAGAGCATTTTTTTGTGGTTGTTGGGGGCGTGTGGTTCTGAGTATGGCGATGTGCAAAATGTAACGCAACTGCATCCTTCCTATTCTGACACGCCTGAAGATCGGAGGCAAATGCCACTTTGACTTGTTTCGTCTACTAACGACTCTCTGATGACAGCAATGCTACATCGACATGTTTCGTGTATAGAAACGATTCTCTGATAACTGTGTTGGGGAAGCAGCATGCGCATTTTGGACAATGCTTGACATTTACCACTTTTTCAATGATTTCTTGCATGCGTAGACATATTTCTGATCGATTGGTGATAAAATTATTGAAGTCGGTCTAGGAACAGCTGAGTTATTAACGTTCAAAATCTTTCATAATTTCGTTACATGTTCCATTTTTGGTTTTCACAAAGTGTACCCCCATATAGAAATCACAGACGTAGTCTTACGTCAAAAAACATTTGCTTTCTGTTGGTATTCTTGTGGACTTATGTTGACCTTTTCTCTATGCCATTCCACATTCATACCTTTTGCTACTCTTATTTTTGCATCTATATTCTCTACATTCTAATCTGTGTCAACTAATAGCATTACATTTAATTGTCGTATAAAATCTAATCTCGTTTAATTTTGAGCTATAGTTGGCATAAACATCGAAATTGGTTACAAGCAAATTTACAAGAATTTTTCATATGGTGTGTTGTTTGTACACTTGGGTTGACCATATATTCTCGGACATACGCGTTGTATGTGGACAGACTTCAGGTGGAAAAAGTCAGCATCACGGCTCCCCGAATCGTCTCCCTCGGTGGAAAAACTGCCATTTCATCATTCAAACTTTCATAGTGAATCAAAACAAACATAGTGTAGTACTAGCATGTCGACTAGAATGGGGTACGTTAATCGATTTGCTTGGGACCAAAAGGCTAGTCAAGTAGTGAGTCAATTTAAAATCGTTAGTTTCCACCGGTTGGTAAAACTGCTACCTAAAGCTACAACAAATTTAAACTGAAATTCTCATTGCTAAATATTACGTGCAAATACCCGAGGTAATCCTACTTGGACATTGACGTGGAAAATTCCTCTTCGATCCTTCTTCCTTTCGAACATTGTTTGGACCCTACCCATTTAATTCTGCTTGGATATCTATTTCGGAAATCTACTTGGAAGTCGATTTGGAAAAACTTTGTTCTGCTGCCTAAACGCAAAAGAAAAGGGCAATCTCTTGATCCCCCTGCTGATGAAATTAATTTGAGCAATTAATTTGATTTGCTCACGGATGATGAGAATGATCCATGACCCAGGCAAAACTCCACTAAACCTTTCCGGCTTAAAACCAAGAAAAAAAAGGTCCCTCTATTGTGATAACCACTTTCGATTGCCATGCTCTTCGCACGGAACTTTTGAACTTCGTTAAATTAAAGTTTTCTCTTAAAATTGGCCTTCGGGGTGAATGCCGTGTATTGACTGAAAACTTGAATGGATTCAAATGTCTTCTCCAGTATCTTACTGCGAAACAACACAAAACTGAACGTCTGTTCAAGGTTGTCTTGAAAGGTCTGTCCAGTGGGTAATCCCTGTATCAGATCAAAGATGAATTGACAAAATTCCTTGTATTTGAGCCAGCTCAAGTAATCAAAATGAAAATGAAATCTCGAATGAAATCCCATCCAGGCGATTTGCGCAACGGGATCATACATATTTTTAATTAGTTCACTAGTAAACTAAACATTTTTATGGCCTTAGACAAAACTACCCTCATGTTACATGTCCAAGTAAAGACCTTCAGGAAGACCGGAGGAAATTTCCGAAACCTTATCCAGTGCCGTATTTGCAAGGGATAAGGTCACGCAACAAAAAATTGCTGCATGCCAGCAAAATACATGAATTGTGATGATTCCTTTCACGCAAAAGCCGACTAGGACAGTGAAGGAATATCCTAAGAAATTTAAATGTTATAATGGTGGTCAAAGCCACAATGCCTATTATTAGGAGTTTCTTTCGAAACATTCCATTACGTTTATAGCCGCCTATTTGTCATTCCAAAATTCTTTTAAAAAAACGTCAAAAACCTAATGCAGTGCTCAAAGAAGGTGGTTTAATTTTGATCACAAATTCGCAAAAAGCTCTGAAATTTGCCAAGCAATTCAAGAATTCCCTTAATTTCACTATGTGTCGTACTACTCCTGTTGAGAACCAGGTTGCTCGGGATTAACTGAATATTTTCTCTCGGCATTTTCACTGATCACAGTAAACGGCATTTTCACTCCACGGTGCTCAAACGGTTCCAAATTCGGTCCTGGTTAGCTTCCCAAAATTTGAACTCATTTATTAAGAAACTGACTTAGTACACACCATATGAAGTTTATTTGGAAATTTGTATGGGAAAACCTATTTTTTTGCTCATATTTATCTAAAAATTCACCACTTCACTTAGTTGCTTTTTAGTACAAGTAGAAAATTTTCTCAACTACATCTTTGTTTGAAGACCACTTTTCGATCAAGGAACAAAAGTTGTTAATGATTCAAATTACTGATGTCTTATACGGTTCAGCAGGCATCAATGGTTTATGGTTTTCCTGGTGCGTAGTACAAAAATCATGGTTGCTATGTTACACTGTAAAATACAGTGTTGCTGCAAATACCTGCATGATCATGTCACAAGATTATCAATCTCTTAACACTCCAAACACGGTGGGTAAAAAGCTTTACGCTGAGTCGGCCTCCGAAAAACTTGTAACAGCAAGTTTGCAATGACCATTTCATGGTGAATTTATAAAAATGTGATACCGTAAAACGGGGTAACATTGATGGTTTCTTAAGTATATTCAAAATATTTTTTACGTCAATTAATGTTTCTCAAATTTTGTTTTTTTTTTTAACAAGTACTGAGGATTCTTCAGTCAATTCATTAGTAATATGTTTAACGAAAATTATTGCATTTGAATTATTTGTTTAGTCTTGTGACCGAGCATTAGTGTTTTGATTTGGGGTTACTTTGATAATGCTCCATGAATGTAGACAAACATGCGTGAATCTCAAACAATTTAGTTAAAAAAAATATGAAACTTTGAATAAGTATATAATCAGAAACACCATAAACAATAATAAGACATCACAATTGAATTTGTGATGGCTATATCAGAAACACATTGCATAAGTGATGGTTTGAGTGCTTTTTCAAACAGGTAAAAAGCAAGAAAATTGTTGTTCAATATGTTTGGCAAACACGTAACTAACTATATAAAAACTATATGCGATATCAAGGGAAATGCCTCAACCTACAATATGGAACCAATGTTTCTAATTCGAAAAAAGGCAGAGAGTAAATTAAATCATTTTATTTTACCATCAAAGTTACCCGCATTATCAAAGATACCCCGTTGTACGCTACCACTCTAATTCATAGGTTATGTTGATTATTTTGATGGCAAAAATATTTAAAATAGGGTCGCCTACTTTTTTTTTTAAAGCGAAAAGCGTCGTTGCACGTTTTTTAAGGTGTGTTTATGTGTTTTGCTAGTGGCTTAAGATCTATAATTTTGATTAATGAACATTAATGTTCATAAGTATTCAGAATACAGTCATGGTTCCAATACACGGATACTGACGACAGCTAAACGGTCCTCCGAAAGATTCTGAACATCCGCAAAAGTAGTAAATCCATGATACTGATCTTAGAACCCCGTGGTTTCTTCAAAAACGTTTTGAGCTATGATATAAAAAAAAGTTTTGGGTCATGACATAAACATGGACCAGATGGCCAAGAGACCGGCCACTGAAAGATCAAGAACAACCGTAAAAGTGGTCAAGCTATGAAACTGCTCCTAAAGCTCCGTGGTTTTTTCGAAACACTTTGTAACTGTGATATAAGAAATAATTTGGAGTCGTGACGAAAACATGGAACCGGAGGCCATGGGACCGTCCTATGGCATTCTTGCATCACAGTTCCGAGTGTTTTCTAAAAAAAAGTGTGGAGCTCTAGAATCAGTTCCATGAATTGACAACTTTTACGGATGTTTCGGTTTAACGGCCATCCAGGCCATCATTTTTACAGATGTTCCTGATCTTTCGGAGGATGTTCCCTTGGCCTTCCAGTGGATGGTTTCTTGGCGATCCGGGTACACGTTTTTATCATGACTCCAAAATTCTTTCTTATTCACAGGATCAGTTTCGTGGGTTTACTACTTTTGAGGATGTTCTGGATCTTCCGGAGGACCGTTCCGTTGACTGTTTTCTAGCTAACTACTGTGACATTTATGCTCAATAATCATAATTTTAAAACTTAAGCCACTTGCAAAACCCATAAACACACCTCTAAATAAAACGTGTAACGACTATTTTCGCTTTAAAAAAAAGTAGGCGACCGTATTTTTTTACAATAAAAACATCTACAAACCCTAGGAATTCTAGTGGTACCATTTTAAATTCATCAAGAAATGACTAGGATATGACATTGCAAACTTGCCGTTACACGTTTTGCGGAGGCACGTGGTCGAAGTGTTGAACTATTAATCACTATTTAATTTAACGTTTGGCTGAAAACAATATTTTGCTAAGTTAAAGCTGAGAAAATTTATCATAAGAAAAGGTTTATAACTTTTTAACAGTGTAATATGGAAAAATGCTAGAAGGCAATGAACACAAAGTTTGGTTTTCCCATAGTAATTTCCATATAAACTTCAAATGGTTTGTGCCAATTCAGTTGCTTAACAAATGAGTTTAAATTATGGGAAGGTTAATCAGGACCAGATTTGGAACCGATTGAGCACTGTGGGGTGAAAATTCCAAATTTTGCATCAGTATATGGACCCTAGCCTGCTAAAATTACTGGTGGTAGAAAAAAATATTATCAATGTAGATGGTAGATTTTGTTTTAAACGGTTTTGTTTATGAATGGCTATTACAAATAACAAAACGCAGCAGACTGGGAATGAAAAACCAAACGTTGAGATTACGGGGCCCATGTATTGAACACTCGTATGTCAAAGCTTGAGAAACGCAAAAGGCTATAGGCGTATAGGAACAACCTCGAACAATCGTTCAAAAGTTATGGTCGTAAGTAACCCGTGCCTTAGGTTTATTTGCCTCAGTGTTGATATGGATACAGCGTTCAAGATTTCTGAAGAGTTGAGCGTCTTTATCGAGTGTGAAGCAGCAATGAAAAAAATGCGTTGGTTCAAAACCCGTCGAAACACATTTTCCATTATTCCAATGGAAAGGTATTGGAAGTGTCCACGTCGGTTGCGGAGGGCATGATGCTAGAAGATTCCAGCTGATCTTGGATTGGGTCATCTGTTTAGTGATGTCCTTGGACATCGAGAAGAATTTCTCATCGGTACTAAATTTCGCCAATCGGAAGAAGAGGATCTTTTACAATTGAATGAAAATGATTTGTTACTTATGCCAATCGGATGGCCACCTGAATGCAGCTTGCCCGAAGATCAAAGCGCGGCGGGTCAAGGACAGAAATGAACAACAGTAACAAAGCAGCAGCACTTCATATGCCAATGCATCTGGTGGACCTGCTTCATCGCACGAAAACAAGTTTGAAATGGAGCCTGTGATTGAGGTATTGGATATAGAAAAATAAGAAGAATGAATCACAGGCACAAATATCGAAAAGCAACCGCACAAGCAGCAGTGTAAACAACAGAAGCAAACGGTGCTCCACTATCGATAAAACTCTGTTGGAAACGGAAACTGTACCTAGGACGTGCAAATGTACACGAAGTCAACGAAATAACAACAAAGGATACCAACGAAGCGTCTCCCCCCGGAAGAATCAGAGACCTAATTCACCTCACTCAGGCAACAAATCCAATTATTTGTTAAATTAAAACAAATTGCATGCTGGTTATTCAGTCTTTGAGCCACACAAAGAAATGAACTAGAAACAAAATGCAATATTATGGATTTATTTTGTACCGTATGCGAGATAATGTTTGCACCATCGTATAAATAAGGTTCCCTTTTCACCTGTGCACCACAACGCCTTGGTATGCACGTAACCTATAGCTCATACCGTAGTAGGCTGTGTATAAAAGAAAATGATTTACTTAGTTTGACAGTTGCATCATGACGAAGTGACAGCGTATTCGTGATTTGTCCCACACGCAAATGTCGCAAAAAGACATTTCAATCACCGTGGGAGTGCCCCGGTGGACCGTCAAAAGGGTTTTAAACCGAGAAAAGAAAGAACAACTATCCGCGAGGTGACCACAGGTCGTCCGATGTCAGCTCGGGTTCCGAGGGTTATGGCTGCTATCAAAAGGAAGATCCGGGTGAATCCAGTGCGTTCAATAAAGAAAATTGCAAAAGAACACGGGATCAGTGACTTTACGGCACGGAAGATCGTAAAAGAAGATTGCGGGGCGAAGTCGAGGGCACGGAAAAAAACTCACTTGATTACCAACCGCATCCGGGAGCGACGAGTCGAACGATGCAAGAAAATCTTGAACTTCCTTAAGCGAAAAAATCCGGAAATCCTGTTCACCGACGAAAGCATGTTTACCGTCGATCCCGTATCAAATTCCAAAACCGACCGGTATATTAGTTCTCTTCCGGTAAAAGACGTGGCCGACGTGCACAAGAACGTGTATCTGACCAAGCATCCTGCTAGCGTTATGGTGTTTGGATTGGTGGCTTCCGATGGCAAAAAAAATGGACCCGGTTTCCATTCCAGAAGGCGACAAGGTCAACCCGGAGGTCTCCATCGGGATTTTAAGTAAGTATGTTCTTTCGTGGATCAAAGAACAGTGCGGTCCGAAGCCAAATGTTAAGATGGGGCTAGCGGCGCCGGTGGTGTAGTAGTAAGTGTGATTGCCTCTCATCCCAGCAGGCCTGGGTTCAATCCCAGTCGGCGCCGCCGGGATGTTTTGAGACATAACATCTCTGATCACGCCTTCCTTCGGAAGGGAAGTAAAGCCGTTGGTCCCCGGTTCATGAGTTGATGGGTCGATAGGTAGGGTCCAGGTGTGGGAGCTGCCTCCCTGGCGTCGGTAGCATTGGTGCTCAGCACAAAAAACAAGATCGACGGAAAACAAATCAAGAAAAAAAAACAAGATGGGGCTCCGTGCCACACCTTGAACCGCCCTCAGAAGTGGTTGCAGGAACATCTTCCGTTCTGGGCGAAGGATATGTGGACGCCATCCAGCCCCGATCTTAATCCGCTGGATTACTCAAATGCGCGTCATGAAGGCCAAGGCCTGTTCTATGTTCTACGCCACCTGAGTACAGCAAACCTCAGACAAACATTGACCCGTACCTGGAGAGAAATGGATTCAGACTACACTATTAGAACCTGCCGTGCATTCCGGAAGCGTGTGGAGGCCGTAATTGCAGCAAGTGGAAACTCGATCGATGATTAACATAGTTTAAGACTCTGAGAAACATCCCCCCTTTAAATAAATAATTTTTGAATTTTTTTTTAATTTTGACATTGCTCAATGCTGCAAACATTATCACGCATACAGTAAATGAAAATTACTGATTATTGGGCATTCCAAAGTATAATACTAGGGACTGATTACTAGTGATTTTTATTATTGCATATAAATACCCAAATTGAAACATTGCGTTATGATTTAAACCCCAGTTACTATTTTCCCAGGGGTATATTATTGATTAAGAAACCTCACCCCATACAAAGGACTCACGTTTGGGCTATTTGATGACCGCCACCGTGTGACGTTCCAAAAACTCGGTTCAATCAATGCACAAATTGTATGCTGGTACACACCAGCAATAACAATACTAATAACGATAATCATAATCGTTAATAACGAACAACCGAAGGGACATTAAACCAGACAGCACTCACAAATAGCTCCGGCACTACAGCGCATCACCGCCGGTCGCCACCACACCGGTCGGATTACACCCCAATGCGGGTGGGAAAATGGCAAACCGAAACCAAACTATGCGCAATGATGCGACGCGACGCCGGTTATAATAAATACCGCACCATCAAGAGGGAATCGCCGACGAAACGAACGATACGTGAACGCGATGATCCACGCGGATCCAATGCTCCATCGAATCATGGGAAATTTTCTCGCAGCTCGCTGATCGCGCTGGTTCTTCTGGGGTAGGCAGCAGCAGCAGCGTGCCGTGATTGCGGAGACATTATTTTCCAGTGCCAGTCGATGCCATTGCCATTGGTGGTGTAGTGAAGCCTCAAAGTGTTGTCATCGGGGACCGTTTGTCAGGTGCTTGATATATGGAAAATGATCAAAAACCAGGTAATGAGAAATCACACGATTATCCCGCCGCACATGTGCGACCGGTTTGTGCAGCAACATTGTAGCGCAGAAGAGCATCTCATTAGAGATATTGAATAATTTTAAATAGCATCTGGTATGTGTGTATTTGGTACATAGCGTGAATTTTAAATGCTAATAGAAAAACCTACTTCGAATGGAGCACGATGGTACCATCCGAGCGGAGCAGACGCGAAATTTGTCCGGTCCCATGCATCGTCGAGTTGTGAGAGGTAGTCAAACCTTGATTAAATTATTCGCATTCCACTCTAACCTTCCTGTCAGAAAACAAGAGCATCGAGCTGAAGAAACACATTTCATAAATCACTCCGAAGACTCTCCTCCTTGGCAGACAACCAACAGCGGCGTGTAAATATTTATCCATTGCTTTTCATTTCAATAATTTATGATCATTCGTCTTCCTTCGGGGCGCGTTGCACATTCACTGTTCAAACAATGAAAAATCACCGAAGCAGATTATCGAGAAAATGTCCGATGCAGATTCAGCTGGGTTGGTTGGACATTATCGACATTCATCGAGTACACGAGCGGCGAAACACTCCTTCTAACAACCATCGAATCGGTAGCACGTACCTGTCCGTAAGCCGATGATGAACGCGATTGTGTTCTAAGATGTACAGCATCATCGCTTCGGCAGAGCAAACCTTAACCTGATGTCAGCGTGCGGTACCCGCCGAAATGATCTGTATGTTTGCACTTTTGACATCGTAACAATTATAATTGAACACCGCGCACCGCGCTTTGTCGTCGAGTGCACAACAACTAAGAGCCAAACCAGAGCAACCGACATTATCTCAGCACACAAATCTTACGTAATCAATCTCTCCGCGTGCCTCGGTGGGTACTGGTTTCGTCCCCAAGTCCCACACTACTGTATGAGTTATGAACTCTATGGCCAGCACACGATCAGCGTAGAACTACACCAGCATCAGCAACAACCAATGCTTCATGGAGAAAGAGTGCGCTGGAGCCGCCGCCTGACCATAAACAACACAAATTGCGGCAACTGCAGAAGGCTTTCACTCTCCTTTCTGCTTCTGCTTCGGTGACCAGTCAGATCTGGTTCACGTCCTAGCCGACGGAGGTCTGCTTTGAGCCAAATCACCCATAAACGTACATTTTGCTCCGTAGCAGGTTTTATTTTTATCACTGGAGCCACTTGCACCCCCTCCACCCTCCATCATCCTACTCGAAGGACCCATGGCCAGCATGGGAAAACCGCCGCTCCGACACTACAGACCCAATTACTACAGCAACACACCGTAGTACTACTTTTGAACGACATGTCCTATTATCAACCTAGTTCAAGCTCCCCGTACGATTATGGAACCGCAAACCATATCAGAGCGAGCACACCTGCATGCGCCGCCACTGCCACAACCGCCCCTTCTTACCTTACTGCCAGTCAATGACTGAATGAACCCTAAGCAGTCTCAGCTTAAAACAAAGGCCCCAAGCCGCGTCAGAAATTTGTCAATAAAAAATTAAAAACAATTACCATTTGCTACGGGGCGGTAGGACAACTACTTCAACAACAACAACAATTGAGACCCCCTGGCGGACATCATACTTTCGTAGTTTCGTGCCATTTGTGGATCATAAATCAAATCGAGCAGCGCGCGCTTGTCGTGTGACAGCTCTCGGAAATGGTCTTATGAGGTGACGTTTGGACAGGGCGCATTTGAGCGCTGAATAGCAATTCTATTGATAATCTGTCGAAAACGGCGAGCAGATTGAAAAGTTCACCCATTGTTACCAGAGAAGGATATTGTCGGACAAAATAGTGATTGATGCCATCTCGTATGACAAATCTTCAAACAATTTATACAACAATAGAACCTCTTAATTACATCGTCTCATTCGGACACTCGTAAACAGGCATATCTATTGGATAATGCAAATAAGGCAATAATTCACATGATCGTATAAGGAACTAGGCGTAATTCACAGCAGCAGAGTTATATGACCATCAGTTTATACGAAAATTTGAATAAATGATAGATCAGCAGCAAGGTTGCAAAGACTCATTTCAGCTAAAACAATGTTTTTCTAAATTATGAAATAATTAGATGCCATGATCAAATTTTGAATTGGTAGGATACAAGAAGAGGTTGCAAAGAATGTGTTTGACATATTAAACCTGTTTATTTCACTTCATGAGAGTCACAATCAGCGATTTTTCACAAACTCACTCACTCACTCAGCGATCAGCAAATCGCTGATTGTGACTCATAGAAAGCAAAATTTACAGGTTTTATGTTTCCAACGCATACTTTGTAACCTCTTCTTGTAAGTTACAAGTAAAACATGCCATCATACCATCTTTTGGTTTTATTATTCCGAAAAACATTATTTTAGCTGAAATGAGTCTTTGCAACCTTGATCAGCAGCCCATCTAGCAGTTCTGAATTAAAAACCATATTTGTTTGGGAAGTTCATATTACCCAACTGGCTCATTTCACAGTGCAACATATAATATGTAAACAAAATTCGGACTTCAGTTTCTGCAAGTACACACCCAAACTAGCAATTTGGGTTTTGGGTTTTGAGAATTTAGAAATTTTGATTTATGCCATCATCAGTATTTTTGCTCGCTTTTTGGTTTTGCACGGCTATATCTCGTAAACTATTTGGTATTTATCAATGCAGTACAAATTTAGTCTTAAAGTCACATCACCAATTACGTTCCCTCCCCTTGGCTAGTTTTTGCACCTTGCTGTTGGTGGGCAGGCTTAATTTCATGCTTTATAATGGAGTGTTGGAGGCCGCGATAGAATGGCGCCATGGGCAGGCAATGGGGATTACTAAGCTTCCCCTCTCTGATAAACCACTGCATGAGAGAACCAAAGATCTAGTCCAGCAGTGATAGTTTCACACTTGTTACTCCTTTGTTTGAGAGCCGCGTCGTAGTACGCTTACGTATAGGCATTGACGTTGGGTGCGATACTGGCGGGTTTTGCCGCAAATCCCTCTTATTATTATTTTTACGCAGATAGATTTATTTGGGTTTGCAAGGGAATTATCCTATTGAAATATTTCAGAAAGTGCCCAACAGTGCTCTTTTTATTTGCGTGAGAAGCTTTCATTGTTGTTTTCATTGAGTTATTACTCAGGGAACAATGTTAAACACCATTTTTGTACATGGTATTGTAACTAATCTTATATGTGCTTCATTTTGATTTGGGATAAGTTTTTGAACTATGGCTCGGGATTTCCACTGTGGCGTGCTTCTATTGTGACATTCGAGTGATGCAGGGTTTGAAATTTTCAACACACAGTGCTTGGGCGGTTCCGGTTCGGATCCTGGGAAACTGGGATGGCACAGGCCATTTGGGGTTTGTATGGGAATTGCTATGGTGAGACCAAGATTTTTGTTCATGTCTATCTGATAATTCACCATATCGCTCTGCTTCAAAAGATTTCAACTGTACTTGTAGGAAGTTTTCCCAGCTGCAACTTTTCTGAGGACCGCTTTTTGATTAAATGCAAGGATCGAAGGTTATCAATGGTTCAATGCGCTGATGTCTTATGATCATGCTCAGCGGGCAATATTTGTGTTTCTGGGGCGTTGAATAGGACACAAAAATCAAGGCTACTATGTCACACTGCAAAATACAGTGTTGCCTGCAGAGCAGCTGCTTCATCATGTCATAAGTTTACCAATCTCTTAAATAATTAATAACTTTTTCCTGTCTCGTTTTACATAGAAGCGATCTTCAGCAGGGTTGTGGCTGGGAGGGTTTTCTATAAGAATGGCTATCGAACTGTTTCGCAGCTCAATATGGAAAAGGACTAGAAGGCAATGAGCAGAAGGTTGAGGTTTTCCATAGTGGTCTACATGTAGGCTTCAAATGGCTTGTGCGAAGTCTGTTCCTAGCCGGGTGAGTTGTGGCTTTGGGAGGCTGGTCGGCTCCCGGTTTGGAACCGTTTGGGCGCTGTGGAGCGGAAGGGTCAAGTTTTGCATCGGTCTATTGTGACATACTCATTCGTATTTTTGTGGTGCGACATAGTGGAAGCGTGTGAGCATAGTTGGAGCATATACCCTATATAATTTAAAAATCAACTAGGAAACTAACTTCAAAGTGAAGCATTTCAGTCACTTGGGTCGAACAAAGATATAATAAATAGGTATAGATCAAAACCAAAAGTACTTGAAACACGATTAATTTTAGATTATAAGCACAAGTGCAGGTACTTAATACAGCATTGGTTATGATTAATTACGTGAATTCGAGATTTCAATTATTTATTAAATTATACTAATGAGATATCATAATCATCAAACAAACTTAAATAAGAAAATTCAGAAAGTCTAATAACATTAGGTATATTAACAAAGAATTAGAATACGGGGGGTCCGCTTAAGGAGGCAACAAACCTTTAAAGTTGTAGAATAAATCGTCCTATTTAGTCTTGAACTTCAATAAGAAAACGCAAGCAAACCAATAGTATTTAGCAAATTAACAAGGAGAGGAATAGCTTAGGAAATAAGTAAAAGTAGAGGTATGTGACAGTTGATAACTTTTTTATTGTACTCGATAACTATATTATTCTCTCAAAAATCAAAATCTCTGATATGTGCGGTTAAAGCATTTGAGTTAACTTATTTCTTAGTGTTCAAGTACTTACATTTGTAAAAAGCAGTCAATGTTAATCTATGAACTAAACCCTACGTGACTGTAAAATCGATCTTTTCTTATGTGGTATTGACACATTGATGCATGTTTAACTTTTTTTTTACTTCTCTAAGGTTGTCTCGCACGATTTTCGTATCTTACATAAATTAGATGTTTAGTACATCTACGGAGCTTACGCAAAAGTGATACGCAATTCGGTAGAGCTTGTCAAACGCTTTTGAGCTTATGTAGTATAGAATTTGTTCGGTACGGTCGCGAAATCTTAAAATAATTGATACGTTCTTTAAATTAAATAATTTGATACCAAGTTCAGTAGTAAATAAGTAGAATATCTAGGGAGGAAACCAAAACTAAACAACTTGCCAACATAGGCTATCACATTTATTTTGGTGGCACTCTTTAAATGATAATAAGCCTTTTTTCTCGCTTCGGTTGTCTCGCACGGCTTTCGGAATTCGCGCGGTTTTCTTAACTTACATAATTTAGATATTTTGTTCGAAACGGATTTACTTATTCAATCGGTTTACTACGAGGATGTATCTACGCACACACGTCACAGTATTTTTTCCATAACTATCTTGAAACAATACACACGGAATCCAGTGTTCAAGTGGCCAACATAGGCTAGTCCTTCTGCTGTATTGTCATAGATAGAAGCAAAATTTATTCAAATGGGTCAAGTCTTGAAAACTAAGCTGTCACGCAGCGCCAGCTTGATACCCAATAAAAAAAGTCACATCACCAATTTAGTCTTTAATGTCACATCACCCATCAACGGTTTGAAGATGTCAGAATGTCTTTTTTTTTTTCCCTTGGTTTTTTTTCCGTAAATCTTGTTTTCCGTGCTGTATCGACGACAGGGAGGCAGATTCGACACCTAGACCCTACCTATCGAACCATCAACTCATGAACCGGGGACCAGGCTTTACTTCCCTTCCGAAGAAAGGCGTGATCAAAGATGTTATGCCTCAGAACATCCCGGCGGTGCCGACTGGGATTGAACCCAGACCTTTTGCGGTGAGAGGCAATCACGCTTACCACTACACCACCGGCGCTGCTAAACGGTCGTATTCAAAGGGGGTTTCCTTGCAACTTCTCCACTACATTAATTTCATTCGTATGTAATAGATTCGCGTAATTTCAAGAACTCCTAGGGAATCCTAGAAATCTGTCCGAATTCTTAAGGTCTTCCATTGAAAATTTCAAAGAAATTTTGATTAATATTGAATGGGCTTTGCAGGAAGAACATCAGGTGTAGGGTTGGCAATACCGGAGGCTGATTTCTAGAACCGGTTTTCCGGTATTGAAAAATCTAATACCGGTAAAACCAGTGAAACCGGTATTAGGTAGAACTACAAAAACTGCATAAATTTAGGAAAGAGTGTTTATTGGTAAATTATTCAGTTAGAAATGCGATTTTCAAAGTTAGCCTTGTTTGTTAAAATAAAAATGAAGAACGCAAAGAGCATTTATCGTATTATCTCCCAAACAAGAACGGATCTTACTGACGAAGTTTCCCGAAACCGAAAATGCTCTTTCAGAGTCCACTGATGTGGGACGTAAAGTTTTGTCCAGTTAGAATCCGGAATCACTTATTGTGTTGCAGTGGCACGGAAAGTGACCGCTGCAAGAATTATTTTACAGTGGTTTGTTTACCTAGGCGCCTGTGGTATAAATTTCACGGTGTTTCGTGCAGTGAGTCAAAAAATATTCCAGAAAATTCTGCACACCCACGTTGATAATCCAACGTGGTCCGCAATAATCCGCAATCGCAAAAACGTTGAAAATCGCCAAATCAACCGTGTATGATGTGCTCAAACGTTTCAGGGAGCGAAAGAGCGTGGATCTAGTGCCTCAAGGTAAGCGTCGTAGTGGAACATATGACCGCAAGCTGAACCAGAAGGTGTTGAGAACCGTCAGAGCAAACCCTGGACTATCAGATAATGAAATCGCACAAAAATACGCTGTTGCTCGCAGTACCGTTCGAAGAATTCGTTTGCGAGCAGGATATCGTTCTTATCGAGCCAGCAAGCAACCAAACAGAACGTTGAAGCAAAGTTTCGTCACCAAAACTCGAGCTCGGAAATTTTACCAGCAGGTTTTGACGAAGTACCAAGGATGCCTGCTCATCGACGATGAAACCTACGTCAAAATGGATTTCGGACAGCTTCCTGGCCAAAAATTCTACATGGCGACGGCACGAGGAGATGTTCCTGCGAAGTTTAAGTTTGCTTTTATGGACAAATTCGCCAAAAAATACTGATGATTTGGCAAGGGATATGCAACTGCGGAGCAAAGACCAAAGTGTTCGTGACAAATAAGACGATGGACTCGAAGATGTACAAGGAAGAATGACTCAAAACCGCGTACTACCTTTCATTAAAGGCCATAAAGGTCCCGTGAAGTTTTGGCCAGATGGTACCGCGATAATAACGTAGATATCATCGATAAAAACATAAATCCACTCAACTGCCCGCAGTTCCGGCCCATCGAGAGATTTTGGGCAATAATGAAGCGGAAGCTTAAGAAAAGTGGAAAAACGGCTCGGGACGCGATTCAGATGACCAAAATGTGGAACAAATGTGCCAAGGAAGTTGACTCCGGAGGTGTGCAGCGTTTGATCGGATGAATAAAGAAGAAAGTGCGAATTTTCATTTGAAACGAAGAGAAATGATTTGTATTGATATTTTTTTCCTAAAAGTACAGTGAATTACCTTTGTTTGATGTATTAACCTTATTTGTACGTCAATCCGTTACTGTAATACAGATGATTTTATTATTCCGGATTCTAAATGGACATAACTTTACAAAGGGCATCGTAAATCATATTCATATATTTGCCTTTCCAACCCTCAGCATAGTAGAAGGCAAACTCTTGTTTAATAAATTTTGTCAAACTGTTTGCTAACGTTGACGCTCTCTACATCAGCTGTATCAGCCAGTCGATTCAGTTTCTCTCTTCGCTCGGCTGTCTTTCAAATCAATCAAACGACGTAGAATTTCAAGCGAATGCTTTATCAAAGTAGTACGCGATGTCTTGAAGAATACTTCAAAGTCGTGAAACAATGAAAAATGCTTGAAAAATCCAACAAAAATACCGAATATACCGGTTTTTATTGTACAATTATTTCTGTATTGTAAAATAGCACGGTAGTACCGGTAAAACCGGTTTCGGTAAAACCGGTTAATCAATCCTAATCAGGTGTATTCATTGGATAATTCCAAGGGAATTATGAATAAAAAATATGGTAATTATGAGGTGACTTCCATTGGGATTGTACGGAGACGTCCAGGAGTATTCCAAAGGAAATTCTGAGCAAGATTTAAACAGAAATCTGAAGACAATTCAAATCAAAATTCCTTATAATTACTGACCACTATTTGAATTACATTCCTGTCTGAAGTTAAAGGAAAATTTCCTGGAATTATTACCATAAGAATTTTGATAATAATTCCAAGGAAGGGGGCGACCCCGGCGTAGTGGTTAGCATTCATACCTCTCACGCCAAAGTCACGAGTTCAAATCTCACCCCCGGACAAGTCACGAATGACCAGCGTTAAAGTGACTATAATTAAAAAAAAAATCCAAGGAAATCAAAATATGAATTCCAAGTCAAAAGAACTATATTATTAATTTTTGGAAAACATTCCAAGGGGATATTGATCTATTTATTTATTTATTTCGTCAAGCCAATGTAAACTACATGCAATTACTATTTCAATGTTGACTTACATACTATACATTATTTCTATTCGGATTTAGCTTAAGTATTATTCGCTGCTTGGACATAGTGATGTCAATAGTTCCACAAAGCAAATTATACAGGTGCATCATTTTATTGATTGGACTATTTCTTGCATAGTTTGTTCGGCACGATTTTTCAGAAAATAAATTCCGTGTTCTAAAATATCGACAAGGTGTGTAAAAGTTTAATTGTGCGGGAATTTTTGCCGAATCTGTGCGCAGTCACATAATGTCGTTGATGAAGAAAAGCATTGCAAATTGGCGGCACTCTTTAAGTGTTTGTATATTGATGAGCATCCAGCGCTCTTTATAATATGGGTATGGAAATGCAGTCCAATTCAATTTACGTAAAGCATATAAAGGAAATAAAAGAAATTGTTTTTGGACAGATTCTATGCGTTGTTCGTGTACGGAAATGTATGGATTCCATACTAGGTGACAGTATTCCGGAATTGGTCTTACATATGTGGTATATAATAGCTTAAGGTGTTTCTTTGTAGAGTCCATTTTTCCATTACACCTCGCAATTTCAAGAGCGCACCACTGAAGATCTACGAGATTTATACATCTGCAAATTTCAGACAATGCTTGCTTCTCCGCAGCAAACAACAAGTAGTAGTTTCAGCTACGTGCATTCACAGGAAACCTTAATATTTTTACACGTGAAATTGTGAAGTGTAACACGAAAAAGGACGCTGCAGGGATTATTATTATTATATATCTTTATTAAGGAGACTTTCAGCCCTTGGCTGGTTCGTCTCCGGTAAACGCTACAGGGAATCACCTTAATAATATGGGTCCTCGAAATTGTGATTGAACCTTTCAATGAAGCTTAGCATTTGAATAGTGCCGCTATCTCGATTTCAGGCAGTGAGTGTTTGGAGCAAACAATGGTCCGAATCAAGCTAACCACTTTTGAGCTCTTTGTCTGTACAGTGTACCTCCCACCCAATTGTGACAATGCACTGTATGAACAGCACTGGACATGCGTTCAAATGCTGTTGGAACAATCTGGTAATCGTGATATGGTTGTTGTAGTTGTTGGTGACTATAATCTGCCTTATTTAAATTGGGATTCCGATGATGAATTGCGATGCTTGCTACCCACAAATGCTTCATCTGAACAGGAGTTTACTGTAGTTGAATCGTTCATTGCCAATGGTCTGTATCAGATGAATCACTATGCCAATGTGAATGGAAGGATCCTGGATTTGGTTTTCACTAGTGATACCGATGGTCTAGTGCATCAACCGATGTGACTTTGCTATTTTGAATTCAATGATTAGCAATGTCTGCTGGGAGAATCTTCTAGTTGATTGCAGTATTGATGAAGCCGTTTCGATATTCTATAACAAGCTGTATGGGTTCATCAGTGAAGTCGTGCCTTTGAAGCAGTGGGTCGACGTCCACAGAAAAAGGCAATCTTGGGGGAACAATGAGCTCCAAAGGCTCCATAATCGCCTACGCAGGACAAGGAAACGTTACTTTCGGTCGAAAAATGAACAGCACAAGGCTGAGCTTGGAGAGCGAATATAACTCTATGCATGCGCAATGCTTTCGCTGCTACATCAGTGCGATACTGAAGCAAGTCTGAAACATGACCCGAAACTGTTTTCGGCTTATGTGAAAAATCGGAAGCGGGCTAGTGGTCTTCCTCAACATTTTCGCTACCAGGGAGAAACAGCTGAATCACAATCAGACTCTGCAAACCTGTTCTCGTCGTTCTTTCGTAGTGTGCAAAGTAATAACCGACCACCTTCGACTGAATCGTACTTGACCAGTTTGTCGCATTACGACTTCAACGTGACAGCTTACAACTTCTCTCTTCATGATGTTCGCACTAAACTTGAGTCCATAGACACTTTGAAGGGAGCAGGTCCTGATCGTTTACCTCAAATCCTTATTAAACAATGTGCGGAGTCACTTACCTGCAAGTATGCTTTTCAATAGATCGTTAGTGGAGGACATTTTTTCTAATGAATGGAAGACTGCAGTTATCACTCCCATTCATAAAACCGGTAGTGTTAACGATATTGAAAATTACCGTGCAATTTCCATTTTGAGTTGCTTTCCCAAAGTTTTGATGATGATTCGCTGTACCGCAACGTCCATCATGTGATATCAGAGAATCAACACGGATTCATAAGGAATCGGTCCACCACAACCAACTTGATGTGCTACGCCAACTCGCTCGTGAAACCCACATAAAAATGTTATGGTTAATTTTCTTAACGACGTGTTCGGGGTATCATCCAAACCATTTGTAGAATAGTTAGATAATTTGGGTTATCGTTCGTTTATGGTATTTTTTATTAGAGAAGTCTGGAAAAGCGTCAACAGGCCTATGCAGTACATGTTGACTTCTCCAAATCATTCGACAATTTACCACACGCATTGGATGTGGAAAAACTCAAACGTATGGGATTCCCGGAGTGGCTTACTCGACTCTTTTCTTGAATGGTGCACATTGAACGGAATGGAAGTGAACATTCGCAAATGTAACGTTATTTCTCGCAACCGATCTGTGTTTCGAGTACAAGATGTGTTCTTCAAATGTTAACCGAGTGTTATCAATCAAGGATCTGGGTGTAATTCTTGTCAGCAAGCTAACAATTACCGATCACATAGCAGCAACAACCGCCAAAGCCTACGCGATACTTGGATTTATCAAACGCAACACGCAACAGTTCGAGGATGTCTATTCCCATAAATCATTGTATTTTTCTCTGGTGTGAAGCATGCTGGAATATGGCGTTCTAGTATGGGCACCTTATCATGTCATGCTTTACTTTCGCATTGAAAAGATTCAGCGAAATTTTGTTAGATACGCTCTACGACTGTTAACCCGGTTGTTCTTCCTCCATATCAGAACCGTATGTTTACTACTATTTGGTTACCTAATGGTATTTAAATATTCGGTGTTTTACGTTCAGTTGAAATAGACTTTTACTACACCAGGTGTTGAATGTATTGATTTCCTTCTGGAATTCTTCTGCATCGCTAGAATTACTTATTCCCATGAAAAGCTTCATGTCGTCAGAGATTCCTGGGGTACCCCAGAGATGACTGATATTGGTTCTAAAAGTTTATTTTGAAAGCAGATGTGTTTATTCCACTTCTCGCGCGAATCGAGATGACCATTCTCGTTTCCTTCTCGCGCGACAGTTCTCACTCTATTCCGAATGTCGACTCGCCCGACGCGAGATGTTCATTTTGCATCGAGAGGAAGGATGAATCGACAGCGAAGTGCTGTTCATTTCTAGAAACGTCAAACTGAAAAAGTTCATTGCTCAAGCTATGATAAGGGCGTATGCAGTATTTTCTAACAAAACAGTAATTTGATTCTGGTATAAATAATTGTTTTCTTCAATAAATAAAATCATAGATAAGGATAAAAACAATAGAGCACACGTTTTTCTATCATTTGGGAATTATAACTTAAGGTTCTAAGTAAATTTCTGAGCCATTTCGATAGCACGACCGGTTATGTAATTTGGCCCTTGTTTGAGAGAGATGGAGGTTGGTTGTTTTTAATCCGAAGAATCATCCAATCGTGGTCAAGCCCGGTGTTAACACCACAAACCGACCAACGCAGATTTGGGCCATTCCGATGTTCGAATGGTCGAGTAAACGTCACGGTATTCGTACGTGAAGTACGGACTACTTAATCAACTTTCCGATCGCGAGAATATGGAGGACATGTAAGTTGAAGTGTTTAAGGCAATTCGGGAAGGAATCTTCTAAACTAGGTGCTTAAATTTCCAGATCAGAGGAGGTAACAGCGAACCATGTACGATCTAGCTGTAAATCTAACCCGGTGAAGAATCAAAGTTTACGAGGGAATAGCAGTAATCTAGATGTGCCGGCAAATGACGGATAATCCCAGCAGAAACTTGTTGATGCGGGGATGGAAACTGCTGGCAATCTGTCTTTCGTTTGATCCGCCATCACCCGTGCCGTCACCATCATTCCAACCGACACTACTGGCTACAGTAATCGGCATCAGGATCCAACGTTCGCCATCAGTTTTATAGTGGCTGGTACGTGGCCGATCCATGTGCAGACTTCGCATTATGCAACGATCACTTGTCACTGCGCGTTTGCTTATAATTTAATAATAAATGAAGTTGCCGAAAGCATCTTTAAAAAAAAGAATAATAGTATCCATGGAACGAAAAAGAAATGGAAAATGCATTCCCCGAATAAACTGAATGTATCCATTGAACGTTATATACGTTACGTATAAACCATTGTTATACTAAGTTCGTATTCTCTCGTTTTATACCGATCGATGCGTCGGTCGGGTGAGTTACGATTTAGCGTAGCTTATATAGGGTAAATGTTGGCTTCGGCACCCATTGACTGTTTTCGGCAACCAAAATTTAAACGTTAATTTCACTATGTTTTCCCATCAACGCACTTCCCTGAATGTGTCCAAACGATTGTTTAACCTTTCAGCTTCAATCTGATTATATTTGAACGATCAAGCAATCCAGTAATGCTACATTTTTCTTCAAATAAAGCATACGCACTACAAAATGGGGTTGATTTCGAGTTGCCGATAATAGAACAGCTGGTTAACACGCAGTTCTAATGGGAAGGTTGCCGAAGAAAAAGAGGCTGCCGACAATAGTCACACTCACCTGAGAAGTTTGGAGCGTTGTAAAAACGCTTTCAAAACGTTTTGAAAAATTCTGTCGATTGGAATGGATAGAGAAGCAAGCAGCAGATGAATGTAAACAAACAGACACATCATATATGTGCGTGACGCTGAGAAAATGCTAGTAGAAGTGCAGACGCTGCTTAGATTGACGAGAATACGTAAATTCCCCTACTAATTAGATTCACAAATTTTCTACGTGCGCTTGGCACGGAAAACAAGATCGACGTAAAAACAAAATAAAATTGGTGGGGTTATGTACAAGACATGACCGAATGGTTGACGTAGACTACGTTGAGATGTTTAGTGAACTTCTAGTGCATTTTTTTAGTGAGCGGAGAAGCGACAGCAAAGCCCTTATATAGTTTTACAGGTTCAAGCAATACTAAAGCATGGGTTATAATTGATTAGGTAGATTAGAGATTCAATTATTAAATAAGGCTAATGAGATATCATAATCATCAAACGAACTTAAATAAGAAAATTTAGACAGCTCAATAACATTAAGTAGATTAACAAAATAGTAAGGATGTAGGGGGTCCGCTTAGGGAGGCAACAAGCAACTAACCTTTTCATTTATTGTCTGTTTATTTTGATAATTGCTTTAAAATATCAATTTGGTATGTATGTGAAAGGATGAATCAGCGGGAGATTGATTTTCGGCTTCTTTACATTTTGCAGCACAAATCTAGTACTATGTGTCATTTCCTCAAAACCCCTCAAATCTTCAATCCCTTCCTTTCCCCATAGTGTTCAAATGGTCCGCATAGATTATTCAGCTATTACCCATTCTTTACCCTTGGCTTTGGATTGACTTGCGCTCCCATTGCCCCACCAAACGCAGCAAAATGAATAATAATAATAATAATAATAATAAAATTAGTAGAAATAACCACATTATCCTATATAATTGATATTACTATTTTTATATATCAATTAAATTAGACAAAACAGAATAACAGAACGAGTTTAAAAACAGATGGGAAAGGACAATAGACACAAGTTGACACAATACACAAGACAAAATTATAAAAAAAAGTGACGACAGAAAACATGACAGGGACAAAAATCAACATTAAAAAAAAAAACAAGAATGCGCAATTATATTATCAAAACTATTTGGATCAAAACAAAAACAACAGTGACCAAACGGGCACCATAGCCTAGGAAAGTCTGTGTGTTGATTTAAAATAGATGCTCATAGAAGCAAAATTTATCAATAATAGGGGTCCAGTGTAGAGTTTAAGCAAGTGTATGCTGCCACTGTGATCACAAAAAAAAAATATATCTGTAGAAGAAACTAGTTCACCTTTTTTTTTTGCAAACCTGGTTTAAATGTTTTCATTAAATTATTTATAGATAAATCGTCTAGTTTTTGAGTCTCAAAAAACCCTATGGAAGAAATCTGGGATTAATTCACAGTATGTGGAGTTATGAGCTAAATAAGATCTGGGATTGTGAGGTCATGTTTCAAAATGGCAAAATTCATGTGTGGGATATATAAAAACAATCTTTGAATTTTTATCAGTGTAAAATAATATAATTATTTAGTAAAAATATTTTCAAAAGCATAAAAAAATTAAAACTTGTCGCTTCACTTCCTTTTTCTCGCTTTTCAAACGTTCTCGATTGCTTCTGACGTATCGACAACATTCGCATGAAAACGTCATTCCGATCCGAGTTTTGTCGATATACATCGACTATGGGAATACACCGAAAGTTCATCGGAGTTCATTCGTATCGGCAATTGTCACTCTATTCGAGAACGGAAATTGGGTGACACATACGACTCGACTCTCTACGCGTGACGCGAGAAGTGGAATAAACACAAGACTATTTGTTTACGATGTGTTAGGTATGATTAAAGCCAATACAAAAGTCCAGGCTCCATTCCTATTTTCTACAATTTGAGGATTAATAATGGTATGTCGATGTGGTCAAATGCTTCATTGAAGTCGGTTTATAGTGCTTCAACGTGCCACTACTGTCCATTGCGTTAAGAATGAATGATGCATATTCTAGAAAATTAGAGGTAATTGAGCGACCTTTAAAAAAAGCCGTGTTGTTTACTTGTAATTAGATTTTCACCTGCTGAATTTTTTTTGTCATTTACGATTGATTCAAACGAATTTGGAATCCAAGAAACGATAGCAATTCTACGATAATTTAGAATGTTGGATTTCACGCCTGATTTGAAAATAGCTACCAAATAAGATGATTTCCAAATTTCAGGGAATTTTTCATCTTTCAGAAGCATGTTCAAAAGGCGCTCTAGAGGAAATGAGAGTTCTTCAGAAAGATTTTTCAAAAATATATATCTCTATAATTCACCCAAGCTCGTACCTACTTTTGTCACTGTCTGAGGTTTCTTCTATTGGCTATTCTGGGTTATTGCTGGTGTTTTCCAGGGTAGGTTTTATTTCTACAGTATATACTGCCGTTCTTTGATCAAGCAGGCAGCGCTGACTGGGAATTCCTGTATCCACAAAGATGCTCTCTATTGCGCTGGTGCTTAATGCTCTACATATTGCTCTCAAACCTGCATTATAGATGGTTTTCAGTCTTGCCAGTTATGTAGATTTTATATAAATTCTTTTAGTTTGTGTTTCAATATGGTCATGCATTGCCTTTTTATTATAAGAACAATATCATCGGAATACATAATGATTTTTACGTTTGCGGTTACTAATTATGTGATTGTGTTTATAGTGATCGTTGTTTTTCTAGTAATAGCCTTCTCCGATGCAATATACGATGCAACGTAAGCTTTTTCAAATGTGTGTGTTGAAGATGGTGTCCAGTGTTGGCAATGTCATCAATCAAATGATATTTTTCTGCTCTCATACGCTCTCAATATCACGCGTGACATTCAAACAATATATCATACCTGATATTGATTTTACAAGCTACTTTGATATTGTGAGACAATTCACAACGCGCAAACATCAAGCTGAGAGTTGATTCGACAGAAAAATGATTCCGTTGCGCATCGTTTTCTTAGAAAGAGAAAGTATAGTTTGCTATCTCTTTTTACTGTTCACCGATTGCAGACACGAAGCCAACCGTTATGGAAGTTTCAGTTGCGTTCGGTTGTAAAGCAAAAATCATGAAACTCAATCTCACCACAGTTTGTTGAGATTTGCAGTTGGTGAGTTTTGTTAGCTTGATATTCCGAGCTGCGATATCACAGCTTGCAAAATCAACTGCAGTTGTGTGCTTGTTGATTTTAGTCTACGAAAATCAAGCGTAATCTTGGGCATTAGTGAGATTTGATTTTTGATATTTTCCCAACACCATTGGTGTCAATTGTTTGTTAAATAACTTTTAAGGATGTGTTTTCAAGCTGGGTCTTTCATCACGGTTACTTTTGATTTTTGCAATGGGCACCACGTAAACTAGCAATGCCCAAGCTTCATTAAATTTTCAACGCAATCTTCGCATATTAAAAAAAGATTAAGCACACCAAAACTGCTCCGTAAAGTCCAATATATCATCAAAAGTACCTTGTTGAGTTGAAGTTCAGAGAGACCAAGAAGTACCATGTCCTCCAAAGTCAAGGCCTTGTCCTCAGAATTCACGTCATTTACCCATCATCCAAAATCTATTAACCGTCACAAATTGACGAAACTATTAATAATTCACTGAAAAAAAAATAAACCGTTCACTCGCAGGGAGCCATTTATTTTCCCAACACACTTTTACCACGTTTCCCGCATCAACGAACACATTTTTGGCAACTCATGCGACACACTGCCTACCTAAAGTCTGCTAACCGACGGCATATCTCGATTCAGCTTTCATGATCCGCCACGCTGATTTTATTACGCGCAATCGTGATCATCAATTTAACGTCGTCTTCGTTTGTTGATGCGTCGAAAGACAACAACAACACACACAAACAAAACATGTTCAGCACGCATTGGCAGTCATCAACCGACCATCATGCTCGTGATGCGCTCCAGCAACGAACGTGGACATATTGCGGTTCTACGCTCTCCTCGGTGGGAGTCGGTCACATTCCCATTCAAAAGAAAAAAAAATTGTTAAAGATCACAAGATCATTAGTTTAGCAGCCGGGCTTACATGGCAAAGGAAGCCCCCTAAGCTCGATCAGCGTGTGACCCATCGCCGTCAACCTTTTGGGGTCAATGTCGTTGCATGGGACCCACGGTGGATGTTGTTGTTCTCGTTACTGCTGCTGTTGATGATGAGCACCGGTGCGCTTTTTGGAGTAAATCTTGCGTTTGCAATCGATGCCGTCGACAAATACGATGCGGCAAATTTTCACAAGCTCCCTGGCCCAAGGTATAAATATGTATTGGCAAAGCATGGTTATAATCTTTCGGTATAAGACACATTAGGAACAGGTTCGTCGTTTGAGACTCTGTGTGACCGGCAGCGTTGAAGTCTTTTCGGAAAGATTAATGAATTACGGGTAATATTGCAAATCGTTTTTTAAACTATTTGGCTGGTCAAATCGATTAGGGTAGCTAGGTTGGCTACTACTTACTGACCTGGCTCGAATGATTGTTGCAACACTTTAAGATGCTTTTGGTTAGCTGTAATCAACGCTGACTTCTTGTCCTTGTAAAAGTGCTTACCTGGAATGAACAAAAAAATAAATGACTGTTAGATAGTGTCTGTTAATTGTGTGAAGTAACGAATATTACGCAAAGAGAAAGTAAATCTGAGATTATTCTTAATTGATCACATCAAGGCCACCTGGATTACAGATCATAGCTCAATCTTATCAAGCATGGGAAAATTCATTTACTTAAGCGAGCACAACTGAAACAAAATAGCAATCTTCACCTACAAAAAATTGTTGAATGAGTGTTACCAAGTCTAACCACGTTTCTCTGCAGGTAGACTCGGGACTACCAACAGTAGAAGGAATGAAGGATAAACTAAAAGGCAGCTGAACAATTTTCTCTACTGAGGGAGAACCCGATTGAATGCGTCAACACCGAATGCTAATGCTTTAAATAGCCAAGAGGGATATTCTTTGGCTCAGTCATTTAAATTCATTAATCATTGTAAATTTAGGTGTATTAATTAATCATAGAATATCAGATTTTAACCAAATTAAAAAAAAATCATTTATGTGTTTTCTTCTTTAATTGCTAACGCTCCGATTATGTCTTCTTGCATTTTCGACTCAATAGACAAAGTGCAACGATTAAACCAATATTATTTTTTTCTTTAGATAAACAAATTGATAAATCTGAAGATGAAGATAAGTAATTTTAATATCACCATTCAAAATCAATAGAAAAGTAGATCAAATTTTCCGATGATCCAAGTTCATTGAAGACTACGGTAGCGATAAATAGTTTTGTTTTTTAAAAATTGACGAGTTCCAATGGGTTGAGATATAGTAACACTTTTCGTTACTATTATCACATTTCCTACATTAATGGTATGCATCTTAAACAAATTTGCCATGCAGCCATCAGTCATCATAAGTTTCCCACTGAATAGTCTAACATTTCACTGCCTTTCCGAGCCAAGCAATCATCACGTGCTAGAAAACAGCACGCCGGCGTACGCTACGATTGGTTACAATTTGCATAAGACGTCCGGTGGCTAAGGTAGTTTACGGCAGTGCACCGTACAAATATGATTGAAGTGGGAAAAAAGGTCAGAATGCCAAGTTTTACTTTTCCATTGCTGCTAGCCATCGTCTTCATCGTCGTATGGAGTTGTCATCGTCAACAACACAAACCACCACCCCCCGCCCACCGCAATCGGATGATGAATTAGCCTGCGTCTGTTTGTGGTTTGTGTGTCTGTGTGTGCAGTATAGCGCAAAAAAATTAACCGTTTGAATGTTTGTTATGGAAATCGTGGCGAATGTAAGCCGCAGCTCATGAGCTTGTTTGGTTGGTTTGACATTTTCGGAAGGATCGCTCTAGGTTACGGTGATATTTCGGACGAACCAAGAAGGAAATGTTAATTAATCTTTCCCGAGTTTTGAAGGACCAATCTTGACCTGAATGGTTAGGAAATAAATAAAATGCTTGGGAAAAATATCAGTTCATTCCGGTGTATGTACCATGACATGTTTCGTGATTAAGTGCAAAGCAATCAAGGCAGAAAAGATCAAATGTCTGCCCTTAATCGAGTCACTTAACCAGACCTTTCATATCAAACAGAAAATCCTAAGACAAACACTCCACTAATTGCCTCAAAGTCACACGTAGCTCATATCTTCAATTTTGCTCTAATTTTGTCAAGGCACGCAACTGCCTCCATTATATTCACGAGAAATATAAAAAAGGGTGACCACATAATCAAAACGTTTCCATTCGTACCCATTTCACTCGACTACTGCTGCTGGGGACAAGTGGGTGGTAATGTGCTCCACCGTTTTATGCATGCCGACACCACACAGACGCCCTCGCCCACAGTACTCAAATAGCACTTTGATGAACTTTAAAATAAACCTTTTCCTTGATCTATCAAAGCTACAATTTTAATTAACGGGCATGTGCGTGTGCCACATTGCCCATTCGTTTGTTAACCAGCGAACCACGCATGTCTTGTCACTAAAACGCTCCAACCAATTGACTGACTGACAATATGCTGCGCTGCACTGACTGGCGCTGACCACTTCCTATATTTGCGTGGTTCATGAGCCTTTCGATCTTCGTGGCACGGCACACGGTGGGTGGAGTGGCGCAGCACATCGTAAATGCTTCGAAGCTCGATGAACTGTTTCCCGCCAACAATCGTATTGAGTATAGTGGCCCGGTCGAGTCCATGCCCCGCAAACAAATAAACAATAACATCGTCGTCGAGCTGAGTGCGTTCGTCCATATACCTAAATACTTATGCTGCTGAGGTTGAGGTGCCCCGAACTGGAACCGCATGTCCCAGATTTAATTGCTTGTCCGATCGCGCGTCGAGTTGATCGTTTTTCCGTCTTAATTAAATTGTACAGTTTCTGTTGAATTCGAATTCAGGCTCTGTCTACGGAAAGCTATGGGCGATGCGGGTTTACCGGTAGAAGGGGGGAGGGGGTCTATATTTAGTCTCGTTTTAGTGCATTTCGTACGGGTGTGCGAGGAATTGTACAAAAGAATGTTGATTTTATTTTTCGGTGATTGTGACCAGTTCGAAAGGTGGCAAGGACGGACTTGATGGCGTGGCTTTGTGCGATTAAATTTTCTTTTATTTCTTTTTTTTTTGTCCAGAGCTGAAGAACGCGTTGACAAATCCGCAAAACGGAGCTGTTGTCAAAAGAAACGTTCATTACTCACTCCATGTAATTATCAAAGTTTCACATATATGATCGACATCGATATGAAGGCTAGATCATTAAGAAATAGGACACTTCATTTTGGCGATAGTGGTGCTCCCAGTGGTCGGATATGCAAGCTTTTGACAGCGTTTTGTTATTTGTAAACAGTTCTACTCGGTCTATTTTTTTTTTTTACAGTTTAAAACTAACGAGATATTCATCATACAGTAGGCCAGCGTCGGTGGTGTAGTGGTAAGTGTGACTGCTTTCTCACTCCAATGGGTCTGGGTTCAATCCCAGCCGAGGTCGGTGGGATTTTTCTGAGGCATAAAAATCTTTGGTCACGTCTTCCTTCGGAAGATAAGTAAAGCCGTTGGTCCCGGCCCATGGTGTTTGAATGGGTGCGATATGCTACGCAGGTGTGGAAGCTGCCTTCCTGCACATTCGATTGCCGTCAATGGATGGCAATCGATGTCCGTCGGTGATTGGCACTAGATTGCGGAACAGAGACCGACGTTAAATAAAGGAAAGAAGAAGGAAGGAAGAAGAAGATCATACAGGAGGAGAAAAGAAAAATAATCGTGCACAGTTACCATCAGCGTCAACTCGAGAGCTGGCAAAACTGCTGGATTACCCGAAAAGCGATTAAAAAGTACAAGGAAACTCTCACAATTGCCCGCAAAGTGCAAACCAAGCGCCAGAGTGGAACTGTTTATTGTCAACTGCAGTTGAAGTTCATTCGAAAAATCAAGGCTGACTCCATTTGCTAGGATTATGATTTGACGAAAATACGACATGTTGACCACTGTACTGTGCGGCGGATCCGTCTCCGAGAAGGCTAAACATATGACCGGGCAAGTAAACAACCCAACCGAAGCCTTCAACAACAAACAGTGGACATAACCCAAGCCCATACGCTGTACGACCAGGTGCTGAAACTCTACAAGGCTCCTGCTTGCGGCAAGGTTCCTGGCAGATTCAAATGTGTTTTCGCGGATAAGTTCGCGAAAAAAAAAGATTTGGCGAAGGATCTGTTCCTGTGGCATTCTTGCCAACATTTTTTGAGACGGATAAGACTATGAATTCGGAAGTTTACAAAGGGGAGCTACATTTTGGCCAGATCTAGCCAGCTGTCATTACAGCAAGGACGTTGAAAGACAAGTTTAAAAATACACGCATTTGAAAGTGGCCCATTTCTAAATGATCTAGCCTTTAGGAGGATGCCTACAAACCACGTAGACAGTTTTGAGAGATTTTAGAATACCCCTTCCCCTCCTTGCGTAGCCAATTCTTCAATCCAATTTAATTAACAACCAAAAAGTCTGTTTCCGGGGTTTAGTGTAGTTGGCCTCCTTTGGATTTAAAACAATAATATGTTGAAAAGGTGCATCATAAATCTCGTGAAGTTTACTTAACACCTCACCAATTATCCATCATTTTTTTTTTGAAGATATCCCACGAATAAAGTGAAATTTAAAATAAAAAACTTCTCTGAGAAGATGCCACACATGTATTGTAGTTTTATTTAAATAGTCCAATTAGTGCAGTCTTTAACTCTTAGACATACTGAGGCCAACCCAAGCAGCAATTTTTGTTTTATTTAAGTTTTATAGCAGTTGATATAACCAAATTATAAAACCTTCACTGACGACCACATTGCTTTAACAATCTCCTGAGAACCGCAATACAGCCATGTCATGGCCAATTGGCCCAGTTTTAATGCAGTCATTAAAACTTGATATGCGAACTACTTTAGGAGCATAGGATTTATGTCAGTTTTATCACACTCTAGACGTGATTGTTAAAAATGAAAACATAAAACCTCCTCCAGGTCAGAAAGTTTTAACAGCCTTCTAATGACTACCATAAAACTATATTACAACCGCATAAATCGCTCCTGAAGAAGTTGATAAAACATGATACGCAAAACATTTTGACAACTTTGAAGGTTTTAAGTTGGGGTTTTTGGATGATAGTTAATATTGAGAAATATTTTATTGTGGTTTTATTCTTTCGATGTTTGATGTGAAATCATGATCCTTGTCAGTTGGTAATAATGGCTGATATTATTGTACATTGAAAATAAGACGACATTATTACAATTTTAAACCAATCTGTATATGCTTCACAGCATGCCGTGCAATATTTATGGTGATTATTATACCAAATAGGAGCATAAATTTAGTGCGCCATATGAATACTAAAATATAGGGATATTTTTAATTTGTCTGCATTAGCACCATGCATTAAAGAGTCATTCAAAGATTATCTATTTAGTACAAAACTGTTACTACTGTTGAGCAATAACCAGTCACATATTATTTAATTATACATAGATGTATGAAAGTGTTTTATTGCCTATCAATTAAAGCGTAATTATTCATACTGTGTGAAATTTGTTCATACGGCGACATTTTTTTCGTTATAACTTGCTACTCCTTAAAAATACCTCAATATAACATATTCTCCTAGATTGGAATTCTATAGCATAGCATAAATCTAATGGGTGTATCTTAGCATTTCGTAGTCCAAATTGAGAGCGTTAAGTTATATTTAAGCTATATAACTAGCTTGCTGGTTTTATTCGGTACAGCGAATCAAAACAAAACAAAAACCATGACCACCTGTCAAAAAGTCAACATTCCAAGCGATCCTCCTATTTTCGCTTGTAATCAAGATGTAAGAAATGCTTATTGGATCCACTAAAAGCTTTTTCAATACAAGGTTTAAAGCCGTAATGTCAATACTGGCCATCTCCAAACGGATTTAGTGAAACTGTCGGCGTTGCTTTAAGAAGGGTTCGTGGATCTTTCGGAAGTGTATCAGAAAGCCGCTTGTTCAATATTTTTAAGAGCTCCTTCACCGCACTGTGCCTTATGTAGGGATCGTATAACTGTAGTTCCTCCAGGAGTTTCATATTGTCGATCGTCTCATCTTCATCGTGTTCAGAAGCACTGAAGGGGTTTTCATTTCATATATCTGAATAGATTTGTATTTTATAATGTCAAAAAAATTCAGAGTATTTTTTGTTGTAGCAGTATATTTCTTATCTGTGAATCTTAGGCCTCTGATAAAGATGATAGTTGTAATGAAGCTTTAATGAAGGTCTAAGACTGCTTCAAGTTTTATATCGGTCATAAAAAGTGTACCATAAAACATAATTGTATGTTTTGTTTTGGTTTTATTCTTCAGTTATAAGTAGTGATGCAGAACCACCTTACAGCTACCGTTAAAACTATGAAGTCTGAGTTTTAATTTAGTAGTCATAAAACAGTTTTATAGACGACTTGACGGCCTGATTTTATGACAAGCACACAAAACCGTAATACAACCACAGGCTGGAAGGGATGCTATGATAAAACAATGATAAAATAAGAATAAATCTTCCAAGCATTTAGATTGTTACTTGGGAAGTACAGAGCCCTATGATTCGAGAGCTATCAGCTTACACTTGTTTATTTTATGTTGCTTCAGTCCAAGTCTAAATAATCGTTCTAACCTAGTAAAATCGATAAAGCATGATTTTCCGATGCATGGATAAACAATGCCATAACCAATTGAGATTAATAGATTCCATTTAATCAGGAATGAACGAAATAGGCATGGTAGGGTAGAGATCTACTTCGGCCTAATCGCCCATTGTGGGCCTATCGAGCAGAAAACTTCAAATAAATCCATGATTTCAGAGTTGACAAGTCAATTATGCGTTTGGTACGATACTTTAGTTAATAAACTACCGAACGAAGTCAATGAGAACGCGTGGTATGAAGGTTTGCACCCATAACTCCCAAAAACAAAAGAAGCGCTCCGACCGAATCATTTTTTATCTTCATCTGATAAGCCGAAGTGAATTCATTGGCGTTTCAATGGCGTTTCAATTCGTTAGGCCGAGTTTAGAATCCGTAGGCCGAATTTGGCGTCAAGAAGCAGTGTTAGACTTTTGACAATATCTGAACGATTGGTTTCTCTTTATCAAATCTTACGGCACGTATGGAAAGGTAAATAAATTTGGAAGCCATCAGTAATAATAACATTCCGTTTGGTGCAAAACTGCGCTAGATTAAGAAAGACTAAGTGCGGGTTGTGCTTAATAGGACGGAAATGGGGTAGTTAACCCTACCAGAATTTATATATATTTTAGGAAATAATTGTCTTGTCGTGTAGTTCGCAAATCATCATGTACACAAACAAATGGAAATAATTCCAGAACTGAATATTTGATTGTTGAAGTAGTTCTTGGCAGGGACAGCTAACTGACTGCTTTTTTACCACTTGATGCAGATTGTTCTGACTTGCTTCGTTGCCATTTTGAAGAGTTTTCTGTTAGATATAGTTCACCCTTCTTCATCGTGTGATTTTAACACTGATCCTAAAAATCAAATCCATCGATTTCTGTGGTTCAATGATGTGATATTGTTCTAATGTTCCAGCTCTGGATTTTTAGGCTAGATTGCGATCTGGAGTTTATGCAACTTATATATGTTTTCTTGAAGAGTATTCACCTAAGATTGTAGTTTGATTAATCTTCTGATTAGTTTGTATTTTGTGTGTGTGTTTTTGTTTTTATAATTATTTCTGTAATAGTTCTGGAATTACAGAACTGTTATATAGTTAAATGGGATTAACCTTTGTGTGCCTATGGTCTAAATGTGCATAGATTGGATAATTAAAAAAAAAATTGCAAAATTTCCCAATCTTTTTCAAGGTTTTGAATCCGTAAGGAAACATTTGCACCAATTCATGGCTTCGGAGTTATTCCGGTTTTCGTTGGGGTCACTCTGGGACGGCATTCAGGTTTACTGTTATGTAATAATTTTATACACACGATGAACATAATATTTTCTCACTAAAATTATGTAGTTGGTCACATTGGGCATCCCGGAAAAAATCCGGTGCCACGCCTAAGTAACATTTATCCTGGTTTTGAAGCATTCTACAAGTTTAATTCAAAGTCTAAAGAACCCAAATTGTTACGTGGGCGTGAAAGTGGCCTATTCTCAACAAAAACCAAAACCCGTCGTACAACATATCAAACTTCACGATTTGACAATTTGGCGCCCTTGAGGAAGTGACCAATAGTCATCAAGAATTAAAACTCGTTTGAAAAACTCTGCCGGTAATGGCGTTATTGACAGTCCACTAATAGTATAAATTGAACTGATTACTACCATGTGAATAATCCAGATATGCTAACGAGTAATCTCAACAATAATCGTATGGTGCTTCATGGAGGATTCTTTCGTTTGAAATTTAGAAAACATCGTATAAATCCGTGGTTTAATTAGGATATTGAAAAAGCGGTGATTGATCGAGGTCTTTGTTATCGAAATTGGAACCAAAGTAGGTCTCCACAATATCTCGCAAGTAACATTAATAGCTTTACCGAAGTTTTAAAGTATTTTACAAGTCTAAATCATGCTCTACCGAACTCTCATAAAATTTCAATTGTTATTTGGGCTAACTGTATACAAGTGTTTCCAAAATAAAGTCAATTCGATGGTACTAGATACAGAACATAACAGTAGTTTACAAATAAAAGTAAAAAAATGAACTTCAATGTTTTACCTATGATTCTCATGTAAAATTGTGTGCTCAATCCAAAAATGTAGTCAGAAAAAATCTCAGTAGGATTATTTTCTAAATACAGCTAAAAAGTTACATTTCACTTAAAAAAAATTGTTTACTTTAACCCAATTATTATATCAATTATTTGAACGCCAAATCAAAGGTGAGAACATTTTATTTCGATCAGGTGAACTTTATTTGTCAGGGAGATTAGTGGTATTGTGTTAATTAATAGTTTGATTATTTTTTTTTTAATGCTTTGCATCTTTCTAAGAAAAATTGGATTTCAGCAAAGTTTTTAAGTAAGGTAAATACAAATGTTTGTAGTGCCAACAATACCACTAATCTCACTGAAAAATAGTTTCTAGTTGGTCGAAAGCAAATTTTCTCACTCTTAATTTGACTTTGAAATAATTGATATAGCTTCATTACAGCCCAAAATATTTGTATTTTAGCAAACAAACTTTTATATGGTGAAGTTAAATTTTTGGATTTATCTACTATTCTACTGAGATTTTTCTGACTACATTTTTGGATTCAGCGCACGATTTTACATCGGAAATGACCATCAGCGTACAAAGCTCAAATATACTGTGAAATAGTATAGTTTTGAATGACAAAAGCTGAAATTGAATCTACCATGTACGCAACTTTTAATCAACGGTCAACATCTAGGAATTTCTTATTATAAGTTGTCTTCAACTGTTTGTGAACACGTCACTGAAGCAGAAAATCAATGCTTTTCATTTAATTTTGCATCTGGTAGTAATGAGAGCGCCCATGTTCCAACAAGTTCCAATAGCTTTACCTTTCGGTCAGTAACTGATTACGAAATTATGCTATATTTTCAATTAAATCAAATGTTGTTGTTCTTGATACTATTTCCATTAGATTAAAAAAATATTCCAGTTCCAATGGTAACAGCTTGAGCTCCTCTTAAATGTAATAATAGCTACTAACACTTTTACCTGTAAATGTGAACGTACCAAGGTTATTCCGATTGCTAATAAATTGATTAAAGGACAGATATCCTCCTTTGTCAGAAGGAGAAGGAGAAATGATCACAATGAACCAAATGATTGGAGCTTACATGCATTAGCATGGGATTAGCAATCTATTTTTTTTTTTTTTTTATTATAGTCGCTTTAACACTTTCGGGTCATTCGTGACTTGTCCGGGGGTGAGATTTGAACTCGTGACTTTGGCGTGAGAAGTATGGATGTTAACCACTACGCCGGGGTCACCACCGCTTTAGCAATGCATTCTCATTGTAAAAATTCCGATGGATCAGTATTTTCACGATCATTAGCGGAGCCGGCCACGTCCTAACGTTCATAGGGGAATGTGAAGGATTGTTAGTATAACAGACGTTGTTACTAGAGACCGAGAACACCTCTGAATCTCCACTTATATTAAGGGAAGGAATAAGTGAAAAGGCAGCAAATCTGGGTTCACAATGGTAATAATGTAATGTGAAAACACAACTTCCACTAAATATTGAAAGTACTGTTTAAGTTTAAGAGAAGGCTTATTATATTCTTGAAATTATTTGATTTTTAGTCGTTAAAATTTAGGAAAGACAAAGATAAAGATTATCAAAAATATTTACGTGAAATGTAAATCTCGGAATAACTGTGCAAGAAGGATTACTGACGGTGAAATTACTAGTGGTGAAACGTTCTTCGGCGAAGTTTTTGGCAGTGTAATATCCTTCGGTGAAATGACCTTCGACGAACCCCTCCCATTGTCTTTTTTGATTTGTGTACCTACTTTATTTGTGAATAAGTAGGTCAAATGTGCATTTGCCCAGATGCAAATATTGTAGTGGAATTATATGGAAACAATCCCGCACATTTTTGTATCTTTTTTTTTTTTCTTGATTTGTTTTCCGTCGATCTTGTTTTCCGTACTTAGTACCAATGCTGCCAACGTCAGGGAGGCAGCTCCCAAACCTGAACCCTATCTATCGACCCATCAACTCATAGACCGGATTTTATTCCATAGAAAATCCCGACGGTGCCAAAACGCTCACCACTACATCACCGGTGCCGCTACTCATTTTGCTTCAATTAAGTATTTCACTAATAATCTCTTGTTTAAATTGAATGGTTTTCCCAGTTGAGTGCCCACCCTGCTAAATATAAGGCATCAATGTGATTCTCACAACTTCTTACTGTGAAAGAGCTTGGGATTGAAATCACGATCTTTTTCTCAGTAAGCAGAAACGGTTGCCATTAGGCCATTAGGCACTTCATATCACTACAACCCACTACGACCGCTTCAAACTCCTTGATTGCGTATTGATATCATCGTTCAAATCCATGACGGTTACGCGAAATGAAACACACATAGCATAACCTCATTGAATCATTTCAGTCCTTTTTTCCGATCAGAATCGAGCACGAATCCTATTGAACCATAAATATCGCTTATTGTATAAGTCCCGGCTGAACTCAATCGCAGTTTGAAGCGTGTGTTTTACAATTTTCCTTACCACCGTGACCATGTGCCACTCTTCTAGGCTTTTTACGCTTCTTTTAGCGATCGTTTTTTCGGCTCTCAACTTTGTGTTCTAGTTGTACTTCCACAGTCATTATTTGAGATCTTCATATTCCAACCAATGCAAGAATTTGTATATTGTATGGTAAGCACAGTGATACCATAGAGGTAACTCTAAGACCACTGGGTCCCGAAGAAAATCATTATTATTTTTGGCTCACTCAGTACCAGAACAACGGTCCCAAGCAGTCCCAAGCTATTTCACTCACCCCTGCATGTTCTGCATGAATCCACACACCCCTGATGTTATCTGTCAAACTTTCATAGCGAATCAAAACAAACATAGTGTAGTAATAGAATTTCAACTAGAATAGGGTACGTTAATCGTTTGCTTGGGACCAATAGGCTACTAAAGTGGTGAGCCAATTTAAAATCGTTAGTTTCGTATTGATTGTTGGTGATACTCTATGCCAAATACCCCATCATCATGCACCAATATAAATTTATACGGTATTTCATGTAAAATTAAGCCCAATACATGTGGAATAAATCAGAAATGTAGGAAGGGGGAGGGTTAACAAAGTCCTTGATGCATCCTCATGTAAAACTTAGCACTCATCTCACCCCCAAGCTTCTCCCTTGTTCCTATCCTTCGACAATGTACCTCTCTAACCTCGGGTTTGTGGTGAGTATTCGGCGCAATCTACTCCTACTAGACATATAATTAAGTGAATTTTGTCACAAACAATGAACAATAAGCTATCGGCTCCGTAAAACTAACACAATTGAGCCTTCCAAATAAAATAAAACCGGAGCACTCAAGGGCCTAATTTACCTGCTGACGATAATAGGTAAAGGCAGGGATGCTACATTGCTATATGCTCACTGCCAATGCACAGTGGTCCAGAATGCAGATTTAGGTGGAATGATATGTTTTGAGCCTGAAATTGAAACTTTAGACTAAAAGTTTCTTCTACAAAGTTGTTGCTATTATCATTAAAATCAAAAATCTAACTTTTTTGTTTGAATAAGTTAAGGTATACACTCTTAGGCAAAGTTATAACTGAGCTAATTTCAAGCAAAATTGTTGAAATTAACTTTTTTGTATCTCTTAAATTGGCCGATTTAGAGCTATTCTCTTGAATTGAGTTAGAAGAGATACAGGCAACAAATTCAGCTATAAAACATTCGTCTAAAAGAGTTTTAAAATTATCTAGAAGACAATTTTCATAAGAAATTTCAAATAAAAAAGTTATTGCTAAAAAACTATTTTTTTCAGGAACACCCTAAGTCAACTCCGAAAAATTACTCTAAAATGAGAACGTTAAGAGATAGAAAAAAAAATTTCTTCGACAAAGTTGCTTGCAATTATCTTAGCTACATCGTTTTCAAACAACAAATGTTTTTATTTTGTAAAACAAAAAAGTTAGTTTTAAAAATTCCCTAATTTGAGGACCACCCTGACGTTTGCAAACACCAAAAGAAGAGAATTTTTAAGAACAAAAACTTCTTCGAAGACACTTAATGTCCAAATATTGAAACAAATGTACTAGCACATTTTATATAAATTTGTCATTAGAGTGGTCCTATGAAATCCATCTCTTGCCAATAACTTTTTATTTGAAATTTATCATGAAAGTCATCTTAAAAAGACTTTTAAAATGACGAATGTTTTATAGCTGAATTTGTTGCCTGTATCTCTTCTAATAAAAAAGTTATACCCAAATATAGTAAAAAATATGAACAAATTCAAATTGATTTAATACGAGCTTAAAAAATAACATACCTCCAATTTTGTCATATTATTGAGAATAACATACGCCCTTTCAAATGCCGTAAAAAAAACTTTTTTTTGTTTGCCCCAACCAGAGATATTAACATTCGAAAAGTGCATTTTTTAGTATAAAAACGTCAATAACTCTTGATTGGCGAAATATATTGACAAACTTTGTGGAGCAAAAATTTGCGCCTTCTTAAAATCTAAAAGTTATCTAAAGACACCTTTGCTGAGAAATTCTAAATAAGAAAATTAGAGCAAAAAAACTGTTTTTTTAAGAGCCACCCTAACTCAATTCAAGAGAATAGCTCTAAATCGGCCAATTTAAGAGATACAAAAAAGTTAATTTCAACAATTTTGCTTGAAATTAGCTCAGTTATAACTTTTTTTAAGAGTGTATACCTTAACTTATTCAAACAAAAAAGTTAGATTTTTGATTTTAATGATAATAGCAACCATCCTAGAATTCATTGTCATAAAAATGAGGGCCTTATATAAGGAACAACTTTGTAGAAGAAACTTTTAGTCTAAAGTTTCAATTTCAGGCTCAAAACATATCATTCCACCTAAATCTGCATTCTGGACCACTGTGCAGTGGTGAATCACTGGTCGTCTCTGCGGAGATTCTCTTCGGGCACCACTGAATTGAAAACGTAACGGGAGTGCACGAGAGTTGAAAATGTTGAATTAACCTGTTTTCACCTGGGGTGGGACGTAATGTCAAATCAGCCTACTGATCATTCTTGTATGAAATTGGTTCCAAACGTAAACAAACCCTGTAGGTTTCTTATGGCTTGTTTACGTTTGGAACCAGTTATACGAGGTAGGCGACGATTGTTCGTATTTGAAAGCCACCTCCCCCCCCCCCCCCCCCCCTTCATGGTTTTCACTCCATCTTCAGTGAGAAGAACAACAGCGCAATTGTGCTGCCATACAGTAGAGCACCACGGAGCACCGCCACACACAGGGGCAGAATGGTACTTTTGTTGGTCAAAAATCGTAACGCGCCACCCCTCCATCTTAGAGGTTTGGTACCTTTGGCAAAGTTGTTCAGGTGGTTAGCTAAAATATTCAGGCCCTATCTAAGAGCGTCTATATTTTAGTTATAGATAGATTTTTGTTCAACAAAAGTACCATGCTGCCCCTATGTGCGCCGGTGACGTCGTGTTACATCAGTCAGATATTTGTTTGTTTATAATCAAAAAGAAAGCAGGGGTCATCCACACAGGTCTCCAGATTTTTTACAGTTTCTAACAATGAGGGGAGGGAGTGGTAGACGTTTTCTAATATAAGATATTATAGTTAGAATATAATAATTTGATCTTAACCGTATTTATGCCAAAAGCCTGAACTTGTACTGAACAACCATACGAAAAAGTGATTATTTTAGGGCCTATTCAATTTTTCGAATCGAAAAAAGGGTGTGTGGGGAAGACTGGAAATTTGTAAAGGAGCTATGCAATAACTACAAAATCATTATTTTTTATTTTATATTCTCCTCCCTCCATTGTAAGACTAAGCAATATTAACCAAAACCCCCTCTTCCTTTGTAAGATCTTAAATCGAATATTTCCTTTGGTTTGTTTTTCCGTCGATCTTGTTTTCCGTGCTGAGCACCAATGCTACCGACGTGCCAGGAAGGCAGCTCCCACACCTGGACCCTACCTATCGACCGATCAACTCATGAACCGGGGACCAACGGCTTTACTTCCCATCCGAAGGAAGGCGTGATCAGAGATGTTATGCCTCAGAACATCCTGGCGGCGCCGACTGGGATTGAACCCAGGCCTGCTGGGGTGAGAGGTAATCACGCTTACCACTACACCACCGGCGCCGTTAATCGAATATTTCAAAGGTCTCTTTTATTTCAAAGATGGATTCCGTCACGTGTAAAATAAGTTATTTCAAAGTGTGTCGGGGGTAAAGGGTATACAGTAAATCCAATATTTCACGTAGCATAATATTTGCACAGGCCCTTACATGGAAATGTTCCCAACTCTGATAATTTAGGAACCTTTACAATATTTGTAAAATCTTAGCGTTCTAAAAGGCTAAAAGGGGATTCGTGGATGACTCCTTACAGTAAATTAAATCGATATTGTTGAAATTGAAGCAATATTCGAAATCCTCACCGCAGTGACTCACCCCAGTGAGGCAGTCTCTGCAAGTGATTTTCACTAATAATTCAAGCGCTTCGGTGGTAAAATTTTCTTTTCATCAACTTAACACCATTTGTCAGTGAGAATAGTGATATTGTTGTTAGTTAATAGTTTACTTAATTGTTTTTAATTTTTTGCATTTTTCCAAAAACATTTGGATTTCAGCTAAGTTGCTTGAAGGTAAAACATAATAAAAATGTTTGTCAGCTAAAAACCAAAGGAAATAAAATAAGAATGGAAAAAATCGATTGGAATTTGTGGAAGTTAAGATCATTTTTGTAAGAACATCCATCCCAACTATCATTTTCCACTTTATAAGCCAACTTTTCCAGCGGTGTGATGTAAAGTAGCTGAAACAAGCTGAAGCTAGCAAAATAGTTTGGAGAGCGTTTACTCAACTTTTTCACAACCATTATTCAGTTTGTCAGTCGCACTGAATAACCTTTAATTTGGCGTTAAAATAACAAATATAGCTTCATTGCAGTTGGAGATATTTGTATAAAACAAAATTTTTAAATGAAATTTAATTCTTTTAGTTGCTTCTAGAAAGCTATCCTACTGAGATTTTTTCTGACTACAGTTTCGGATTCAGCGCACGATTTTACATGGGAAATGCGTACAAGGTTCAAATATGGTGTGAGCAAAATATAAGCCTTTCAATAAAGATTAAAAGTTAACCGCTATTGAAATTTTTGGTAAAAAAAAATACCAAATACGAAATTTCAATTCACAAATTCTGAGTATGTAATTCTGTATTATATCACAAATACGGATAAAAAACGCTTTATTCTACGCTTTGAAAAATGTGCCAGATAATGAGATTTGATACAAGATGTTTTTATAGCATAAATTCAAATTAACTATCGGAGCTCCTGATGATATTAATCTGAAGTTCACCCGACCAACTATTATGGAAACATTCAAATTCCATCGTAACATCGATCCACCGCGGGGCAAAACTCATCTTCGCCGTGTTGCTCTCAGAAACGAAATCGAAAGCGCGAGGGCAAATATGGCAACTTTTGATTTCAATCTCAACCGGCTAAACAACATCTCACGGGATGCCACCTGAATAGCTCATCCGCACTCATCATCATCATCATCATCGATGATCGCCTTCGCCCACCCTCTTCTTCTGTTGTTCAAAGCATTACAAACGAACCTCTGAGCATCATCAGCAAAATGCCGATTGGAAGTTGAGGAAGATGAGCATCGTCGCCACCGCAAAAAAAAGGTGGCTGCGTGAAGCTGCTAAATGTTAACCGGTTTTCACCATCGTCGTCCTATCGCCGCTCGTTACCGATCGATCGATTCCTTTCCCTCCCCCCCCTTACTAGTGGAGTAGCTCTGTGGAACAAGACTAGCTCAAATGACTTTTAATTGATGATGAGCATATGGGAAAGATCGACCGACCGGGGGTGACCGGGAGATTGCGGTCGGTGGGAAAGGCACCTTCGGGGGTAAATCCATTAGAAATGAATGATTTGCTGTTGGGATTTTTTGTGAGCTGGTTTGTGGTTGTGATGCTAGTAAAATGGCACTGTTGAATCTGGTGATTAGCACTGGATCATTTCTGTTACGATAAACGTGTGAGATGAAATTGACCTCAGCCTCAGGTATTATGAAACCTAGTCACTGCAGAAATGTATGCTAATTTACGCGATAATCGCAGATAATCATTATACTTCGTCTACTAAGTCATAAATCTGTTATCGGTTTACAAGTTCAGAGAAAACAGAAAAATATGATACACGATTGATTTATGGCTATGTTGTTAGAAAAGATAAGTTCTCATTTTAAAGAGGTTCAATTTCCTACCATCTAAATATCCCCCTTTTCAACGGCATACAAAATAACTCCCTTCACATTCAAAGGCACATTTATGTTCGAGATGCTGACTATCAGATAAAACTCATAACCGCCAGCCGGTGGCTCGCTGCGGACGCCTGGGATCATAATTACCCAGCTCTTTCACAGTGCCCCTCATAGGTCTCGGAGATTCAAATCGCTTTGAAACCATCTGCGAACCCTAGTTAGTGAGCGATCAACACGCAACCACTTTACCTGCCTCAAACAATCTACCACCATGGCCGCAGCTCACCTGATTCTGGGACTGTTTTGTAGTCCTACTTGTTTTTGTTTTGTTCATCGTGTGCGCATGCAAACTCTCAATCTTAGGCAGTTATTTATTTCTATCCACCGAGAATGCACCCACAAAAAAAAAGGTGATGCAGTTTTGTTGCAACAAAACTGCATCACCTCTTTATCTATTTATTGCTCGCCGCGAGCAAACTCGCACACGCTACTGCACTTGTTGAGGCAATCTGCAACCTCTGCAATTCCCGTGCTTTTGCCTACTGCTGAGAAGCTCAGCCAGCAGTAGTGGAAAAAACAGAAATCCGATTCTTGGGAAACCATCGAGAGCACATGTAAAGTTCACAAAACTCTCACCGCTGCTCTACAGTGTGACTGCAATCGGAGCGAAATTTTTCCTGCAGAGCGACTTGAGATAAAGAAGGTAATAAATTAATTACTATTATTGTTTTAAAGGTGGATTTATGAGGTACAACCTAGTTAGAGGTGTTTTATGACTGTATCATTATTATATGCTGAGTCGTACTCTTGCAGCTTGCGGCTCTAACCGGAGTGTGAATGAACGAAGCATTTTGGAACGCATCCATTAGAGAAAAGAGGAGGTATAATGTGAACCTGTTTAAAGTTAATGTCTCTAGTAACGGTAGCTGCTCTATGAAATGCGTTCTGCCGCAAACCGGTGTAGTATATTTTAATGATTTGTGGTAAATTGATCCATTGAAGTTGATTCACGTTTTCCGGGGCATTTCAATGGGAGCAAAAACGCGAACGGCTATGCTCTAAAAAACATACTAGTTTATCCTCAGCATTGGAAAAAGTACCAGTTCTAGATTTATGACCCCATATTAAAAATGATCAGCTGGCCGCTTAAAGAAATTTTCGATGATTTATTGTTCATTAACTAGATATTTCAATAAGTCCATGGTCCCGTTAAGCGAAGGTTTAGGATCAGAGAGAAGTGGATTCAGAACAAACTGCCTTGGTATCCTAAGCCTAGGCAATGTCTAGCAATACTGCTCGATTGACTCTGGTATTGACATTTCATTCCTGGAGGAACTCAATATCTATGTTTTAAGAGTTGAGTGTAGTAGACTCATTTTCGTTATATATTCTATTTATATCGACTGCAGCAACTACTTCAAGCCACTCAGATTTTGCAAATTATTTATTCAACAGTGCAAAATGGAAAATATTCAACAATATTTGTAATTTAATAGCGAATCCGTTTATTATTCAGTTCCAATCTGGATCGGGTATCAAGATTAGGTCTGCTTGTTTTCTGACCAACGTCAGTTTGCTCGTTTGTTTTTAAAACCTAGCTCAGATTGAGGTTCACACTGACCAAAAGTTCAGTTTTGCACTGGGTTGGAACTGGTGTTAACCCCAATAATAAACGAATTCGCTATAAGTTTCAGTTACCGTTACCATGAACTTTTGCAGAGTCCATTGTTACAACCAAGCCTGTCTTGGTGGTTACTCATGGTTAATCCATGTGTAACTAGCTTTGAAAACTATTTTTTTTTTTCAATCAAATCTTAGGGGGCGTACAAATTTCAATCTTTCTTGATCAATTTTTGAATGCTCATACAGATTACTATGCGCTTCTATGAACAAAGTTGCATTACAAAAATCAACAACATGTGAAAAACAAAGAATGACTATTATTGTAACAAACCGGATTGAAGACAATAAGTAAATAAACTTCCAAATAAAGTACGAAGGAACTTCCGGGAAAAATTTAAAGCAACTTTCGGAAAAAAAATCAGACGACACATCCAGAGGAAATATTTTGGAAATCGAAGGAAAATTCCAAAAGCAGCCGTTTCCAAGCTAAAAGAAGCTCAGAATAAGGCTGAAAAATCCTCCGGAATAATCTAATGGAGAAACTTTCAGAAGAAGACGAGACAATTCGATGGAAGTTGGGAGAATTCGATACTTAGATTTCTTCGGAAGAAGTTTAGACGAACTTCCTGAAGACGCTGGAAGAAACTTCCTGTGGTAGTTTTTTAAGAAGCAACAACCAAGAAAGTCGAAAATCCGGATGAAAGATATTTCTCGAGGATGACGATAGAAATTTCCAGTGGAAATCGGTAGAATCTTTTAGGGAAAGTTATCATAATATTCCGGGGGAAGCTGAGAAAAATATGAAAGAACCATTCGAGCGAAGCTTCCGAAGGGTGTCGAAATAACTTTCCGGGAGGAATCTGAAAATAACATGGTAAGGTGGAAGATAAGAGCTCTTCCAGCTTGCTCGTCAAGACAAGTATCAATGTAATAATGTGTGTTCCCTGCCTGTAGATGTTTCGCCCCACGGTTGGACTATATGTTCTGCCACTGCGCCACCGCTGTACCTGTCACATTGGACTTCATTCTGAACACGCTGAGGATGCTTCAAACACTGGAGTCCCGGGACGCGTCGTGGAAAGCAGTTTGGAAGGCCTCGATCTCTCCGACAGGGTCCTGCATACCGCTGCCTGTGCTCTTCGCAGTCGTCCCAACCTGCTCTAGTAGCTTGCCTCTTCCTGATGTCTGTTCGAATTCCAGTGGTATTGTATGGAGCTCTTAACCTTCCACCACGGCTCCATCGGCCGACAACGCATCTGTTGCAGTTAGCGCTGTAAACGTAGCTCATCTCTTGTGCATATATGTACTACCAGAATGTTCGAGGACTACGGACCAAGGTAGATTCGTTCTTTTTGTCCGCTAGCGAGTCCGATTATGATGTCATTGTATTGACGGAGACATGGCTCGATGACCGTTTATACAGTGCTCAACTGTTCGGAAATGCCTTTTAGGTTTTTCACACAGACCGTAAAGCCTTCAACAATGCAAAAACCCGTAGTGAAGGTGTCCTAATCGCTGTTTCATCTCGTTGGAACAGTTATATCGATCCGACACCTGTTTCCGATGCTCTAGAACAGCTGTTGGTTAGAATCACTACGCCAAGTCGAGTTATTAGTGTAGGCGTGATCTTTTTACCTCCTGACCGCCGCAACGATGTCATTAGCATTCAGGACCATGTGAACTCTATCGGTGCTATTGTTTCCAATTTGGAATTCAATGACTATGCTCTGCAGCTCGGAGATTATAACCAGCCTTTGCTCCGGTGGAGTAAGTCATAAGATGGGTCTTTCCAGGTTGAGCCTCAATCGGTTCTATCGGCTGCTAGTTCAACGCTTATCGACGGTTTCGCTTTACATGGCCTCACGCAGATCAATGGTTTATTGAATAGGAACGCTCCCTTTCTACACCTTGTTGTCGAAGCTACAACTCTGACATGCACCGTTTCGGAAGCCATAGAACCTCTGATCTTTCTTGATGCAGACCACCCTGCTGTAGACGTCCTGATGAACCTCCCAGTGCCAATCGTTTTTGAGGATTGTTGCGAAAATAATCCTACACTGGATTTCCGTCGAGCCGACTCTGTTGCGATTAGTGCTGCTATTTCCAGTATCGACTGGCGACCATTAGAATAAGCTGGATGTGTTGACGATACCGTTGAATATTTTAATCAAATGATTTGGGATATCATGGGTGAATTTGTATCTATTGCACGCCCGCACCAAAGCCACCGTGGTCTAACAGTCACTTGCGTCGACTGAAACGCTATAGGGCTAAATCGCTACGAAGATACTGCCAAAATCGTTCGTCCATTACGAAGCAGGAGTTCAACCGCACAAGTAACGACTAAAGAAAATACAACAGATTCCTGTATCGACGATATGTCTTCCGTTAGCAATCATCTCTTCGCATAAATCCAAAGCATTTCTGGTCGTTTGTAAACTCTAAAAAGAACGAGGTCGGTTCAGTCCGCATCGTGCTCTCTTGCCGTGCGGATCTCTTTGCTTTTTGCTGAAGGAAGTGTACTACTACCTGAAGCTACAACGATTTTAAACAGCACTTTTCACTGTTCAATATATCTGTTGATTTTCTACCTTGTTTGACTCTTATTCCTCTTCGATCCTTGTTTGGACCCTACCCGAGGTAATCCTGCTTGGATATCGATTTGGAAAATTCCTCTTCGATCCTTCAGTAATCTGCTTCGAAGTCGATTTGGATAAAACATTTACTGCTGCCATGCGCCTAAGCGCAAAAGAAAGGGCAATCTCTTGATCCCCCTTCTGATAAAATTAATTTGAGCAATCCATTTGATTTGCTCAAGGATGATGAGAATGATCCATCATCCAAGAAAAATTCTAGTATATTTCCCGGCTCAATGCCAAATGCCAATGGAAAAGACTCTCCTATTGTGATAACCACTTCCGATTTCCATGCTCTTCGCATGGAACTTTTGAACTTCGTGAAATTTAAGTTTTCACTACAAATTGGACGTCGGGGTGAATGCCGTGTATTGGTTGAAACCTTGGACGGATTTAAATATCTTCTCAAGTATCTTACTGAGAAGTAGCATAATTTTTTTTACTTACGACACCAAAACTGAACGTGTGTTCAAGGTTGGCATGAAAGGTGGTGAATCCCGGGATCAGAACAAAGATGACCTTGTAAAATTACTTGGAGTTGTGCCAGTCCAACTATTCAAAATGAAAATGAAATCCCGTCCTGGATTTCTAATGATTTTTATTTAGTTCACTTCAAGTCTAGTGAACTGAACAACCTTAACCTTCAGGAAGACTGGAGGAAATTTTCAAAACCTCACCCAATGCCGTAAGTACCAGGGATGGGGCTGCGGAACAAAAAATTGCTACTTGCCAGCTAAATGCATGAATTGTGGTGATGCCCCTCGCGCAAAGGAAGATCCTAAGAAATTTAAATGTTCAAATTGATGTGAGAATCGAAAATTCCATTTTTGGGAATGTAAGACTCGCAACGCGATCCTACTATCTCGTTCTAAGTGACAGGTAGTAAACGCTCCACGTTTCCGACCAGGTACAAATTCCTCTGCTGAGAACAACGGTCAGCGAGGAACAAATTCTACATTCGTACCCGTAGGTACAAATATCACCCCTGCTTCATATTCTTCATCTATACCTACTCCCCTCGCTGCTAACAATGTTCAACGAGTAAATTGAACTAAACCTATGATGCTGTTGCACCGGGTAGAAATCAAAATACTAGCCAACTTAATTCTAACGGAAATTTTGAAAAAAAAAATACTTAGGAAGCATTACATGGAATTTTTACAGAAATCATTCATTGACATGATCACTGATATGCTTAAAACTAACTCCATGTTTGATGCTATTCAAACTGGAGTAAAATTTGGGAAAAAAAATAGTCATGGCTTAGATATTCAGTAATGGATTTTAAATTATTAAATATTTTGAATTGGAATGCTTGCTCTCTTAAAGATAATGAAGACGAGCTATTTAACTTATTGAGAGTTCATAACGTGCATATTGCCGTTATAACTGAAACGTTCCTTAAACCTGACCATAAGGTTAAGAAAAACGCAAATTATTTCATTTATAGAAATGATCGTCTTGATGGACCCTGTGGTGGCGTTGCCATCATTGTTCATAGACGAATCAAACATAAAATTCTTTCTTCATTTGCAACCAAAGTTTTTGAAACTTTGGGAGTTTCTGTTGAAACAAAATTTGGACAACTTACGTTTATAGCTGCCTATTTGCCATTCCAATGCGTAAGCCAGCAAAAGAATTTTCTCAAGGGTGACCTTCAGAAACTTACCCGTAATTGGTTTAAATTCTTCATTATTGGTAATTTTAATGCAAAACAACGCTCGTGGAATAATGCTCAAAGCAATTCCAATGGTAATATTCTGTTTGATGATTGTTCTGCAGATTATTACACTATTCAGTATCCAAACAGCCCAACATGCTTTTCTTCAGCAAGAAATCCCTCAACTATTGATTTGGTCTTAACTGATTCATGTCCACTTTGTAGCCAATTGGTTACCCATGCTGACTTCGGTTCTGATCACCTTCCAGTAACTTTTGAAATATCCCAAGAAATAATTTCTAATGCCAACAGCTCTACTTTCAATTACCATAGAGCTGATTGGGAGCAATATTGAACATTTATGGAATATAACTTCGATCCAAACATTCTTTTGCAAACCAAAGATGATGTTAATTATGCTCTTGAAACTCTGACTAAAGGGTGTCCACGATGAAATTGCCACACTATGAAATTGCTCTAACTTTTTAACCGTTGGGTAGAATTTAATGAAAATGTGGGTGGATTTAGTTCATAGTGCATTATTTACATCCTGCAAGTTTTAAAGTCCTGTGATCAAAACTCGCGGAAATGGAGTCGAAAGAACAGCTCGTGCGTGATAAAATCTTGCGCATTCATCACGAGAACAAGGATCTCTCGCATCGTTCCATCGCTAAAACGTTGGGAATCGCAAATTCCACGGTGTCGCGAGTGATTAAGCGGTTCGAGGAACGGTTGACCACCGATCGGAAGCCCAGAAGTGAAGGAAAAAGTATTCCGTACAACACCAAAAATCACAACCGCGTAGTTGGGGCCTTCAACCGAAATCCGAACGCCTCCGTTAGGGATGTGGCTAAGAAGCTGCACCTAAGCCGAAGTTTTGTCCAGAAGGCCAAAACTAAGGCTGGGCTTCGAACGTTCAAGGTACAAAAGGCCCCTAATAGCGACGAGAAGCAGAACAAGTCCGCCAAAACCCGTACCAGGAAGTTGTACCTCAACATGCTGACGAAAGTTGAATGCTGCATCATGGACGACGAAACATATGTGAAGGCCGACTTCAAACAGATCCCCGGCAACCTGTTTTTCACGGCCAAGGATAAGTTCAGCGTTCCGGAGCATGTCCGCACTCAGAAGATGTCCAAATTTGCGAAGAAATTCCTGGTTTGGCAAGCCATCTGCACGTGCGGGAAGCGGAGTGCACCTTTCGTGACCCAGGACACGATGAACGGACAGGTGTACATAAAAGAGTGCCTCCAGAAGCGGCTGCTTCCTCTCCTGAAGGCCCACAACGTCCCAACAATCTTCTGGCCGGATTTGGCCTCATGCCACTACTCCAAGGACGTGCTGAAGTGGTATGCGGACAATAAGGTCAATTTCGTGCCGAAAATGTTCAATCCTCCCAACACTCCGGAGCTCCGCCCCATCGAGAAGTACTGGGCGATTATGAAGCAGCACCTTCTTAAACGACCTAAGGTAGTGAAGACAGTCGAGGAACTGAAGAAAGTATGGGTTTACATGCAAAAAACGGTTGATTCACAGGTTGTGCAGAATCTTATGGCCGGGGTTAAGGCCAAGGTGCGGGCATTTGCGTATGGACTGTAAATAAAATACGAGTAAAATGGTAAAATGAAGTTTAATAGTTATTTCTCAATCCCTGAAAATTTGATGGCAATCGGATGAAAACTCGAATTTTGCGAATCAATTTTGTGTGTGGCAATTTCATCGTGGACACCCTTTACTTCTATAGTCGAAGCAAGAACTGCCTCAGTATTAAAATGCGAGGTTAAATTCGATTCAATTATAATAGACGACGATCTTCAGCTCTTGATCCGTCTTAAAAATGTCCGTAGGAGACAATATCAAAGAACACGCGATGCTGCCATGAAAGTTATCTGGCGGGATTTGAAAAAAACAAATTGAAAAGCGATTCTCTGCCCTGAGGAACAAAACTTTTGAAAATAATGTTTCTAAATTAGACCCGAGTTCCAAAACCTTTTGGAAAGCCACAAAAATTTTGAAAAAATCTCAAAAGCCAATTCCAGCGCTTAAAGAAAGGGGTAAAATTTTGATCACAAATTTGGTAAAAGCTCAGAAACTTGTTAATCAATCGAGAGTTCCCACAATTTCAGTTTGGGTCTTACTAGTCCTATTGAGAATCAGGTTGCTCGGGATTATCTGAATGTTTTCTCTCTGGAAAATATTTTTGATGATTCCTGGGGGACTGATTTGGACGAAGTAAGATCTATAACTAAACTCCGGGTGATGATGGAATTTTCTATATCTTCATAAAAAAAAAACTCCCAGAGAGTACCTTGTCTTGCTTGGTAAAATTATTTAACAGATGTTTCCATTTTGCATACTTTCCTGATAAATGGAAAAATGCAAAAGTCGTTCCAATTTTGAAGCCGGATAAAAATCCAGCTGAAGCTTCAAGCTACCTAGTTGGCTTTGTTCAATAAGTAAACTTTTTGAAAAGATAATTTTAAATTGAATGATGCATAAAATCAATAGGAACTCAATTTTTGCAGATGAGCAGTTTGGATTTCGCCATGGGCATTCAACTACTCATCAGCTCTTAAGAGTTACCAATTTAATTCGTTCAAACAAATTTGAAGGCTACTCAAATGGAGTTGCTCTTCTAGACATAGAGAAAGCATTTGACAGTGTTTGGCATGAAGGTTTGATTGCTAAATTGAAAAAGTTTAATTTTCCACTTTATATTATGAAATTAGTTCAAAAATATTTAACTGACAGAACTCTGCAGATAAATTATCAAAATTCAAAATCTGATCGACTACCTGTTAGAGCAGGAGTTCCTCAGGGTAGCGTTTTTGGGCCTATATTGTGTAATATTTTAACTTCGGACCTCCCTGATTTGCCTCAGGGTTGCCACAAATCTTTGTTCGCCTTGACACAGGCATGTCTGCTGAAGGAAGAAGTCTTCGTGTTATTTGCAGCAGACTGCAGAAAAGTTTAGATATTTTCTTCTTATTTACAAAAATGGAAGATTTCTCCCAACGCTTCCAAAACTCAACTTATAATATTTCCACATAAGCCTAGATCTTCCTTTTTGAAACCTAGTAGTAGTCCCATAGTCACTAATTTCCTGGTTAAACCAATGGTTTATTGAATAGGAACGCTCCCTTTCTACACCTTGTTGTCGAAGCTACAACTCTGACATGCACCGTTTCGGAAGCCATAGAACCTCTGATCTTTCTTGATGCAGACCACCCTGCTGTAGACGTCCTGATGAACCTCCCAGTGCCAATCGTTTTTGAGGATTGTTGCGAAAATAATCCTACACTGGATTTCCGTCGAGCCGACTCTGTTGCGATTAGTGCTGCTATTTCCAGTATCGACTGGCGACCATTAGAATAAGCTGGATGTGTTGACGATACCGTTGAATATTTTAATCAAATGATTTGGGATATCATGGGTGAATTTGTATCTATTGCACGCCCGCACCAAAGCCACCGTGGTCTAACAGTCACTTGCGTCGACTGAAACGCTATAGGGCTAAATCGCTACGAAGATACTGCCAAAATCGTTCGTCCATTACGAAGCAGGAGTTCAACCGCACAAGTAACGACTAAAGAAAATACAACAGATTCCTGTATCGACGATATGTCTTCCGTTAGCAATCATCTCTTCGCATAAATCCAAAGCATTTCTGGTCGTTTGTAAACTCTAAAAAGAACGAGGTCGGTTCAGTCCGCATCGTGCTCTCTTGCCGTGCGGATCTCTTTGCTTTTTGCTGAAGGAAGTGTACTACTACCTGAAGCTACAACGATTTTAAACAGCACTTTTCACTGTTCAATATATCTGTTGATTTTCTACCTTGTTTGACTCTTATTCCTCTTCGATCCTTGTTTGGACCCTACCCGAGGTAATCCTGCTTGGATATCGATTTGGAAAATTCCTCTTCGATCCTTCAGTAATCTGCTTCGAAGTCGATTTGGATAAAACATTTACTGCTGCCATGCGCCTAAGCGCAAAAGAAAGGGCAATCTCTTGATCCCCCTTCTGATAAAATTAATTTGAGCAATCCATTTGATTTGCTCAAGGATGATGAGAATGATCCATCATCCAAGAAAAATTCTAGTATATTTCCCGGCTCAATGCCAAATGCCAATGGAAAAGACTCTCCTATTGTGATAACCACTTCCGATTTCCATGCTCTTCGCATGGAACTTTTGAACTTCGTGAAATTTAAGTTTTCACTACAAATTGGACGTCGGGGTGAATGCCGTGTATTGGTTGAAACCTTGGACGGATTTAAATATCTTCTCAAGTATCTTACTGAGAAGTAGCATAATTTTTTTTACTTACGACACCAAAACTGAACGTGTGTTCAAGGTTGGCATGAAAGGTGGTGAATCCCGGGATCAGAACAAAGATGACCTTGTAAAATTACTTGGAGTTGTGCCAGTCCAACTATTCAAAATGAAAATGAAATCCCGTCCTGGATTTCTAATGATTTTTATTTAGTTCACTTCAAGTCTAGTGAACTGAACAACCTTAACCTTCAGGAAGACTGGAGGAAATTTTCAAAACCTCACCCAATGCCGTAAGTACCAGGGATGGGGCTGCGGAACAAAAAATTGCTACTTGCCAGCTAAATGCATGAATTGTGGTGATGCCCCTCGCGCAAAGGAAGATCCTAAGAAATTTAAATGTTCAAATTGATGTGAGAATCGAAAATTCCATTTTTGGGAATGTAAGACTCGCAACGCGATCCTACTATCTCGTTCTAAGTGACAGGTAGTAAACGCTCCACGTTTCCGACCAGGTACAAATTCCTCTGCTGAGAACAACGGTCAGCGAGGAACAAATTCTACATTCGTACCCGTAGGTACAAATATCACCCCTGCTTCATATTCTTCATCTATACCTACTCCCCTCGCTGCTAACAATGTTCAACGAGTAAATTGAACTAAACCTATGATGCTGTTGCACCGGGTAGAAATCAAAATACTAGCCAACTTAATTCTAACGGAAATTTTGAAAAAAAAATACTTAGGAAGCATTACATGGAATTTTTACAGAAATCATTCATTGACATGATCACTGATATGCTTAAAACTAACTCCATGTTTGATGCTATTCAAACTGGAGTAAAATTTGGGAAAAAAAATAGTCATGGCTTAGATATTCAGTAATGGATTTTAAATTATTAAATATTTTGAATTGGAATGCTTGCTCTCTTAAAGATAATGAAGACGAGCTATTTAACTTATTGAGAGTTCATAACGTGCATATTGCCGTTATAACTGAAACGTTCCTTAAACCTGACCATAAGGTTAAGAAAAACGCAAATTATTTCATTTATAGAAATGATCGTCTTGATGGACCCTGTGGTGGCGTTGCCATCATTGTTCATAGACGAATCAAACATAAAATTCTTTCTTCATTTGCAACCAAAGTTTTTGAAACTTTGGGAGTTTCTGTTGAAACAAAATTTGGACAACTTACGTTTATAGCTGCCTATTTGCCATTCCAATGCGTAAGCCAGCAAAAGAATTTTCTCAAGGGTGACCTTCAGAAACTTACCCGTAATTGGTTTAAATTCTTCATTATTGGTAATTTTAATGCAAAACAACGCTCGTGGAATAATGCTCAAAGCAATTCCAATGGTAATATTCTGTTTGATGATTGTTCTGCAGATTATTACACTATTCAGTATCCAAACAGCCCAACATGCTTTTCTTCAGCAAGAAATCCCTCAACTATTGATTTGGTCTTAACTGATTCATGTCCACTTTGTAGCCAATTGGTTACCCATGCTGACTTCGGTTCTGATCACCTTCCAGTAACTTTTGAAATATCCCAAGAAATAATTTCTAATGCCAACAGCTCTACTTTCAATTACCATAGAGCTGATTGGGAGCAATATTGAACATTTATGGAATATAACTTCGATCCAAACATTCTTTTGCAAACCAAAGATGATGTTAATTATGCTCTTGAAACTCTGACTAAAGGGTGTCCACGATGAAATTGCCACACTATGAAATTGCTCTAACTTTTTAACCGTTGGGTAGAATTTAATGAAAATGTGGGTGGATTTAGTTCATAGTGCATTATTTACATCCTGCAAGTTTTAAAGTCCTGTGATCAAAACTCGCGGAAATGGAGTCGAAAGAACAGCTCGTGCGTGATAAAATCTTGCGCATTCATCACGAGAACAAGGATCTCTCGCATCGTTCCATCGCTAAAACGTTGGGAATCGCAAATTCCACGGTGTCGCGAGTGATTAAGCGGTTCGAGGAACGGTTGACCACCGATCGGAAGCCCAGAAGTGAAGGAAAAAGTATTCCGTACAACACCAAAAATCACAACCGCGTAGTTGGGGCCTTCAACCGAAATCCGAACGCCTCCGTTAGGGATGTGGCTAAGAAGCTGCACCTAAGCCGAAGTTTTGTCCAGAAGGCCAAAACTAAGGCTGGGCTTCGAACGTTCAAGGTACAAAAGGCCCCTAATAGCGACGAGAAGCAGAACAAGTCCGCCAAAACCCGTACCAGGAAGTTGTACCTCAACATGCTGACGAAAGTTGAATGCTGCATCATGGACGACGAAACATATGTGAAGGCCGACTTCAAACAGATCCCCGGCAACCTGTTTTTCACGGCCAAGGATAAGTTCAGCGTTCCGGAGCATGTCCGCACTCAGAAGATGTCCAAATTTGCGAAGAAATTCCTGGTTTGGCAAGCCATCTGCACGTGCGGGAAGCGGAGTGCACCTTTCGTGACCCAGGACACGATGAACGGACAGGTGTACATAAAAGAGTGCCTCCAGAAGCGGCTGCTTCCTCTCCTGAAGGCCCACAACGTCCCAACAATCTTCTGGCCGGATTTGGCCTCATGCCACTACTCCAAGGACGTGCTGAAGTGGTATGCGGACAATAAGGTCAATTTCGTGCCGAAAATGTTCAATCCTCCCAACACTCCGGAGCTCCGCCCCATCGAGAAGTACTGGGCGATTATGAAGCAGCACCTTCTTAAACGACCTAAGGTAGTGAAGACAGTCGAGGAACTGAAGAAAGTATGGGTTTACATGCAAAAAACGGTTGATTCACAGGTTGTGCAGAATCTTATGGCCGGGGTTAAGGCCAAGGTGCGGGCATTTGCGTATGGACTGTAAATAAAATACGAGTAAAATGGTAAAATGAAGTTTAATAGTTATTTCTCAATCCCTGAAAATTTGATGGCAATCGGATGAAAACTCGAATTTTGCGAATCAATTTTGTGTGTGGCAATTTCATCGTGGACACCCTTTACTTCTATAGTCGAAGCAAGAACTGCCTCAGTATTAAAATGCGAGGTTAAATTCGATTCAATTATAATAGACGACGATCTTCAGCTCTTGATCCGTCTTAAAAATGTCCGTAGGAGACAATATCAAAGAACACGCGATGCTGCCATGAAAGTTATCTGGCGGGATTTGAAAAAAACAAATTGAAAAGCGATTCTCTGCCCTGAGGAACAAAACTTTTGAAAATAATGTTTCTAAATTAGACCCGAGTTCCAAAACCTTTTGGAAAGCCACAAAAATTTTGAAAAAATCTCAAAAGCCAATTCCAGCGCTTAAAGAAAGGGGTAAAATTTTGATCACAAATTTGGTAAAAGCTCAGAAACTTGTTAATCAATCGAGAGTTCCCACAATTTCAGTTTGGGTCTTACTAGTCCTATTGAGAATCAGGTTGCTCGGGATTATCTGAATGTTTTCTCTCTGGAAAATATTTTTGATGATTCCTGGGGGACTGATTTGGACGAAGTAAGATCTATAACTAAACTCCGGGTGATGATGGAATTTTCTATATCTTCATAAAAAAAAAACTCCCAGAGAGTACCTTGTCTTGCTTGGTAAAATTATTTAACAGATGTTTCCATTTTGCATACTTTCCTGATAAATGGAAAAATGCAAAAGTCGTTCCAATTTTGAAGCCGGATAAAAATCCAGCTGAAGCTTCAAGCTACCTAGTTGGCTTTGTTCAATAAGTAAACTTTTTGAAAAGATAATTTTAAATTGAATGATGCATAAAATCAATAGGAACTCAATTTTTGCAGATGAGCAGTTTGGATTTCGCCATGGGCATTCAACTACTCATCAGCTCTTAAGAGTTACCAATTTAATTCGTTCAAACAAATTTGAAGGCTACTCAAATGGAGTTGCTCTTCTAGACATAGAGAAAGCATTTGACAGTGTTTGGCATGAAGGTTTGATTGCTAAATTGAAAAAGTTTAATTTTCCACTTTATATTATGAAATTAGTTCAAAAATATTTAACTGACAGAACTCTGCAGATAAATTATCAAAATTCAAAATCTGATCGACTACCTGTTAGAGCAGGAGTTCCTCAGGGTAGCGTTTTTGGGCCTATATTGTGTAATATTTTAACTTCGGACCTCCCTGATTTGCCTCAGGGTTGCCACAAATCTTTGTTCGCCTTGACACAGGCATGTCTGCTGAAGGAAGAAGTCTTCGTGTTATTTGCAGCAGACTGCAGAAAAGTTTAGATATTTTCTTCTTATTTACAAAAATGGAAGATTTCTCCCAACGCTTCCAAAACTCAACTTATAATATTTCCACATAAGCCTAGATCTTCCTTTTTGAAACCTAGTAGTAGTCCCATAGTCACTAATTTCCTGGTTAAACCAAGTGAACTATCTTGGATTAATACTTGACCAAAAACTTCTCGTTCTCGAACGTTCCTAAATTGTATAATTTTATGTTGTTACTAAACAAATTATAAAGTCTATTTTTAACATTTATTTTAATTTGAATTTTCAATTCACTCCTGATCAGCAGACTGAATCGCTTAAGAAACGGAAACCTCTGCCTCCAGCAAAGGTTCACCTGTACCGTGGGAACTACGCAAGTTCATGCGCCCAACTGAACCGTAACGGCCCCATTCACGTCCGCCCCTGACGAAGGTCTTTACGAAAACGAAAGTGAAAAAGTTGTACAAAAGAATTATTACACTTTACAGATGCCGCGCGAGTGCCTCTTTTCTGCCTATCTCGCTTGCTTACTATGTGGCCGAGTGTGCGCGACAAGTGTATGCAACTACAGCTCTCCTGCCCATGGACGGTCGTCTCGCTCGAGACCCACCGACTACAACCTGGATCACCTTTGTCTCATGAGCGGGCGGAGCGGCCAAAAGGCGATTCCTCACATCTACTTTGGCATGCAACCGACAACACATTTAGATCTATTTAGTTGGAGGGAACTCCACACGAGAAAAGATTATCTCATGGCGATATTGGATTGGGCTCTTCAGTGAGAAGCCGCCGTTGTTGGTTGTCCGGCAAAAATAGAAGAAGACGAAGTAGAGTGCTCTCACTCTCAAAAACGTCTTGTCTGAAGGAATCTTGACTTGATTTTTTGCTTCTTCTGCTCACCTAGTCCATCACTATGGCATTTAGACAAGGGATTTGGTTGTTGTTCAAAATGTTACGAGCGTACGCAATTTTTGGATTTGTGTAAAATTTACTTTTTCTGTTTCTTCTACTTCTTCTCATTCTTCTCCGACAAGGTGTTAAGCGCGCGGGTGGATTTAACTTTCGCAATCCGAAAAGCGTGATGATAAGTAGTCTATTGAGATGAAGTTTTGGCTAATTTTATGGATGGACTTATGGCTGCGCTAAAATTCGATGATAATCAAGCTGGCAAGGCCACGTCTAAGAGGATTGATTTGTGTGTCGAGGATGAGCTCTGTGACTGACGCTCACTTGAATACTCCTACATATACCATACTGCCACCCAGACTGAGATGCGTTAGCCACGGTGGAGCTTAGTGCGGGGACCAATTGATCAGTTATAACATCTTGCAGTTGACTTCTGAATCCATGTTTGACAACGCGCTCCATGTTTTTCGCAGATTGCTGATATTGCTGACCCGGCAATCGGCATACTGCCTAGTTGTTTAATGTGAACCAATCGGGGCCCAAGACGAACAAAAAAAAATCTAGCAAATCCGTCAATTTGTTCTCGAGTTGTAGCGTGACATACGAACACGATTTTGTTTTTATTTATAGAGATAATATATCGTGTAATTCTGCTCCTTTTATGCCTTGAAATAAATTCTGCTTTTAGTAATAACATATAATTATAGCATGAAATGCTATAAGTACATACGTACCAATACAATCCAATCATTGAAAGTATTGAACTTCAAAATCGTCAAAGTCCCCGGAACTAAACCTTCACGTATTGCCAACGGCATACCAATCCTGAGACAACATTTCGCGGCTCTCTGCGAATTTATTTCGCCTTAAGCCGAAACGCAACCAATTCAACATTACACGCAAAATTAGGCCACTTACGTGGACTATTAACCCAATTCACACATTGCATTTCATAACGTATCGAATTTGTGGCCCACACAGCTCCGCACACATACATCAGCATGTAGTTGGTAATGTTTGCATCGCGTTGAAGAAGACACCCTCTTCTCACCGCACCGACCGGCAGCAATTTAAATTGGGGCATTGCATTTTTGGGTGGGCTGCCCCTCATCACCATCGCCGAGACAGATGCTTCATCACATTAAGTCACATTAAATACCAGCTCGGATTCCTCTTCCATAGCCTCTCAGCGAAAACACCCAACCAAGAAGACGAGCCTCGAAACAAACTCCACGGATGGATCCGTTCGCGGGGAGACTTTGTCTACTAGGTCTGACGACGGGCATGCCGTTCCGCGCATTAGCCAGGGTTGGAAAACGATTGGAATGCATCTTCCCTCTCTTTCTCTCACCGGTCTCCAGTCGGATTCAGCAAGTATCGATCCAAATCGATCGGTTTCAAATTTTCAGCTTGATTGAATGCCTTTCTTCACCTTCGCTGGTTTGGCAACTGCTGCTGCGTTACCAATGGTTATTTGCAGACGGACGTTGGCCACCGAACTTTCAGCGGCTACTCGGTGATATTTGACAAAAGACCTACTCAGTCAAACATTGGGAAAGATAATGGATGGCTTGTCTCATTATCTAACGAAACAGTTTTGGACCAGTCGGTGAAATAAGGAAGCTGAGCGCGTAGTGCACATAGTCAGACGGACTCAGCAGTAGGCTGAAACAATGCAGACAAAGCTAATGCAATTAGTTCCAATTATTCGCCGGTGAGATTCAAATTTGGCTTTTTTGGGCATTTTGAATGCCGGTTCGTTGAGCCGTTTGATTCGGTTTTATTTGAGTGTTTTATTGATTTGATTCAATAATGGCACCTATTTGGCTAATCATCGGATATTCTTTTTTTTTTGTTACGATTGTTGGATTGATGGTTTTATTAGTCGATCTCAATTTAACTCTTAACAATGCAGGATTGTTATGTAATCTGTATTTTGGATAAATAATGATGATAGATTTACGGTCGTATTGTGGTTCTCATGAACTGGATTAATAAGGATACATATCGTAATTTGAAACCTCCTGTTTGTCTTGCCAGTAAAGATTCGATTTTTTTTAATTACTTTATTTGCACAGGCTCAATTGAATAAACATGTCAGAGCGAAGTTATCATTTGCGTTGTACATTATTAATGCCTTAAATCTAAAGTTAAAGGAATTGAATCGAATACTCGCGGTCATCTCGAGGTTAGAAGAGATTTACGATTTTATGGATAATGAAAAGGAGAAGGAGAGTTGAAATGTGATTCACGATACAATTATTTCATTATTCTTAAAACATTAACTTATTCCTATTCAACTTGATATCAGCAGTGTGATTATACAATTATTACTGAAACAAAATTAAAAAAAAAACACTTACACAACAAACAAACTAAACACAAAGTTAATCAAACTTACAATCTAAGGTTAATATTATTCAAAAAAAAAACACACACACATGAGTTTCATCCAGATCGCGTCTAGCCAAAATGTCCCGCACTGAAACATTAGGTTGTCTACATCGAAGTCGAAGGGAATCTTACAGCTCATATCTGACTCCACGATGTTTAACACAAGACCAAATAATTTGCTCTGCGTCCTGGTAACATAGTCCACATTCACAAGTTAGCGTTCAACGAATAGTGGTTGGACATGACGCGAGACATCATACGAATGAACTCTTGACCAACCTTCAATCCTTCGAACCACGGAATCTTCGATGCCTTAGGGATGATTGAATGAATGCGTTGTAGGCGATTTGTCGATCGTACACGCAAACCAAAAATTATTACAATGAATGTTAGTTTCTTTTCCTATCATCCTCTGTTCATGAACATTGCAGCGAATGTTAGAAGTGGACTTTGCAAATGATGCAATGATTTTTAATCTTTTTTTATTTCGTGTTCTGCATATGCTTTCACCTACACAAGCAAGCATTTGGCTTGATTTTTACACGGTGAAAAAACATCATGTTCATGTAAAGTGATTTGCTGTTGAATTTGCACTACTTGCCAAACATTGCAATTCGATGTGCAAATCCCTTGGAAGAGATCATATCGAAGCACAATGAAATCAACAGTAAATCACTTCATTTTAGATTGTATTGCACATCGCTGTTGATATGCTGTGCTTTGAACTCGAAATGTCAACCATACTGATTTTAACAATCCAACACTTTAAGTTTAAATAATTTATCCTTGGATTTATTTTTAGCTGAAAATTGGTTTTAATAAATATTTATCCTTATTCATACTGCAAACCTTGTTAAATGTTATTCAGAATATGACCATATTACATTGAATCATATTACTACCCATATCACATGTTTACAAGTGATATTGAACAACATCGCAAGGATTTTAGTAGAAGCAATACGAGACATTGAGCAAGAAATTTGATAAGTTTGACAATGTTTTGTAATCAAACTTATCTGAACTTATCAAACTCTAGAACGCAATTTAGTTCGGGTAGAGATGGAGAATTATCGCTTCTCTAGCTTGACTTCATTTGTTGTTGACTTGCCATCTTCGCGAGTAATGTTTGTCATGTGCGGTTTTTGATATTTGTTTCCAAAAGCAAAACTAATCAAATTCAATGGATGAAAACAGTGGTGTCGATTCAAATGATAAGCGTTTTGATTTAAAGGTGTTATATAGTACATATTTTTCAACGACAAATCACTTTGTTTCAAAACGCAAATAACTTAAAAATCAATGATAATTCACTTCGATTCGTAGTGCCGCATAACAGACTGAGTCAAGTGCAAGAGCATTTGGATTAGATGTGACAACTTTTTACCGTGTATGTATTATCGTTTCAGTTGAAAACCGGAAAATCCGACACGCGCCAATTGAATTTACTCTCGTTCTGTACGTTAAACATAACGTCGGACATAGAGCGCTGTATTCGCACAATGATACGCTATTCAGCGCACTATGTCCGACGTTATGTTTAACGTACAGAACGAGGGTAAAATCGAATGTCGCGTGTGTGTTTTCCGGTGTCCAACTTGAACGACAATATAACATGGTAAAACGACGCACACACTTGCCTCGATTTTCTCCAGCAGAAAAAGCAAACGAAGTCGAGTATGCGAGGAAATGGGCGCTTCTTGTTTGCTTTTAGCCTATCCATATTCTGAAGCATGGAGATAACAGTGGAGAAAGCACAGGTCATATAATCGCAACATTCGTGGCTCGTTGGAATACAACCGATACTGAATCAAAAACCCCTTTTGCTATCAAAGAACACAAAAGTCACTTGCTTGTTTTTTTTAGCAAAAGCCAACTGAATTTCTGTGGAAAGCAACGCGAGACAGTAGTTCACCCCTACGGAAACCAAATCGAGTATCTAAGAGTTCATCTCAGCCCATTTGTCCAAGTGAAAGAGGATAATTTTCTCCAACAATTTCCGTATGGACAACAACATTGCAATGGGTCAGAACGAGTTGCAATCTGACGCGGGTTTGCCAGGCTTTTTAATGGTTACAACTCTTACCTGCCTAGAATCATCCGTAACAATATTGAGCTCCAGGAACTGACTAAACAAGTTCAACTTCCATTAGAGGTTGAAAAAAACTACCTAGCCAGTCAAAAGGCAAGGCTATTTTTCACACAAATCCCCATATAGAAATTTGGAAAAGTGGAAATAATACGCTTTTGATGCATATTCAGGTCAAAACAAGTTGATGATAACCTAAAGAATTCATTCAAGGACTTTGGCGTTCACTTTTTTCCTGGAAATAATTGTTAAACAATTAATTAAAAAGAGGTTTTTTACAATTTTAACCTTTTTAGCCGCTTTACTACCAGTCCCCAGAGAGCCATAAGAATCAAATTTGAGAGAGAAAATTATCTCTCACGAACTCAATCTCTCAACTTGCAATTTATTAATAAAAATCGGCGGGAAATCATCTCAAGGGCAGGGTTTACTAAGTAAAACAGATTGGGGCCTCCCTTGGCTCAACCGATAAAGGCGCAGCTACAAAGCAAGACCATGTTGGAGGTGGCTGGGTTCGATTCCCGGTTCGGCCTAGGAATTTTTCGGGTTGGAAAATTTCTCGATCTCTCTGGGCATATAGAGTATGATTGTGGCAATCCACACAATTATACTGATTCAAAAATGGTACAGGCTCGAAAGCTATCAATTTATAACTGTGGAAGTGCAATCTATTTAGAACACTAAGTTGAGAACACACAATAAGCTAATAATATTATGTGATAAGCAGCAATAAGCTTTAAATGCGAAGAAGAAGAAGAAGAAGAATAAGAAGATGAAGATTATGCCGTATGCGTAGTTCCCGATAGATGTCACCGCAAACAACAGTAGTGACATCTGATGGAAAATGCATGCAGTAGCTTGACAAAATGGTTAATTCCAGGAGATACCACAATTGTTCGTGGATCGTTCAACTGATGTTAAAAAAAACGAACATTCTTATAAAATTATCCGATCACTGGATTAAAGTATTTCCCGATATTATCGCGTGATTTGATCTCAGGCAGGCGTCTCTGATCCTTTCGAGGATAAGCGTACTCCGCTTCTCCAGTGACTGAATACCAGCCAGGCATTGGATCTCAGAATTTGAAGTCTGCAAGGGACTGTTGAGGATCATCCTAAGGATCTTGTTCTGGATCCTTTGGAGTTTTAGGTGATGGCACTTAGCACAGCTCACAGATTGGCGTTCCGTACTTAATGACGGGGAGGATGATTTGCATGTGGACGGCAAGCTTGTTTTTAAGCGTGGACTTTCTGTTGATAAGTGGATAGTGACCTAATCAAGATGTTGCACTTGGTGGATGTTTTGTCCACATGGGAACGGAATAGCAACTTGCTATCAAGGGTGAGGTAGACGACTTACGACTTCAATCGCCCATGTAATGGGAGTATTATCAAAGTGGACTTTTAAGCTACCAGGCGGGACAAGCCGAGGTGAATTGAAGTGCGGAAATAGTATGGTCTGTATTTTAGCTGTATTGATTCAAATCTTCCAGCTTTTGAAATAGTCGGACAGCACTTCCAGGCCTGATTGAAGTTTTCTTGTCAGAACATGGATCACTCGACCCTAAATACCACCACCTGGAAGGGGAGGAACATCTGACGTTAAGATGTTGAAGAGGATAGGACCAAGAAGGCTACCCTGGAGAACCCCAACATCAACGTTGAACGTATCAGAAGGTGAAATCTGCCAGACAAGTAGTTTTTGATGATCTTAACATGGAAAATCGGGAAGTTGTAGTGATGCAGCTTGTACACTAGGTCATCATGTCAGACATTGTCGAACGCCTTCTCAACGTCCAACAATTCCATGGCAGATGTATTGGAAATGGACTTATTCTGCTTGGCGATATTGGTGGATGGTAGAGTGACCTTTCCTAAACCCGAATTGCTTGAAAACACCAGCAGACGGCTGAGTATCACCTGTTTCGAATAGCTTCGAGATGGATGACAAGAGGCTGATGGGGCGATAGCTTTTGACACTGGTAGGGTCTTTGTCAGGCTTATGAATTGGAATGACTTTGACTAACTTCCAGCGTGCAGGGAAGTAGCCAAGCCCCAGACTCTTATTGAAGACCTCTGCAAGGTGTTCGAAGTAGTCAACATCCAAGTTTTTCAACTCGAGGTTGACCACTCCATGGACACCAGCGGCCTTCATGTTCTTGGTTGATTTAATGGCTGCTATCACTTCATCAGCCGATATTCTACTTTCGTCAGGGACAACTACGGGGGTGGCCGCGATTCTAGACATTACCTCCAATACTACAGGCTTGTGAGGACTCACAATGGCTTGACCAAGGTTAAGTGAATTTACAAAGTGTAGCTCAAGAGCATTACCTTTTCAACTAGGGTTATGAGTAAGGAAGAACTACCCAACAAACAAACGCCTATTGAAGAAACAACTTCTTGACGATTTTATTCAACTGCATGCTTAAATAATACTTGAACTTTTTTAAATAATAACATCTGTTCAGGATTTATTCACACAAATCTGGAGAATTTATTCAACCACAATTTTAAGCTACTTGGTGTTGGTTAAGGTATATCGAGCAGCTTTTATTTGACTTCCATGAGTTGTAACAGAGATTATTAGATTTTTTTAAATTATTTGACGTTTTTTGGACATCTTGCTTCCTTAAACAGCGATGATGCATACGCTTGATTATCATGTGAAGTAGCGTTTAAATTAGCCACTTTACTTTTATATTTACTAAACGATTATTCAACTGCAGGAAAATTAACCCTAAAATAAAGAACGATAGAGAGACAGACAGAGATGCCTTTTTTTTAGTCATTGTTTTTTTTTTTTTTCATTATTTCTGACGAAGCACGCTCACAGATAGGACATTTATCACATACACATACATATCCGTTGCATGGAATTCGAACCATGTACCTTCCGATCACCAGCCGCTTACCTTGCGATCTGAGCTATCCTAGAATACATCATATGGGCAGCTCAATATTCAATAATAGCTTGCTTGAAACTGAATACCTATCAGTACTCCCGATCGTAACTCTACCTCCTTCAAGGTCCAGTGGGTTGTTTTACATGAGACCAATTCTTCCTCTAAATCTAATAATGGAGCTAGAAAACATTTATAAGACGTCTATTAAAGCATGTTTCTAAATCAATTGAAAACAGTTGAATTAAAGCGTCAATTTATGTGCCAATTACACTCATTCAGTTTGTTATTTGATCAAACTTCTGGTGTTGAATCGGGAAGTCTTTCAACGTTTGTAAACCTTTTAAAAAGTAAATTAATCATATCAGAGCAAACAGCGGAATAAAGACGGATCCATCGATCTCAATGAAGTGTTTTCAGCACATAATTCGACAAACCGTTTTATTCCGCATTGTACACTGTTATACAGCATTTATTCATTATATATACTTATTTGTTACTCTGAACTGTTTTTTGGGTATATTCTAAATAAGAGGCAAAAGGGGAGGGATGGGTTTCGAATATTTTTTTTTTTTAATCTGTCATTTTATAGAATGGCTTAACACAATTTGGGACATCGAAGCGAATCTTGTTTGCAAAATCGTTATTTCTGAGATCCACCATCCTGGGTTGGATGATTTTGTTTAAACGGTTACAATTGCTCTTCATTTTAGGCAGCCCAGTACGCTGGTACTGCCTACGAATCGTGTTTCGAAGTCTAATGGGGTCTTTAGTGGACCTGTCAAGGTTCAGAGTATTACTCACCTGTCTAGATACTTTACTTTTTACCCGTATAGATACTGTTTTACTCATTTTATCGATGGAGCGCAGACACCAGTCGATGTCGTCGTTCGTTTTCGGCTAGCCGTCATAGCCGATACTGGTGTCAACGCAGCGTTGGAACTGTTCCAAATCTACCCGATGGTAGATTCCCCGCAATGCTTGGAATCTGTTGACTGTGGAACTTACTTTTGCCACCACCGGATAGTGGTCCGAGCTGAGTTCCTGATATACGACAGGTTACGATATGTAGTTGCCCATGTTGCTGATGTAGATATCGAGCACCGAACCAACTCAACCGGGTGGGATTGTCCGGACTCAAGATGTTGTACTGCGCTTCCTGCAGGTCATTGACTGTTGCCCCAAGCTTGATGTTTGGCATTCAGGTCGCCAGCGATGATGAAATTTTCCAGCCGTCGTGTTAGCTTGACAATATCTCTTCTTAGGTCTGCTGCCGACCCACCCCTGATGTTAACTTGTTTGGGGCAGTAAGCCGCAACCCACCCCACGGCTTCGATGGTCTTCAGCTGAAAGTTAGACAGCAGACGACAGCAGATGTTTCTTCTTAAGGCGATTTACCCTCCTCTTCCCCCAGAGCTGGTTCGACCTAACCTCACGATCTGGAAATCGAGAAGGTAGACGTTAATTTCGGACTTCAGGTGGGTTTCTGTTATGACGGCAATGTCGATGTTGCGTGCATTGAGAAACTCAACGAACCCGATGTTTTTGCTCTTGAGCAAGCAAGCGTTTCAATTTGCGATGTTGATGGCTTCACTGTCCATACTTGTCGATTAGAGACAGGGCAGTATGAAACTGTTGCGCAGGATGTTGATGACCTCTGTCACGAGCGTTACAAGTTCCGTTGACGTAAGCAGAGTGTTCTCGTTCGTTCGGGATGCAGCCGTTGCCACATATGTCTGACGACTCGAGACTGTCGGAGGATTAGGAACTCCCAGCAGTAAACGGTTGTTCAGAGGGAGCGGTGGCAGCACCAGAATTTGGTGCCGTTGGGAGATAGCAGGGAAGTTCTGCACGTAGTTTTCCGTCACCCTTCTGCGGTCAGGTTGATTCTGCGTAGAGAATTTTTTGCGGATCGCGGGCACGTCTTGCTGGTTGCCCGATGTGCTGTTCCACAATTGGCACATTTGGGATCTGCGTCCTTAATGGTAGCAGGCATCAGAAGCGTGCTGCTCACCACAATTGTTGCAGCAGTAGGCCATGTGGCAGTTTTTCGTACCATGCCCGAACAGCAAGTAGTACTCGCATTGGGTGACGTCACGGTTGACGGGATTGTACCGTTCCCATACCACCACGATGTGGAACAGCGCCCTTATTTTCTGCAGATACTTGATACACGTTGAGTTCTTCTCCAGGTGGACCAGGCACAGCTTGTTTCGGTACTTGCGAGGGGCGTTAGGTCGACTCATCTTGTAAATTTCGATCGGCTTGAGTCCGTTCTCCTTCAACTCTTTAGACAGTGTGTCGGGTTCCATGTCGGGGAGGCCACGCAGGACTACCTTGAAAGGCTTTTCGGCTACGAGGTCGTGGGAGAAACACTCCACATTTTGTTGCTTCAACAACATCTCGCCGGCCCTGTAGTGGTTCATCGCTGGCACCATCAGCTTGTAACCTTCAGTGCACAGGTGCATGGTGCATTTAAGACCTTTACCTTTGTAAAAGTCGATTTTCTCTCGCAAGCCTTCCGGGAATTCTTTTACGACGAAGGGTGGAACTTTCTCCTTCTTTTCTACCTTCGGTTCATCGCCGTTTTCCTGGATGGCGTAACGATTGTTCGCCAACAGGTTGTTCTTCAATGTCAATTGAGCACTGGCGGTGTCCGATCGGGATCGTTTCCCGGTCGGAATAGCAGTCGCGTCAACACGCAGTGGTTTCGCCGTGCTGGGGTGCTTCACCAAACACCGAGAAATGAAGCGCGAACACTATCACAACGAACTAGCAAACAACTCGAGAGAGCGAGTCAAAACCGAATTGTACTTGACTTGTACTTGCTTGACGGTCAAGCAGAGAATGGATGGAAAGGTCTTATGGACAAAAAGTTGAACTAGATGAAAGCTCGAAATAACACAAAATTGAATGAAAGCTAGAGGCACGAAAGGTTGAATTGATAAAACATTGGTATAGACAAATGGTTGAATAAAACTGATGACAAAACGTCGAATGTAGCGGCACCGGTGGTGTAGTGGTGTAGGCGTGATTACTTATCACCCCAGCAGGCCTGGGTTCAATCCCAATCTGCGCCGCCAGGATGTTCTGAGGCATAACATCTCTGATCACGCCTTTTTTCGGAAGGGAAGTAAAGCCGTTGGTCCCGGTTCAAGAGTTGATGGGTCGATAGGTAGGGTTCAGGTGTGGGAGACAAGAAAACAAGATCGACAGAAAACAAATCAAGAAAAAAAAGGTCGCATGTAGAATAGGTCGTAGTGAGTAACCGCTTGAATGGATGGAAGGTCGATCTAGCAAAAATTAAATAGACAAAAGGTCAAAATGGACAAATTATCTCTTTGTACCACACACAGAGTTAATTTGACAAATTTATAGCCATTGTTTCATAAACCTTTTGTCATTTCGACGCCTTTGTCCAATTTTAACCTTAAGTGCTTTTCGATATCTTGAACATTTTGATCATCTATTCTTTTCATCCTTTTGTAAATTTTGAGCTCTCGCCATTCGATCTTTTGTACTTTTATGTATCATTCGACGTATTGCCTTTTCGACTTTATAAATATAGTCAAGGCTTCAAGACTGTGTGTGGTCACCCTGATTTAGTTGTTTATGGACAGTCCACACACACAGATTTAAGAAAAATTTAAAGATTATCTTATCTTTCCATTTAAATTGAATCACCAGAAGGAGTTCTATTTTCAAAACGTGCCCAACACAGTGCTAAGTGCCTGGCGCGAGAAAGCAGACACCTCTCCAAATCACCAACATTCATTTCAATAAGGGCCGACATTCCGGACACGACCGTAGTGGCAAACACAGGTGCATATCTAGCAGGCTGATGGTGCACGATTTGACGATTTTTCCAACACCATCCACGATCACGGAGCAACGGATGACGATGATGGTGGCGATAATGGGCTTTTGGAGGAGGGGGCTCTGCGGCAGCGCGTGCATAAGGAAAAGTACATTTTTTATGAGGAAATTGGTCCTACTGTTCTCTGTTCGTGAGCGAGATGATATTGCTGATGATGAGAGTGGGTGAGGAAAATTGTTCACGTATTTCGGAGTGGCTGACTGACTGACTGACTGACACACTGCAAAACCGGAGCTCACGAGAGGGCACCATAATAAGAAGTCTATTATTGAACATAATCACTCTATCAGCTGTTCATTTGCCACTGGATGTTGAGTGTTATGTAAGGATCTAATTTGAGGCAATTTCAATTCGAAGCGGGTAAACCCCTTAGCAAATGACTTAATTTAACACCCTTTGTGAGATGATTTCGAAACGTGATTTTAGCAATACTGATAAGGAATACATAAATAGGTATCCCATACAAGTATAGCTAAGAATTGTTTCAAACCGTGCAACCGTCATTAATTTTATTGCAAAAAGGAGGCACCGTCAATTAAAATTAAAGCCAAATCCAACGGATTCGATAAATGGAACGTGTCACGCCAGTGGAACAAGCAGCTTAAGAAATAGCCGTATTGTATAATATCCTGGACCGGCTTCAGTAGCAACTACGCTATACTGCAAACTACCTCCAGCATTTCGGACCGCGCATAGATCGATCGCGTCTAATTCGCGTCAGATCTTTGGAGGCTTCTTTCGTTATTTTCAGCAACCAATCTTCTCGAAGAGAAAGAACCCCCCATCAATGCGACGTATTTAACATTTACTCTACACCGATGACGACGACCGCGCAAATCAGCCTCCGGCGATACACGCCGTTGCCTCATCTCCTCTTCGAAGCCTCCACAAACCGTCCAATGCAATGGAAGAAAAGGCTTCGCCACAGCATCCATTCGCACGGTATTAGACAAATATAAATCTTGATTCCACTACCATCAACGACCCTCCACCTTCGAAACCACCTCGACTAGCAGCAGCAGCATCATCACCATCGTCTTCAGCTACAAACACACGAATGCAGCCATCGTTGTAAAGCGCTTGAAGGTCGTTTCGAAAATTATTGGCGCATTTTTCCTCTTCGTGTTTTAGTAAAATATACGTCGCTCGACTAATGGCATGCAGAAGAGCCGCAACTAAATAGCTTCCCTCCCGCCCGGGAGAAGATGTACCTGTTCGACTCTGCTTGAGGATTTACCGAACAGGGGATCACCACCCCGACCGAGACCGATCCTATAAAACCTCATTCCAGCGCAGCACCTCGCGAGCGAGATGGTGTCAGAAGAAAACTTGTTTTTCTCGCACCGCAAATTAATACTATCATATGTTACAATCGATTAAAGAAACTAAATTAACACCACTACTACCTCCGAGGTGGCAAATTTACAACCCAAATGAGCACTCTAACTAGTACCATAAACAAATCCTGCTTATAGTGTTAGTCAGCCAGCTCTCGTTGCTCAGTTGCTTTACCGAAGCGTCTACACTCGGGTAAATAGTGCAGCTGCCCGCTGCAATAATCAGTCAATTTACCCCATTCCTTGCCCTCAAAGCGCCACTAGGTACATTTACCATCATCGACCAACGGCGGTCGCCGAGATCGAGACGCATCTCATCTGCCGATTTCGGATAGATCTGACTAAGAAAGAAGATGCCTCAGTCTTTCTGTGTGATGCCCGTTGGCTTCAAATGCCAAATGTCGACCAACTTCTATATGCTATACTGTCGATGCTGAACTCGTGAGGGTTTGAAATCGCAAGATTATGGATTTGCTTGTGATGGTGGATTCTTAGTCACAGTTTTATTCATTGGATGAGTCGAAGGTTTCGTCTCCGTGATCGGACAGATTTGAGATAGGTAACTTGGTGTGTGATGTTCACGTGCTTATGTCGTGGTGCCGTCGATGAGACTGAGATCCAATGATACTGAATCAGATCGAATGAAGTCACCAACTTAAGGCAGCATTTCGTCTAAAAATTAGGTGCTATATTTCGACTCAATGCAGCTAAAATAAAATGATTATTCAAATTTAAATGACTGCTCACCAGCGCAGTTTATGTTTTAAACAGCTACTTATTTCTTAATATACCTTATACTACCGACAGGGTTAAATTGATCAAAGGGGTAAGGGGACGAGCCTGGCGTAGTAGATAGCATTCACACCTCTCACGCTGAAGGTCATGAGTTCAAATCTCAAGCCGCAAATGACCTTAAAATGTGTTAAAGTGACAATAATAAAATTAAAAAAAAAACTGATGAAGTGAGTCGATATGAATAGCGTTTCAAGCCGAAACGTATATAACTATTGGCGATAGAAAACAAAAGTGAAATCTTGAAAGCTTGAAACCTTACCGAGTCGTTCTCATAATTTGTTTACTCCAAAAAAGTAGCAAATGCATGAAAAACAACCTTCAGATAAACGGCTTTATGATAGAAGGGGTTCATGCTATTAGTTTGAAAATGCCATTTATCGCTTAAGTTGAACTCACTGTTTCAATCATATTCAATAGTGTTCAAGACATAGAAAGCGCTCATATTGATGAAATTTCAAGGAAAATCATCTAAATTTAGGCGATTCCTTATACCTGCTATTGAATTTTAACCAATCACTACTGTACAGAAGAGCTACACTAAAAACGAATCTGACTCAGAGTGTTGTGTCGTATGTAGAAAATTATAAAATCGTAGGTTACTCATGCGCTGAGTGACCTACGCTTTTAGAAATTTCTCCATACGAATGAGTAAAGTGACTCACAACTGAGTAAAAGTGACTGACTCTCTGAGGTAGTTTCGTTTTCAGTGCACTAGATTCACATTGTGAGACCTCTTCTCTTTGATAAAGTCTGGAACGCGCAAAATTGGTCAACTTCAAATTGGTGTATTTCTGTTAAAAAAGCATAAAAAAATACCTGAAATGCTGCATTTGGAAGTTGAGTGTATATACAATGGTTGCTATGATGAGTTTTCACCGTTTGCTCTCCAGTTTTCAAAATGACGTCCAAGCAAGAGGAGCAGCATAGCAAGAGAATCAGACGTTCTCACACGCCAAGTTGGCAAAATTTCTGGATGTGGCCAAATCGACCATGACAAACGATTTAAAAATGTTCGGAGAGCGTCTGTCGACCGCCAGGAAGCCTGGAAGCGGCGGCGATCGTAATCCGGACGTGGCAGTGACGACGAAGAAGGTGGCGGGACAAGCAGAATCCTAACCTCTCCATCCGGGACGTTGCTGGCAAACTCAATGTCACCCATACTACTGTGCAGCGGGCCAAGAAACGAGTCGAGTTGTCGACGTTTAAGAAGGTGAAGGTGGTGAACCGAGATTACAAACAAAACACGTCGGCAAAGCAGCGGTCCAGAAAGCTGTATACGAATCTGCTCACAAAGTTCGACTGTGTCATCATGGACGACGAAACTTATGTGAAGGCGAACTTCAAGCAGCTTCCGGGGCAGGTGTTTTATACAGCATCAGGAAAAGGTAAGGTGGCTGAAATTTTCAAAACCATCAAACTATCGAAGTTCCCGAAAAAATATCTCGTCAATCAAGAGATCTATGTCCAAGAGTGCCTGGTAAAGCTGCTGCTACCATTCCTAAAGCAACATAATAGACCTGTGCTGTTCTGGCCGGACTTGGCGAGCTGCCACTATGGGGAAAAACACAACGTGGTTGTGGTACCCAAAGACTACAACCCTCCCAACAGCCCAGAACTCCGCCCTATCGAACGGTATTGGGCCATGGTCAAACGGAATCTCAAAAAAAAACTAATAGATCCATGGAAAACGAGCAGCAGTTTAAATCTAACTGGCGTTCGGCGGCGAATAAGGTCGATGAGACCACTATGAAAAAATTAATGAAAGGGGTTAAGGTTCCTTCGCACTTCAGAGTACTTCGGGGAAGTTCTAAGATAATCGAAAAAGTTTTACGAACCTCAAGAAATTCTATGAAATGTTGAGAACATATCCAACAGTCTTTTCTAAAATCATCGATCAGCTGGAAAACCTTTGAATATGTCTTATTCAACAAGCAAAGTCTTATATTATCTAAAATTCAGCGGCGCTGGTGATGTAGTGGTAAGCGTGATTACCTCTCACCCCACCAGGACTGGGTTCAATCCCAGTCGGCACCGCCGGGATGTTCTGAGGCATAACATCTCTGATCACGCCTTCCTTCGGTTAGGGAAGTAAAGACGTTGGTTCCCGGTTCATGAGTTGATGGGTCGATAGGTAGAGTCCAGGTGTGGGAGCTGCCTCCCTGTCCTTGGTAGCATTGGTGCTCAGCATGGAAAACAAGATCGACGGAAAACAAATCAAGGAAAAAATATCTAAAAGTCTTTATTTTAAATTTGATCAATTAAAGATCTTCAAAAAAGTACTAGTTCAACATCAAGAATTGAAAAATTTCTCCATGGACATTAGACTCGACCAGATAAATTTTGCTTTCAATTACCTCTTAATCAACCTGTCATATTGGAAGAATATCTGAGAGACGACATTTGAAATTCTGAAGGCTTGGAGATCTGCAAAATGAAACGCGATATTTCTAGACCTTGCTACCCTAGTAGCACGCTTGTCACATATCGGTCGTAGAAACTTCTTTATGACTTATTTCAGTCATAAACAAGTTGCTGTAACTTTTCTTAACGGAAATGTGCTGCTCGGGTACATTATAGAAATCTTTGATCAACTGAAAGCCTTTGGAAAACCTCCTGATCAACCTACTATCTTGACATAAAGGCTGACTAAAAGTAAATTGGAACCCACAAAAAGACCTATTATTCGTGATTCAATAAGCTTAAAAAGTTCATTAATGGTTGCTTTACAGTATTTTTATTAAAACTTCAAAGTTATAGCATTAGATGGTTACATTTCTTCAGTTTGAACGAAATATCGAACCTTCCTCTTCATGGAGCCCATCAGTGCCCGAACAGTGGAAACGTACACGGAGTCGCGTATTTCTTCCATTTTACCGGCATTTGCTCAAAATCGATCTTGTTGGCAGCATACCACTCCAGAACCACCTTGGAGTAGTGGTAGCGGTAATACACGCTTTTTCAGGCATTCTTCGATGTAAACTTGGGATGTCATCGTCGAGGATGTGACAAATGGTTCCGTTTTCAGGCCACAACTGCAAATCGCTTGCCAAATCATGGCCTTCTTCGTGAACTTGTCGGCAAACACGAACTACACTTCCTGTCACATCCCCACGTCCAGTCGCGATGTAAAACTTTTGATCGGGAAGCTGCTTAAAATCAAGTTTGACTGTTTCGTCATTGATCGTCAAAACACGGTCGTACAAAAGCCTTGCACGCTTTTCAGCCACAGAATTCTGTTCCATGGGCCGGTTTGGATGTTTACTGGCTTTGTACGACTTTGTACTGACTTTGTACGACCCTGGCAAGGATGTTCCGCATAGTTTGAAAGTTGGCGTTGTACCTTCTGGCCACATCTCGGATCGAAACGCACCTCAACACCTTGCTGCCCAGCTGACGATCGCTGGTTTCAGTTTTTTCATAGGTCCGCTGATTCTTTTCCACACTCAGGGTTTCCTTGTAGGTTTTGAGCACTCGACAAACTGTTGTTTTTGACATCTTCAGAACCGGACCACTCCGGATTTTCCAGGTGTTTGTGCACAATATATTTTCTTCTTTCGAGTTCCATTTGACGTTATTTCTGAACGCGATTGACTACTTTGATCAAACTTGAACCAGTTGCTGTCTATAGAAGTGTAAACAAACCACTGTCAAAGATTTTCGATTCCCAACACTAGAGGCGTGCTAGCGGCGCGCGAAGGATGTACCAATTTGCTTTAAGTCAGCCTTTAATATCTGAGATACATGATTTGATTAACTGGATCGATGTAGATCTTTAGAATAATATTTATCAATCTGAAATCAGTAGTTATCCAAAGGTTTTCATGGAAATGTTTGATCAATTAAAGGTCTCTGAAATAATTCTTATTCAATCGGCGATCTTTAGAGAATATTTTGAATCAAAATCTGGGTTATTGAACAATAGAGATCTTCAGAATATTTTCTGATCCATATGAATTCTTGGTTGCCACAGTATATAGAGGAATTTATATAGGTTTTTGATCAAAAGTAGGTCTTTGCAAAAAAATCCTGATGAACCTGCGTTCTGAAAGAAATATCTTAGTAAAATTATTTGAAAAACTGGATAGTTGGAGATCTTCAGAATAATTCCCACCTGATGTCGTGACAAAATATCCAAAGAACTTTTTGTAACTCTTTGATCAATTTAAAGTTTTAGATATAACTCCTGATTAACCTGCTGTCTTGCCATATTGTCTAAGAGACATGATTTGGTATGCTTAATAATTCAAAATCTTCAGAATAAAATATGATCAACCCAAATTTTTCACAAAATATCCCAAGAATGTCTGTGAAAAAGATTGCTGATGAACCTGAATTCCTGAGAAATTGTATGAGAAATTAGTTTGAATTATTAACCAGTTATAGTTCTTCATAAATACCTGGTCTTGACAAAACATTCAAACACTTTACGATGGTCTTTGAAAATTTAAAGGATTTTTGGAATAATTTCTGACTATCCTGCTATTTTGCAAACATATTTTAGAGACATTATTTGATGAATTGAATAATTGGAGATCTTCAGAATAATTCCGTATCAACCTGAAGTCTTGAGAAATGATCCAGAAAACAATATGGAGTTCTTTGATCTGAAGATTTTAGAATATTGCCTAATCATCCTTCTATATTGAGAGAATATCTAAGAAATATGATGTAATTTATTGAGCAATTGGAGATCTCCAGCATAATACTAGATCAACAGTAAGTCTTGACAAAATATTCAGATGACTTTATACAGTTCTTTGATTAATTTCAAGATTTTGTAACTTTAAAAAAAATAGATATATCTGATACATATTGTAAGTATATTTTTTTCGAATACAAATGTTAATAAAAGTCAACGAAATTAGATCAATTGTCATAATTAAAAGACTAAGATAAAATTGCAAGGTCCTTCCTAGACAGTCATTTCATAAAAAGTCTAGTACACCAATATTAAAAACAAATTAAATAAGAATTTTAATAATTATAATATGTTTGATCACATCAAAAGTTTCATAAAAACTCAACAAAATAAATATGCCAGAAAAAAAATTCGACAAAGCTGTGTTCAAAATAAATTTTAGAGATTTAAAAAATATCTTGACGGCTTAGACAAGCTTTGAATCTCTTGGACTTCAAAATTCGTAATTGAAGATCTTGGAAAACTTATCTAGATTCTTAGATTTACAGCATTTTTCGAGAGGAAAATTCGTCGACATAAGAAAGTAAGAAAATATTAAGATTTAAAAATATCGAAAAATCTTGACATCTAACGAAAGCTATGAAAATCAGCATCAAATTTAATTTAATCAGATTTTTAAGATACTGAATTTCGAATGTCATGATTATGATATTTGAAGATAAAAGAAAATAGTAAAGCACTTATTTAGAACATTTTTTAATTCGGTGCATCAGACTAACTAACATTCTAAATTATATATAAAATCAAGATTTAACTTTAATTATAACCGTAAGGTATGAACTCTTGAAGTCTTGAACTTGAATGATTGTGTCCCTGTTTGTAACTAGATAATAATTGAATTTATTTTTCCAAAAGCATTGGGATTTTTTTTTACAAGGAGTTAATTTTGGTTAAGCCCATTCGAAACCAATTTATAATTTACTCGTATTTTATACGGGTAAGAGCTTTTTCAGTGTTTTAAATTTATTTAATCAAAAATACACGTGTGCTCTGTCATTCAAACTATCCTGCAGCTGTATTACGGGCAGAAATTTCATCAAAAAGAAAGGAGTTTATACATATTAGGTATATGTAGAACTTTCCATCTCTTCGTCGAAATTTATGCCCGGAATTCAGCTGCTGGAGTGCTAATTCTTGGCAATATAGCTAAATCACCAAGGCATGGGTCTTTCCTATAGAGAATTAACAAACATGTCCATAAAATCTAGATTTATAATTCGAGATTCAATTAGCTGTAAAACTTTTCAATAGTTCCTGTATAACCTACAGTCTTGAAAGAATCTTTAAATTTTTAACAGTTGGAAATCCTTAGAACTTGATCAACCTGAAGACTTGGAAAAATATGCAGAGAACTTTACTAATATCTTCGTCTACATGGAGATTTTTTGAATATTTCCTGCTGTCTAAGAAAGAAGTCTTAATTTTTTTTAATTCTACGAAGAGCTCTAAACATCTTTACACTGCTGGAAAGACACCTATCATCTACAAATATTCTTGAACATCTGGAAAGTTCCTTGAAATTAAACGGATGTTTTCTAAAATAAGATATCTGACAAACTGCAACGAAGTACCCTGAAAATTGAAACTGAAGCGAGGATCCTTGAAGTTCTTAGAAATTTACTATATTATTTTTAGATCATCTTGAAAATTCCAGGAATTTTTTCAAAATTCCGTACACTTATATTAAGTTTTTCATAGCTCCTCAAAATGCTACGAAACTCGCAAAACTTCTACAAAGTTTGCTGCACTTCAACGTTTTTCGTTGATTTTCTGCGAAGTTCCACGATTGAAATTTCTTGAATGTGTTCGTAATTTCTACAACTATTCTAAGTCCATGAGGCTTCAAAAAAGTGCCCTTTAATTATATAGAGGTTCCCGATCAATAATGAGCTTGTCTGAAATAAAATATAGTTCCCTACTTCTACGTAGCTCCTCAAACTTAAATAAATTTTCCACTTCTACACAGTTTTCAGAACTTTTCCAAGCTCCTTGTTTCTACGATTTTTCTGAAGATCTGTGAATTTCGCTAATTTTTAACGATGTTTTTTGAACTTCTTAAAAGACCTTGATGTTTTACGAAGTTCCCAGAAATGAAGGAAAAATTCCTGGGCTCATGGCCAACTTGCAGAGTCTGAAGACGTCGCATTATGCCATCGATTAAATATCGATATAATATAAGAATTATTTATCCCCTTTATATTTGCCTTAAACATCTTTGAATTCTGCTCATGATTCTATGGGGATTTCCGTTCATTGCAACGGATCCTTACATTTTCAATATACTGTTTGACCCATCATTGTCTTAAGAAGTGTTTCACTAATTCAATCAATTTTCCGCTGACCTCTGTAAGTAAGTAATACTACTAGCAGAAGGGTTTGTCACTTTCCCGTCCTTGTTAAATCCCTCACTCGGTCATCTATGTCATCTTGGGACACCAGCTTATTGCAACGTCCATTAATTGACTTCAACCAACTTCAACGAGCCAAAGTCACTTGGGAATCCATTCGTCTTGGTCGTCGTCGTCGTCGTCACTAATCGACTAACATCAAATACCCAACATCGATCGCCGCCAACGAGGGACCATTATCGAACTTATCCAATTATTGCATCGTTTGCTGGAAAGCCTAATTGAAGAACAGCGCTGCTACATCTCTTGGCTTCTTTCTTTCGCGTACTTTCTTCCACCTTCACCCTCGTGTAGCATAAGGCGTGCATCCAGTCAATCGATCGATCGCCCGCTGCTGCGGTGGTGCATCAGCTCATTAATGCCTCCGTCTGGCTGAGTCCGTAGTTACACCGCGACGGCGCGTAGACTTTAATAAAAAAAAAATATCCTATTCCAACCGCTTGCGTCGAGTTGAATGAATCCGCACACCATCCACCCACCACCCAGCCAACCAACGGCGGCCCATTGGATCGTCGTTATTGAACCTGCTGCCCGCCCGCTGCTGTTGCTAGTTGATGCACATGTACATATGTCCGCGCTGCATGCAGGCTGATGATGTGATGTACCAACACTCTGCATGTTACGTACACTTACCAACAACAACTGTTGCACTTCAAATCCATCGCGTGGAGTACTGAGCACAGGTGATGGCTTGTCTTTGAATTTGATCGAATCGCGTTGTTCGATTCGGGTTTGGATCAGGCTTTGTAGTTGTACGCTTGTTGTGATTATTGAATCAACCGCCAATGAATGTCTGATCGTCCAATCAACTACGATCGGGGTAAGCAGGTATAGGTATGGGATAGACAAAAAGGAAGGTGAAGCACTCGGCTGATCGACAAGTGGAATATCATCAACGATCCAGCGCAATGCGTGCGTCTGGGTCTCTAGGTGTAAATATTACGGATATAATCGAGCTATGGATATTGGAAGGTGATGCAAATTTATGTCGAAGCCGACTTTTTATTGGAACATTTCGCTCCGGTCGGTGACGGCCTCGTCGCGGTAGTCATTGGTATAGAAGTGGCTCTCCGGACGGAGGAGGATGATGCAATTTGATGCGCTGTGTTGTTGCGATGTTTTTTTTTGGAAGTCCCAGAAGGGAAGACCTTCGGCAGCGGAATGCGTGAGCGGAAAAGTTTAGTCTAAATCATGGCCAATATTCTGAACGATGGTTAAGCACACAGCTATGTGTCATTGCCTCTCTGTGGTCTAATCGAGTGTCTGATTACTAGCAATAGCATGATCAGACTTTGAGGAAGGTACGAATCAGGTTGATCATCTCTCTTTACCTAACTCCCCAGTTGGAGTGGGATGTTGAAGGGTATACCCCTCACCAACCTATACTAGTGGAATACTCATAAGAACACAAAGATCAAATCTTTACCAATTAACAGCACATAGTTAACAAAGGGTACCTTTTTTATTCTTAAACAAGTTTGTAGATGAATACTTTAAAAGCAGTTCCACGCCAACTGAGGAATCGGAAAAAGTCGACCTTCTCCGATTTGCATAAAACTTTGCATAATTGTGTGTTATGGGGAATCATTCACATTTTTACAAAAATTCGGCCAATTTTGATGTTGTAATTGTTTTTTTAATAGCGTCTGTGTAATTTTGCAATAAATTGTAATATGAAATCGTCACTTCTGATCGAAATGTACAGTTTTTTTTTTTTTTGTAAAAATGTAAATGTTTCCCCATTACACATGTAAATCGGAGAAGGTCAAGTCTTATTTTTTAACGGTTTGGCCTGGAACTGGTCTTAACAATCTTTTACATTCATACAATTGATCACATCGACATTTCCTTCTTTACAGGTGCAGCGCTTCTGACCTATTGTGGGCACCATATAATTAAGAAATATGGAAGATTAATGGAAGTTAAGTTAGTCCACCAGCTTCGAGAACTCACTCCACTGAACTACTTTGTCGAAGATATTTTTGATCACTAAAGCCAACTTTTTTGACGTAGGACTACGTCTTTAATTTCTATACCGGGGGTCACATTAAACAAATCAAAATTCAGACATGTAACGAAAAATCCCAAACACGGACGCAACGATAGACCGCAAATCGAACAAACGACACATTGCACATGCTCACATGAGCGAGCTCAATGCTCGGTTGATCGCTTACCATTTCACCAATGAACGGAAAGGAAGAGAAAAGCAGCGATGTTAAAAAATCTTGCCAAATCGTTTTCTTCGTCAATTGTAATGTAAAACCAAATGTTGAAACTTAAAAAACAGCAAATAAACGTAAATTTACTAAAGTTTTCTTCGTCATTTGCTTTCGAGCAAAGGATACATAAGCATCAGATAGATAACCGTCGGACACGACGTATGAGTGGAACAGCACGCATCGCACCAATACGAAAACGACGGACGACGACGAAAACACCCTTATCGACCGGAGGAAAACTTTGCCACCATTTGAAAAACAACCGGCCCTTTTCAGGGCCACCATTTGAAAAACAACCGGCCCTTTTCAGGGCCACCAATTGGGTTCTTTAATTTTGAAAAATATATCGGTTTTTATATATCATCTGAAAGAGCTTCGTTTTCTGAGCACAGCGATATTTTTTCAACCCCACGCACTTTCATCTCGATTTTTAAATCATAATTTAAAGCAAAATAATAACTTCACTGTTTGACACTAAACTGATGAACTGACAGCTCGCTCCCATACAAAGTGACATCGAGGGGCGCTAATTAGGTGATTTTTGCAAATGAAATCGTACTTATTTAATATAGTTCCAGTGTGCCAAAATTGATGAAATTTTGGAATTGGGTTCCATTTTTAATGCAGATTACGAATATGCATTTACCTCAATACCCTTAAAGAACCCAATTCAAAAACGAAAAGAGTTAAGAACTAAATGATCAACATATTTGTTCCGTCCATTGGCGGTCCTACGTCAACCTTCCGTTCATGCCCCTAGGCACAGACGCTTCTACTTTTTTATATCTCAGAGAGTTCATTATCAACTAAATGATTTCCTCCAAAGCTGGAATTTTTTATATCGCTTTAATATTTTTGCACAATAGCACTCCCTGAGCCATTTTTAGCTGAACTATTCACCATTTAGGTTCACTTTTCTGAACAATTTTGTATAGTTTCACGAGGTATAATGTAAGTCAGTATATTTTTCCACACTAGCACCACCATGTCAGGCAATGCTGAACTTAAATTGTGCCCTTGAAAAGGTTCTCACCAAACTGAACAACTATGCCGAAAACAGAAACTTTCTTTATTTATTTATTTGTCGTCAATCAATGTAGACCGTTTTACAATAGTGCTGTTGCCTTACATGCTATTTTAAAACATACGTTTTATTTGAAATTGTCAGCAAATGTAGACTGCATATACAAATATCTAAAAAATAAAAATTGTTTTAAACTTAACGAGATGAAATCCTAGCAGTTAGTGTTCTCCTTACTGTATCTTTAGACATCGTTAGATCTATATGCTCACAATAATTATTATACACTCTCATCATTCTATTAATTGGTCCATTTTTAACAAAATTCGTTCTGTGAGGTGACAGTTGAAATACATTTCGAGTTCTTAACATGCGTGATGGTACGTAAAAATTTAATCTTGCTAATATTTTTTTCTGAATTTACGCGTTGTGAGATAATATCATTGACAAAGGAAATCATGGAAATTTCTCTTCGTTTCTTAAGTGTTTCAATGTTTATCAACATGCAACGGGACTCATAAGAAGGAAGGGGGAAAGAGGTCCAGCCTAGTTTCCTAAGAGCAAATAACAAAAACTGTTTTTGTACTGATTCCATACGATTTATATAAGTTTCATGGTATGGAGCCCAAACCACACTGCAGTATTCGAGAATTGATCTCACGTAAGCTATATAAAGTGTTTTGATGGTATATGGGTCTTTAAAATGATAACTAAATCTTTTTATGAATCCCAACATATTATTTGCTTTGTGAATTGTGGTATTCACATGATCTACAAATGTCAACTTCGAGTCAAGAATTACTCCTAAGTCCCTAATTTTATCGCACCTTACAACCAGCTGGTTTCCTAGAGTACATGTAAAATCTAGAGTAGTGTTTTTTCTGGAATATGATATAATATTGCATTTTTTAACATTAATATCCAGCAGACTTTTAACGCACCAGTTGTAGAAAACATCAATTTCATTTTTAAAATGTAGCAAATCAGAATTGTCAAAGATTTCCATGTACAGTTTCATATCGTCAGCATATATGAGCACATTTAAACGATTTAACACAAACTTCACGTCATCCACAAATAAAATAAATAATAAAGGACCTAAATGAGATCCCTGTGGAACTCCCGAGGTAACATTAACTGGCGAAGATATTTTTCCTTTAAAGCGGACCATCTGTGTTCTTTCTGTCAAGTATGACCCAATCCATTTTAAAAGTGTACTTGTCATACCTAAACGTTTTAATTTAAAAAGAAGTAAGGGAATGTCTACTCTGTCAAAGGCCTTACTAAAGTCAGTGTATAAGGTTTCAACGGTATTACCTCTATCCATTGCTTCAATAGAAAAGTTTACAAATTCCAACAGATTAGTAGACGTTGACCGACCTTTAAAAAAACCATGTTGATTATTTGAAATGCGATGCTTAACCTGGTTAAATATTTTCTGGTTAACAATTGCTTCAAACATTTTAGGAATGCATGACATAATTGCAATACCTCTATAGTTTTTAATATCAGACCGTTTGCCAGATTTAAATATTGGAACTAAAAATGATTTCTTCCAAATTTTTGGAAAATCACCTGTTTTGAGAGATAAATTGTAAAGCCAAAACAATGGTTTAACAAAACTTGTTGCTATTTTTTTCAATAAAAATGGAGGTATTTCATCAGGACCAGGTCCTTTGCCAGCATCGAGACTTTCAAAAGTCATAAAAATTTCTTTAACAGTGATATTTTTAACTGATACGTCATTTTCCCCTTCATGTAGGTAAGAAAAATAGTTCAAATCGAGAGCATTACTGGATTTCTTATATGTGTTTTGGAAAAAACGAGCAAATAGGTTACAAATATCCTCACTATCAGTGCTATCACACTCTTCAAACTGCATGCGTGATGGGAATGTACATGACTTCATTTTTTCGTTCGCGAAGTTAAAGAACGTTTTGGGATCAGATTTTATATTGTTCTCTACTCTTGAATTGTAATTCTCATATGCTGACGATATTTCTGCCTCAAGTGCTCCGCAAATTTCAACGTATTTTTCTAAATTTTGTGACGTTTTAAACTTTTTATACGCCTTGTGTGCTTTTTGCTTCCTGTTTTTAATATTTCTGATTTCTTGTGTATACCACACAGGATATTTGGTGCTGTTCACTATTCTCTTTTGTCTTTTAGGAACGAATTCTTCAATAATATTGTATAAGTTAGTATAAAATATGTCAACTGCCTTGTCCATGTTGTTTTCATCTTTTAAAAGGTTTTGCCAACTTATGTTATTCAGTCTGTTGTTAAATTCAGGAACATTTGCATTTTTAAAATCATAAACTAATTCAAAATCAACAACGCTTGGGCGTGACCGATGCGAGTCTGTGAACACTGAGTATTCAATAGCCGTATGAAATTTTTCATTCTTCCATAATGGAACTGCTGCTTCTACAATACAAAAATCTTCTGTACAATTAGTAAACATAAGATCCAAATAGGAATTGAGCTGGTTACGAACATGGTTAATTTGATGAAGTCCCAAGTGGCTGCTTTTATCAAAGATGAATTGCAAAGTATCGTTTTCTCCTACAATTGGTAACAACAGAGAATCATTATCACTATCCTGTATAAAATTAACAGTATGCTGGTTAAAATCTCCATAAATATGAATTTTGGTTCTTGGATCTTCTCTTTGAATTTTCAGTTCTGCAGCAGTGAAAAACTTTTCGTAAGCTGGTTTTTTGGAAAAGTGTGGAGGAAAGTAGACAGAAGCGAAAAGATGTTCTTCGCCGTTTATTAAAATTTTAACCCACACATCTTCAAATTCTTTTTGGCTTTCACTAACAATTTGTTCAGCTTGAAATGTAGCATTCACAGCAATAAGTACACCACCACCGCTTTCTATATGGTCTTGATTGCAAGAATCCGATCCTGCGAAAATCGTTAAATGAAACAATTATCTATGCTGTTCGCGGTGCTCAGGTGAATCCTGAAGTAAAATGATCACCATGCCCGATGCACTAGTCCACTAATCAACTTTACTGAAAACTTAAATTATGTAGCTTGTTCGAAGATTCCAATTAATAACAATAGAAGTAGCGTAAAAAGCATCCATGCATCCAACCAGTGTTGGGAAAATATAAAAAAAAAATCAAAAATCGCTTGATTTTTGTAGACAAAAATCATCAAGCAAACAACTGCGGTTGATTTTGCAAGCTGTGATATCGCAGCTTAGAATATCAAGCTAACAAAACTCACCAGCTGCAAATCTCAACAAACTGTGATGAGATTGAGTTTCATGATTTTTGCTTTACACCCTAATGCAACCGAAACTTCCATAACTGGCAGCTGGCAGCAGTCACTTCGTTTCTGCCATCGGTGAAGAGTAATCATTTTTTATATTTTGTTATAATATCACGCGTGATATTGCGAGCTCATGAAAGCGGAAAAATATCAATTGATTGCTGATTGAGTGCCACAAGTTGCCATATTATTCAAAACCCGGCGAAAGGTTAATTTTGCCCGAAAAAAAAAACTAAATAGAAGCATGATATGGCTTTCGTAAAAGAAATATGTTTTGCATATTCTTGTTCTTAAAAGACAAAGAGAACCAAATGCCGCAGGTGTCGGATTCTTCAGAATCTCGGAAAAGCATTTTTTCTGGAATCTTCAGAACATAATGGAGAAAAACGGAGAAGAGAACACAAAAAAGAAGAAAATAAAAAAAACCCCAAAAATATGAAGGACGACGGCAAGACGCCAGACAGTGACAAAGGTGGAGTGAACGTGTTCGCAAGGACCGAAATATTGAAGACATCACCAGTGTTGAACTTGGTAAGCCCCAATGTGAGTAGCAAGGACTCCAAGAAGAGCTAGATCTTGTGCTAAGCCAGATGTTCACACCGACACCCCAAGAAGGACTGCAGCTTGGGAAGACCAAAATGATGGAGGTCAGGAGGAGGATCAATGAACTCCATAACTTCGTCAATGATAAGAGCAACATCCACAAGGCAATAATGGAAATGGTGACAGGTATCAAATCCACATTATTGCTGCCGAACGTGAACAGGATGCGCTGAGGATGAGGGCCAGGACTGCCGAAAGAGCACAGATCGAGGCCAAGGAGAAAGCAACAGCTGAAGCACAGGGGACGTCGAAGAGATCCCGAAATTCACGCTCGGAGAAGAGGAAAAGGGAAACGCCATGATAGGAAGTGGAGTTGAAAAAACTCAAGAACGACATGAAAGACAACAAGGAGGAAGGATGGAAAATTAAAAAAAGTGAAGAAGAAAGAAGAAAAGAAGAAGGAGCAACCCAGGCTTCGTCGGGTGCGAAGTAAGGGCGATGCTCTGATCGAATGAGCCAAAGGACAAAACGACGTTCGCAGTACTTCTCCGGAAGGTTCGATAGGATCTCGAACGTGATGAAAACCCGGCGCACCCAGAAAGGCGATATGCTCTTTGAGCTGAAGAAAGATCCTTCAATCAAGAGCTTAGCCTTCAAGGAGCTCGTCGAAAAGTCTTTTGGCGAAGGGATGAGCGTAAGACCTCTATCCGTGGAGACAGTGCCAAGTGCAGGGATCTGGACGAGATCACTACAGAAGAGGAGCTGTGAAGAGAGTGAAGGTGCACTGTGATCTTGTAGAAGTCCCGATGTCAATCCGGATGAGGAAGACGTATGGCGCCATGCAAACGGTGGTGATACGGCTTTCGACAGTTGCAACGAACAAGCTGTTGGAGACAGTCAAAGTTAAGGTTGGGTGGTCAGTCTGCCACTCCTAGGGTTACCAAGAAACTGCAAAAAAGAGGACGCAAACGATCATACAACGGGACGCTTCAAATGATTAGCATAAAAAAGGCGATGGCCGGCCAACACTAATGGAGGTAACCAAAATAAACCCCAATCATTGTGACACTGCATAGCAACTGTCGACAACGGAGACAAAGTGCGCCGTCGCAATCATTGCGGAATCCTACACACTATGAAAATGTCGTGTAAATTTCGGTTCCCTGAGACCGACACATGTAAGCGGCCCTTTTGACAAAAGAATCAGTTGAAAGAAACGAGAAAATCAATTCAATCAAACGTTCTCTTCGTCGAGTTGCTTATGTTTCGGTTTAAGAACACTTAATTTTACATGAAATGTTTGTTTACGTTCCATGATTTACGTCCAATATGAATTACGTTTCGTGTAAAAGTAGTTATTTCTAAGTGTGTATCGAATGTCCCCCAATAACGGTAACTGGGTGGCGGTGGCGGGGCCTCCCTTAGCTTAGTCGGTAAAGGCGCAGCTATAAAGCAAGACCATGCTGGAGGTGGCTGGGTTCAATTCTCGGTCCGGTCTAGGAATTTTTCGGGTTGGAAAATGTCTCGACTTCCCTGGGCATAGCAGCATGATTGGACTTGCCACACAATTATACCAATGCAAAAATGGTACAGGCATCGAAAGCTCTCAATTAATAACTGTGGAAGTGCATCTAGAACACTAAGTTGAGAGCACGCAATAAGCTAATATGCGATATGCAATAAGCTTGAAATGCGAAGAAGAAGAAGAAGAAGAAGAAGAAAAAGAAGAAGAAGAAGAAGAAGAAGAAGAATAAGGGTGGCGGATAGAGCTGGGATGGCTGCTATACAAGTTATGGGTGATGGTTGGTTGCGGGCTCATACGAAGGTTTCGTGATTGCTAAAATTAACGGAATATTCATATGCAGTTGTAACGCACCCCCGAGATGGACGATGGAGCAGTTCCACGAGATGCCGGATGGACTTACCGAAGGGCTGATCGAACGAAGGCCGGTAGTCATCGGTGGATACTGCAATGCTTGGGTAGTGGAGTGGGGAAGCAGATGTTCCAACGCAAGACGGCACAGTCTGCTGGAAGCTCTGGCAAAGCATGAAATTATGCTGTCCAACGAAGGCACCAGCAGCACTTTTTGCAGAGATGCTCGGGAATCCATTATCGACGCCACTTTCTGCAGTCCGTCGCTGATGGCAAATATGAATTGGAGAGTGTGCTAAGGATATACCCATAGTCGCATCAGGTGATCCAATATGGCATCGGCCATCGGAATACTGTGGCAGCACGGAGGACGAGAACTTGTGCCCGGGCCGCACTCAAACGAGAGATAAAGCAAAGCAAGTCAAACTGTTTCTAGGAGCTGTGTCGAGACGCTGATACCAACCCCTGGGGCGACGCATACCGAGTCGTGATGACGAAGATCAGAGGTCCAACGATGCCCGCTGAAGTGTGCCCAGAGAAGCTGAAAGTCATCGTGAAAGGACTCTTCCCGAAGCGCGACCCAACGACCTACACCATACGGAGGGGGAAAGGGAGATAACGTCGAAGTCACCAACGAGGAACTCGTAGCAGTGGCGAAAGGATTGAAGGTGAAGAAAGCTCCCGGTCCAGATGGGATCCCCAACGTGGAGTTGGGGTGCCGAAGAAATGTCTTGACGAGTGTCAATTCCCTGACAGTTGGAAGATACACAAACTAGTGTTGCTTTACTCCTATGTGACTAGACTACCATGCGCCTCCATCAATTCATAGCGACTGTAACATGGTCACCACGCATGGTTATCTAGTCGCATGAGCGAAAACCCAAAACTACACTCAAAAAAATCTACACGTTTGATTCATGTGTTTCGGCTCTTGATTTTTCAAATGCACAATCAAATTAATTTGATGTGTTTTCAACATGTACAAGTGCTTTACACTTAAGTTTTAAGTGTTTTGATCTATGAAATGTTGAAAAATCTTACCATATTAATCCATTTGCACAATTTATTAAATCCCGGTACTGTTCAAAACATAAGGATTTTAAGTGTTTTTCATTTCAACACGATATGATTTGCTTGTTCTGCAAATGTAAACAACAGAACTTTGTTTGCCACCTGTCAATTGCATAAGTTTGACTCGAGTTATTAAATTTCGTTCCGTATTATCCCAGGTGTTATCATTCAATTAGCTGTTGAAGAAGCAGCTGTGATCTTCACGATATTGTCCAGGTAATTCATAATAGAAATTTATGATTGATTTTCTTGATACATCCTTGATTTAAGCAGCAGATAAGATACTGTGAAACCGAGTTTGGATTAATTTTGCTGCACACAAAATCGGGATGGTAATTTGTTCAAAATATGCCACCTAAACAACTTTTTCTTTTCAGAACTGATGTAATCCAGGATTGGCAAGAAGATGAAAAAGAAAGGTGCAGTTCAATTTTTGTCAAAATTTTCGTAATGTCGTTGTCGAACGGAATTTGGAAGAACGATCATCCGTATAGCGATTCCAGTCGTAGTCACTGCAGCTGGAGGAATATGTGTCCCTTTCGCGTGATTTCTCGACCGTAACGGAGAACGGAAGTAAGAACGAGGCATGTCTGGACCAAACAAAATCAATTTCAATAATGTTCAGTATTATTGTCTATTGTAATTTAAATATGAACATTTTAAATAAACTATAAAAAAAAAGATTAATTTATGCAGGACACTCAATTCATATATGATAGACAATATGATGTTGAGCGTAGAATATTCGACAATTATGTGATTGGTTGTTGACACTGACATTTGAAGTCCATGAAATCCAAATGTGTAACAAATGGCTTTATAGCGTTACTGAATAGATTGTATCATCTGATTCACACATGAAATAGATGTGTTTAACAGTTTGAGCGAGATCAAGTGTGAAACACATTATAGTGACGTGCTCATTTTTTTGAGTGTAGATAACTTCTAAAAAATATTACTCATAAACTAAAAAAAAACACATAGCTCATTTAGTGATATCTACAAACCATAATAACCATAAAAGCAAATACAATCAAAGTTTTTCAATACAAAACATCCAAATTTTCAATTTTATTTTTAATTACCTTTCTTTTTATATTTTGATTTTTGAAATCGGCCCAGCGGTTCAAAAGTTATGAATTTAAAAAAAAATAAAAAAATATTTTTTGACCACCCTAACATGAAAATGGTCACCCTAATGACAAAATAAATAAATACTGGTCTAATAATTTGGGATAAGAAACAAAACTACTCATTTTTACGAAATTGTGAGAACCGCTATATTCTTTTGCTATGGAATGGCTGATATTTGCTTCAGTTCCGTGATTAGAGCTCTTCCTCTAATCACTAGACTGATGAAAAATTTGACATTTTCGCTCCACAGTGCTTAAATGGTTTCAAATCGAGTCCTGATTTGCCACCCAAAGTTACAACTCATTTGGCTAGAAACAGTCTTCGCACAAGCCATTTGAAATTTACATGTAAATTACTATGGAAAATCTCAACTTTTTGTTCATTACCTTCTAGTCTTTTTCCATATTGAGCTGCGAAACAGTTCGAGAGCCATTCTTATAGCAAATTTTCTCAGCTACAACATTGCTCAAGATCGTTTCTATGTAAAACGAGACAGGAAAAAGTTATTAATTATTTAAGAGATTGGTAAACTTATGACAAGATCAAGCAGCAGCTCTGTAGGCAACACTGTATTTTGCAGTGTGATATAGTAGCTATGATTTTTGTGTTCTATTCAACGCCCCAGAAACACCAATGTTGCCTGCTGAGCATTTGATTGAGCATGATCATAAGACATCAGCGCATTGATCCATTGATGACTTTCGATCCTTGCATTTAATCAAAAAGTGGTCTTGAGCAAAGTTGTAGCTGAGAAAATTTCCTACAAGTACAGTTGAAATCTTTTGAAGCAGACCGATATGGTGAATTATTAGATATACATGAACAAAAATCTTGGTTTTACAAACTTCAAATGGTTTGTGCCATCTCAGTTTCCCACCAAATGGGTTCAAATTTTGAGAGGTTAGTCAGAATCCGATTTGGAATCGTTTAAGTATTGTGGAGCGAAATTTTCAAATTTTGCATCACTCTACTAATCACTGATCTCCAATATTTTCAACATGTACTGTAACATCCTGCATTAAGAAAATATTGAAGACTTTACCTGGACTTAATCCTTGAATTTATAAACCTTTCTATTTCACCAAACGTTATCCAAACTTTAAATATTACGCTAAAGTACATTTTCTCAGGTATAAATTTTTTTATCTAAGAGCTTAACTATAAACTTGAAATGAAAATGGTTCTTCCTAAATTTAATATCATAATGCTTTGTATGCTCAGAAAAATGAAAAAAAAAAAATATTTCTGACTTCAAAACATACTCCAGGCCTGGAACTTGAAAGAATGTTCACGACTATGGAGCTTGAACTAGAAAGCTCAGAGACTTGCCAAAACAGCATTAGTGTAAAAAATATTCAAATCAATGAAATTAAAAAAAAAACTAGGTTTCTGAACTTAGAATGAGGGCATTGATTTAATCAAATCGATTGCAGATTGTTGAAAATTTGAGCTAGAGTTTCATTTGAAGCCTACAGACGCTACAGACAATACAAATCTTTCAGAAAAATGTACACATTTGTAGCCATAATTTTCCTGAATGCACACAGTGCAACGTGCAAGTTTTTGAGCTGAAATCTCGAGAACTGCTTATGCAAACAAGTATTTGGAAGATTTTCTAATCTCAAATCTAAGTAAAGTGTGTTGAATCGACGAAATGTCATAATTTCTGCCTCACGTAATCATAAGCACAATGTTTAAAATTCGCTCCACAACGGATGCACCCTAGATTCCGTTGTTTATTACCGAAACCATAAAATTTGCCTCATTTGTCTATCTATATCAATGGACAATCGGTATTTGACATCACCGGTCGCGATATGTTTACGATTTTCACTCGTCGTGTTCCTAACACCCAAGTCACCGGGCACTAAACAACTGTATCGGCCTCTCGCATGCTCGCTTGCATGTGATTACGGTAGGCAAGGCTGGGAAATATACCGTCCAACACCACCGACGGCCCCAGCACCATGTACCCAAAGCAAAGGAATATTGCACAATCGCTTGAAGGCAGCCTCCGTCAGAGCCGCCACAACCACCGAAACAGCCATCGACCAAACCAAATCAAATAGGTATGCTCGAACAAAACGAGAGAGATGAGGAAAATTTGGGTCATCGGAGCATCGCATCCAATGCTCTCCGAGTGTCTGGTTGGATGCATTGCATTCGATTCGGGCGCGAATTTTCCAGCACAGTTTCCACCAGTTGGATCGCATTGTATAGGGGGTTGCAGTGTTGCATGTTTGCAATTTTCGTGAAATGTTGGTGGAATCTGATAAAGTGTAACAATTTCAACCATTTTCGAAATTAACTCAACGCTCTTCTAAACGCTAATGATCAACCCTCTACTGGGATTAGTAGTCGAAAATATCTCATACGATCGAAGCGGAATAAGTGTATGCATCAAGCGGCACGTCATCGTTGTCGGCGAACGGAACTGGTTTCAAATTAAATGATACCGGTATCAAAACAACAACAACAAAAAACAAGCATTCGCCTGCAACCCCCAGGTTGGAGGATAGCCAGTTTGGATCGGTGAAACACAAAATTCACTGCTGATAGCAAAAGCAAAAGTGTGAGCTTTGTGCGGTGGTGGTGGTAATGGTGGTGATCGTTGAGCAAGGACTGAATCAATTTTGCCTATAAAGCCGATATGGTTCATCGTTGGCGCACAAGGTGGGAGTGCGTGAGAGATTGTAAATTTACGGCTCGGCTGTCAGCGCAAATTGTTCTCGCTGATTTTTGTTTTGTTTTCAGCAGCCTATATTTTGGAAGGTTTGTCACGGTCGTCCAGGTGTGAAGCAAGCTGGACACGTGGGACGGTTACGATTTGCCTTGGAGTTATAAAAGTGTGGGAAATGCCCAGCTCCGTCTGCGAAACATTCAAACTTTGTGGAACGCGGCTTTCTTGAAATGTGGACTTGATGAACGTGAGGATATTCGGGTTTTTGCAATCCCTTGAGTAATGCGGGATAGAATTACATAAAGAGATGCCAGCGTAACATTTGTTAGGATAGGTCACGGTTGCGGAAGCCGAAAACTGCTGAAGGAGAAATTGATGAAGGCAAATCCAGTGCCATGGAAAAACCAAAAATGGATCAGATTGTTATTCATCATAACAATCGGAACCAAGTAGATTTTTTCATATCAATCGAGTCCGGATGCACGTTATTTTGATTGAATATTTTTCACGTTTGGAGTATAAACTAGTAAAGTGATAAGCCTCTGGATTGACTAGCAACTGTCAAGTGCTTTGATGTCTCTTGTGCTCACTATTCGGATCAATTTTTAATTAAAAAAAAAAAAAACTGTTCACAGGCTGCATAAAGTTTGTTAGGTTCTAAAGTTTACTTGAGTTGAAGTTTCTGAGACTACACGCAAACCAAAATGTAGGACATTGAATGTTAGTTGCATTTCCTATCATCCTCTGCAGTGAATACCACAGCGAATGGTATAATTTGACCATGCAGACGATGTTATGATTTTTTATCTTTTTAATTCCGTGTTCTATCTACTTCTATCTATTTCGACTATACCTGCAAGTTTTTTATTTATAACATTGCATAACGACGCACACACTTACAGTGGAGACATCATATCAAGAAGACTGGCAACTCTTCCATTTTCTCATACATCCGCTATGAGACAGGCACAATAGCGTCATCTGCCACTAAAAGCTAAATGCTCCGATCAAACTTTATAGCGATGATTCCCCAAGTAACACTTGCAACATCTTGCATGAAAAATAAAAAAAAATCCTGTTGTAAATAAGTTATATATTAATTGCCTTTGCAGCATCCTGCTTTTGATAACATGTTATTAATAAGTTGTATTTCAGTTGTACTTATGTTTCCAAAAATGACATATGAAAACATGTTGTATATAAGGCTAGCAAGTTTTCATCAAAAACAATCAGTTATAAAAGTGTTATAAATAGGCAATCCATAATTATAACTTCAATATACGATACAAGTAAAATTCTTGTTTTACGTGTTATAAACATGTTTTGATAACAATTATGAAATTTCTCAATGCATTCTACAAACTGCACCACAATATGGCTGACCAATGAAGCAATGTATAGAATGAAAAAACATTTAATTTGTTCTTTCAACATCACATGTACGTTTTGTAAAAGAGATAAGTAAGATAATTAAAAAAGAAAGTTGATATTATATTTGTTTTTGTTTTTTTTTTTGCAATGTTGGGGAATTTTATTCAGGATTTTTTATGCAATTCAATCTATTATATTAAGCTTTTACTTAGAGCCAATGAGTTTTTTAGAAGTAGAATGTATAGATTTACCATAAATTTGCAACCGCATAAATGTTTGCACTAAGGAATCTCAGTTTAGGCACTTTATTCGCACGATAAAATTCCTCAGAAGAATAAGTTATGTAAATTGATGATAAACAAATTCCATTCGTAGGAAGGATGAAATTAATTTACAACATGTCCAATACAGTAGGTATCGCTATAGTCATAAATAAGTTGCGCAAGTCAAGCATATGTTATATATAGATCCCACCTCTTGCGCTTTTTTCGGTATAAATAAGTTGTATATAAGTGACTAGAGGTAAATGTTTACCGCTAATATTATCATAAAAAAGTTATGTAAACACGTTTATGACAAATTGTGTTGCTTGGGTCCAACCCCTATTCGTTGCTTCCACCTTCGCTCAAGCGCAGCGCTACTGTATCTGTCGTTAGGATTCTGGCAAAGTTGCCAGTCTTCTTGATATGTTGTCTTCGCTTTTAGTCTATCCATGTTCCAAAGCATATAGAGAGAGCATTGGAGAAAGCACAGGCATGATAATCGCAACGTTCGTGGTACGAGTCCAGTCGGTAACTTTTTTTTTCTATTTTTTTCAACATGATTCATTCTACTCACTAACAGGGCTCTACATTTTCGAAAATTACTGCCTTTGTAGAGAAAATTTCTATATTTTCTATTAACAAAAATGTGTCAAGATTCTCAGACTTCAGCTGAGAACAAATTTCAAGATCCTGGTCTTTTTAAGATTATGGGACTGGATTCAAAATGCTAAGAACCATTAGTACGTCAGAGTTCTCTTCTAAGTTGGCAAAACGATTAGACAAGTAGTTCTCTTGGGCGGTGGTTACATTCCATCAATATTCCAAATGTTTCTTCGAGAGCGTGGTTCAAAGGTCTGGATGTAAGTCGGGGCTTCATTCGCGTGATTGCAATAATATTAACGTGGCAGCTGGAAGCGACATCAATGAACCAGGTAGCATTAAATCATTGTTTCCAAATGTTTTTAAGAAAGACTTATCTAAATCAATTATAGGGCATGAAGCTAATCTCATTTTGAAAAAGGAGACACCAATTTTCCGTAAAGCATACGATGTCCCATACAGGCTCAGGTACAAGGTGGTGAAGCATTTAGAGCTCTTGGAAGAACAACAGATTATAACGCCAATTTACGTTAGGGAGTGGGCGTCGCCAGTGGTGATCGTGATCAAAAAGACGTAGATGTACGCATGGTAATTGATTGTAAAATTTTGAAGGTCATAATTCCCACGTATCTTCCCTTAGCGCAAGACATTTTTGCCTCCCTTTCAGGGTCCAATTATTTGTGTTCACTTGATCTGACGGGGGCGTACACGCAGCTTCAGCTATCAGATAGATCTCGCAAATATATGGTCATTAATACGATAAAAGGCTTGTTCACTTATTACCGTTTACCACAAGGGGCATCGTCTTCCGCATCTTTGTCAAGCAAATTGTGGATAAAATTTTAGTCGGCTTAAACAACTAGCTAATATGAAGGTAAATTTTGGAAAATGTAAGTTTTTTGTTCAATCCTTGACATATTTAGGTTGCATTATAACAGATAAAGGCTAACTACCATCATCAGACAAACTTTTAATAATTCTAGCAGCTAAATCTCCAACTTATGTTTCAGAACTTAAAGCATTTTTGAGCTTCATTAATTATAACGGGAAATTCGTTCCTTACCTGGCGTCAAAGCTTAAATGTTTTTACAGTTTGCTGAAGAAAAATGTTAGGTTTAACTGGGGAGATGAATGTCAAAGAGCATTTTTGACCAGTCAAGAATCTTTGATCAATGCCAACATTTTAGAATTTTTATGATCCAGCTAAAACGATTGTTGTAGTGTCGGATGCCTGTAATTATGGGAAGTGTATTAGGCCCCCTGTTATTTATTATGTATATTAATGACTTGCGACGTGTTTTACGATTTTGCGACATTAATCTTTTTGCAGATGATACTGTGCTATTCATTGCAGCTAAGCATTTAGATGATGCCGTTTTAAACTTGAATGAAGATTTGCGTTCTCTAAGTAGATGGTTGAAGTACAAGCAGTTGAAATTGAATACAAGTAAAACTAAATTTATGGTTATTTCGTGGAATAGACTAAATGAGAACGTCTCTGTTGTAATTGATGATGAGGCTATTGATCGTGTTCGGGAGATTAAATATTTTGGGGTGTTTATTAATGACAAACTTAAGTTCAACTCTCACATTGACAATGTCATCAAGAAAATTGCCAAGAAGTATGGGATTCTATGTCGACTGAAAAACGATTTAACTATTGCCAGTAAAATACAGCTATGCAAATCAATCATCTCTTCTCATCTAGACTTTTGCCCTTGCATTTTATTTCTGGTCAATGCAACACAAATATCGAGATTACAGCGCCTGCAGAATAAAATAATGCGTTTGATTTTGAGATGTAATAGATTCACTTCCTCAACTTTGAAGCTAGACGCCTTACAATGGTTGTCGGTGAAGCAAATAATTGTATATTTGACTATGGTGTTCATTTTTAAAGTAGTTAACGGTTTGCTGCCTCGATATTTGTGTGATCGAATTGAAAGAGGAAATGACTTTCATAGATATAATTCTAGAAACGCGGTTGAAATAAGAACACCACATGTCTTTACTTGTGCTTCACAAAATTCATTACCTATATTATAAAGGAATAAATGTTTTCAATTCGATGCGTAGACATATCAAATGTTCAGCAACACTTACAGAATTTAAAAGACACTGCATTTCACACGTTAAAACTGTCTTTTGAACAGCTATCCAGTGATTTTTTATGAATTGACATATTATGAATTTGACGAAGTTATCTCTAACGGATTATTTTGTATGGATAGCTGTTATAACGACTTTTTAATAATTATTGTAGCACTACAAAAACTATTTTGTTCGCCACGATGTTGATGATGGATTATTGATATTTGATTTAATAGTAATAGTAAAAAAATATAGTAGTCTACAAAGGTTTTTAGCCCAGCGCGCGTATTACGGATATAGAGGACTGAATTTAACATTTGAAAAAATAAATGTAATTTTGAAGCTTATTTGGAAGATACCTTGAGTTAGTAGTATGTTTTCTGGCAAATGTTAGGGGTTCGTGAGCATTCCTGACATTGCTGAAAATTATGATAGCATCAGATTGCGGGGTTACTAATGTAATAGGGGGACATCCAAAACCCCTGATGCCCCAATTTTAAGAACAGAAACCCCTTCTTCATCTGGGCTGTTCTCATTTGATGACATTGTGGACGGTATTCTCAAATACCTCAACATTTTTGATCCTCTGAAAAGCATTGTCCTCACATTGCTTCCCACTGTGAAATCCTTCTTGAAGCAATTGACTTCAAAATGGCCCCTTCTTGCAGCTTTCATCTCCTTCGATGGATAATTTTCCAAACGAGGTCGGGGATTTGATCACTGTTCTACAGTGGAATTGTCGAAGTCTTATTCCGAAATTAGATTCGTTCAAGTATTTAGTCCATAACAATAATTGCGATGCATTTGCCCTCTGTGAAACATGGCTTTCTTCAGAAATTGATCTCCCTTTTTTTGATTTTAACATTATTCGATTGGATCGTGAGGATTCACGTGGAGGAGGGGTACTTTTGGGGATCAAAAAGTGCCATTCCTTCTATAGAGTGAATCTTCCCGAATTCCCCGGTATTGAAGTTGTCGCATGTCAGGCTACCATTAAAGGTAAGAGCCTTTGTATTGCTTCTGTATATATTGCTCCTAGAGTCTCTGTTAATCGCAAACAACTTTTCGACATATGTGCGGTACTTCCCGCTCCATGGTTGATCATGGGAGATTTTAACTCCCACGGTACAGGCTGGGGGGAGCTGTACAATGATAACCGTTCTACTTTGATTTATGATCTCTGCGACAACTTCAACATGACAATACTTAACAATGGAGAAGTAACACGTTTGGCTGGTCCATCCTCGAATGGTAGCAGATTAGACCTCACCTTTTGCTCCAATTCACTATCGTTGAATTGCACTTGGCATGTAATCCAGGATCCGCACGGTAGTGATCATCTGCCGATCAAAATTTCGATTGCCAGTGGGTTCAACTCGTCAGAATCCGTTAACGTCGCGTATGATCTAACCCGTAACATCGATTGGACTAAGTTCCAATCCGCGATAGACGATACAGTATCGTCAGTGGAAGAGCTTCCGCCGTTGGAGGAATATAATTTCCTCTCTAATCTCATCGTCGACAGCGCCCTTCAAGCTCAAACACGACCGGTGCCGCGATCGTCAATCCGTAAGAAAACACCATCGCTCTGGTGGGATCAACAATGCACGGAGGTTTACCGTAAAAAGTCCGACGCGTTTAAACTTTTTCGGAAACGCGGAACACGCGAGCATTTCGACGCATACACATCTCTTGAACGCGAACTCAAGAGCCTCATCAAGGCCAAAAAACGGGGTTACTGGCGGCAGTTTGTAGACGGATTGTCGCGCGAAACGTCTATGAATACGCTTTGGAGTACGGCGCGAAGAATGCGTAACCGGTCTACTAACAACGAAAGCGAGGAATGCTCGGATCAATGGATTCTTAAATTCGCGCGAAAAGTGTGTCCGGATTCCGTGCCGTCGCAGTTGACTCCTCGCGAAACCGCGAATTCGGTAGACGAAATCAGTCAGCCTTTTTCAATGGTGGAACTTTCACTCGCTCTCCTTTCGTGTGGAAATTCTGCCCCGGGATCTGATAGAATCAAGTTCAACTTGCTGAAAAACCTCCCAGACGTCACTAAGAGGCGCATGTTGAACTTGTACAATCAGTTCTTGGAGCTCAATATTGTTCCCGACGATTGGAGACGAGTGAGGGTGATAGCCATTAAAAAGCCTGATAAACCCGCGTCGGATCACAATTCGTATCGGCCCATCGCGATGCTGTCGTGTATTCGGAAATTGATGGAGAAAATGATCCTTTTTCGCCTCGACAAATGGGTTGAGACGAACCACCTTCTTTCAGATACTCAATTTGGTTTCCGTAGGGGTAAGGGAACGAACGACTGTCTCGCGTTGCTTTCCTCGGAAATTCAGTTGGCTTTTGCTAAGAAAGAGCAAATGGCTTCTGTGTTCTTGGATATCAAGGGGGCTTTTGATTCAGTATCCGTTGAAGTTCTTTCAGAGAAACTCCACGTTTGTGGATTGTCTCCATTTATGAATAATTTTTTGTACAATTTGCTGTCAGAAAAACATATGAGCTTTTCTCATGGAAACTCAACAGCTTTTCGATTTAGCTACATGGGTCTCCCCCAAGGCTCATGTTTAAGCCCCCTGTTGTACAATTTCTACGTTAGAGAAATTGACAATTGTCTTAGTGACAATTGCACGTTGAGACAACTTGCAGATGACGGCGTAGTGTCCATCACAGGGCCAAAAGAGGTTGACCTGCAAGGACCCTTACAGGATACCTTGGACAATTTGTCTACTTGGGCTATTCAGCTAGGTATCGAATTCTCCACGGAGAAAACTGAGTTGGTCGTTTTTTCTAGGAAGCATAGCCCAGCACAACCGAAGCTTCAACTTTTGGGTAAACCGATCACTCATTCCATGTCCTTTAAATATCTTGGGGTCTGGTTCGATTCCAAATGCACCTGGAGATCCCACATTGAGTATCTGAGACGAAAATGCCAACTAAGGATCAATTTCCTTCGATCAATTACCGGAACGTGGTGGGGAGCCCATCCACAAGATCTTCTGACGTTGTACCGGACAACGATTTTATCGGTTTTAGAGTACGGTAGTTTTTGCTTCCAGTCGGCAGCTAAAACGCACATCATCAAGCTGGAACGGATCCAGTATCGTTGTCTTCGTATCGCGTTAGGATGCATGCACTCGACTCATACTATGAGTCTCGAAGTGCTGGCGGGCATGTTGCCTCTATCCGTCCGTTTTTCAGAGTTATCTCTGAGGCTCCTCACCCGTTGCGAAGTAATGAACCCACTGGTGATCGAAAATTTTGAGAAGCTTCTGGAGCTAAATCCTCAAACATGTTTTATGACTTTGTACTACCTATATTTAACACAGGATGTCAGCCCTTCAAGAAATATTCCCAATCGTGTAATATTCTCCGATTTCGGCAATTCAGTGAATTTTGATTTATCTATGACGCAGGAAATCCGCGGAATTCCAGAGCATCATCGTTCTATGATTGCTCCGTCATTATACGCTGCAAAGTTTGGCCATGTTGATTCTGCAAGAACGTTTTTCACAGATGGATCTCTAATAGAGGAGTCCGCTGGTTTTGGTGTATTTAATGAATTTCATAGCGCCTCTCGAAAACTTGAAGCTCCTTGTTCTGTGTATGTGGCTGAACTGGCAGCAATTCACTACACTTTGGAAACTATTGCTTCACTTCTTCCAGACCACTACTTTATTTTTACGGATAGTCTCAGTTCTGTCGAGGCTATCCGTTCCATTAGGCCGGTAAAGCACTTCTCGTATTTTCTCTTGAAAATACGAGAACTGCTTAGTACTTTATCCGTACGCTCTTTCATCATCACCTTCGCGTGGGTCCCTTCGCATTGCTCAATTTTGGGCAATGAGAAGGCGGATTCACTTGCGAAGGTGGGCGCTATGGAAGGCGACATTTATGATCGACAAATCGCCTATAGTGAATTTTTCTCTATTTATAGTCAGCAGTCGCTCGTTAGCTGGCAACATCAATGGAGTGGAGGGAGCTTGGGACGATGGCTACATTCAATTATCCCTAAGGTGTCGAAGTTTGCATGGTTCAAAGGGTTGGACTTGAGTCGAGACTTCATACGCGTGATGTCTCGTCTCATGTCCAATCACTATTGTCTAAACGCTCACTTGTTCCGTGTGGGGTTGGGAGACAGCAATCTCTGTGAATGTGGACAAGGTTACCAGGACGCTGATCACATCCTTTGGTCTTGTGCGGAGTATCGTGGAGTCAGATCACATTTTTATGATTCCCTTCGGGCTCGAGGTAGACAACCTAATGTTCCAGTTCGGGATATTTTGGCTAGACGCGATCTGGAGTTTATGAAACTCATATATGTTTACTTTAAGGATATTAACCTTAGATTGTAAGTTTGATTAACCTTGTGTTTAGTTTGTATTTTTTACGTGTGGGTTTTTTTTTTTTTCAATGTTTGTTTTCAAGGTGAATAGAAATAATTTCATGCTTTAGGATTAATTAAATAGTTGTATCGTAAACCACATTTCAAACCTCCTTCTTCCCTTTTCCCATCCAAAAAATTGTAAATCTCCACTAACCTCGAGACAACCGCGAGTACTCGGTCCAGTTCCTTTAACTTTAAATTTAAGACAGTAATAATGTATAACGCAAAGAATAACTCGGCTCTGTAAAGTTTATTCGATTGAGCCTGTACAAATAAAGTAATTATAAAAAAAAAAATAATGTAATAGGATGCGTTGTTGATTGTTCATTAACTCTTGATTGCTTGTAATACTTATGAATATTTTAGGTGGACAAAAAGGCGAACTAAGAGGTGGACGCCTGAGCTTTTCCACATTTTTATCGCTGTGAAGCAACTGTAAACTCTAGAGGGAATTTATATCTGTAACTGAAACCAGTTCGATTTTGTTTGCCAACCTGGTTAAAATGTCATATATAATAATCTTAAAGATAAATCGTCCAGCTCAAACCTTTGTAGGGGTAAAAGGTGGGACCATCATCATCATTACCGATTTGAGCCAAACTTGGCCAAAATGCTTATTTTGGAATTCTGAACAAACGCCTTTTTTGATTTTGCTCTAATGTGCCTAGATCCTTCTGGGCTACAACCCTGGATTTTCGAGATTTTTAAAAATGTCAACTTTCAGAAGAGATTACTCCACAACCAAATAAGCTATTCAAGATCTTAGAACGTCAACTTGAAGGTTTTTTAATTTAGATTTTTATATGTGTAAAAACGTTTTGTTTTTGTTATAATAACTACAGTAAACAGACTTATTACCGGCAGGTATCCAAATTGTCAAAAATGGCCCATTTTCACCATGCGCGGGATTTTTTGTTTCTTAATATTTTGGGCTCAAATTTTCACCACACTTTGGAAAACTTTTCTTCTTTATGTATTTCCAAGGGCAAACGATTTGGACAAATAGTTTTTGAGATATGGCCAGATGAGTGAGAGGTAGTTTTGAGCTTTTCTGGTGAAAAATCAATGCTATTTAATATATTTTTATTTTTTCTTGAATTCCTTCACGCTGATGGCACAATAATATTTTTATGTTATTTTTCACATGTTTTTGGCTGGATTATCATTCTTTGAAATCATAACTACCTCATTTATTTACTTCTGTCCATAATTTAACTTTCTAAAAGTGAAAAATACGTTCCTATGGACAGCCAAAACGTGAAGTACGATGAAATCCGATAGATTGTCAGGTATAAAAAATTACAGTTGTGGATGACAGCTGCTACTTGGATAATACCGAAGACAGCAAATCAAGAAGACTGGCAACTCTTCCATTTTCTCATACGAACGCTATGAGACAGGTACAATCGCGGCATCTGCCGCTCAAAGGTAAATGCTTCGAACGAATTTGATAGCAAAGATTACATCCTCAAAATAAGGGTTTGTGTATTTGCTCATTTTTCTATGCGTTGCTTCCACCTTCACTCAAGCGCAGCGCCATTGTATCTGTCGCTTGGATTCTGGCAAAGTTGCCAGTCTTTTTGATTTGTTGTCTTCGGTATTATCAAAAAAAAAAGATATTGAATCATAGATAGAGGCGAGTTTTGTAAAAAGAGTCTCACGAAACATTTTTCTTGTCTCTGTTGGCAGAAACATGCTGAATGCTCATTGGAGTCAGCTGAAGATGGGGGGAAAGCGTGAGGGATGCATCACACTCCGGGTGACCGTGCCAAGTGAAAAGAGTCGCTGAATGGAATGGGTGACCATTCCAAGCCAAACGCAAGAACAAGGAACCAGTTTTACACCGCCACATCATAACGCGAAGTGTCTGGCGTTCGAAAAAGGCCAGAAAGGATTCGTCGAATTCCAGATTAAATGAGGATTCAGATTGAATTTATGAAATTATTGAATTTTTCGCCTAAGTTTACTTAGTTCTGAATTGTTTAGTTTATCTCAATGAGATATGTTTATACTATGTAATTATACCAATTATCAGTTGATTGAAATGAGTTCAGGTCTCTGTACTTTTCTTCCTCTGTTCGGGACCTAACACCACTGCGACCAGTAATTTGATCTATTGTAGTGTCCTTAGTTTAGTGCATGTCGTATTACTCCATCACTATTGAGAAATGTCAGTCAAAATTGGATTCCTTTGTAACAAAATTAAGGAATGACACCGATAATGACCACGCAACCCAAACTAGGGAACAACGAATAGAAGATAAGGAATCACATAGATGAAGACTAACTAACTCATTTTTTTTTGTTTCAAGATCATGCTCGATGGACAAAACCGATTCTTGTCACTATCAACAAGGCATAAAAAGTAACAAGGACTTAGATGTGTTCTTTGATCACTGAAAAATCCTGTTCCCCTAGTTTGAAGTAGTCAGGACTAGGAATCGGTGGTACCTTACTATTCAGGCTAATGGTTCTTCTTCTTCTTATATCTGTATTTAGCAGATTTTCAGTTGGATACTAGTTCATCTCCGCATTTAGGCTAACGCCTGGTTATCCTTTGCTGAACACATTAATCGGTTTGGATCATCACACATTTATTCAGCACATTTATGTTGTTACGATGACATCGATCACGCAGTTTGGCAATGTACGGATAATGACGCCGCCAGAGAGCGACTTTTGAATACCCTCGAGGCCCAAGGAAGACAACCCTATATCCCTATCAGAGACGTGTTGGGTACTCGCGATCTCTGCTATATGCAGTCAATTTATGTGTTTCAGCTAATCTTTGGTATAAGAATTTAATTCGTTTGTCTTTTGTATAGCTCTTTATTAGTTTTTGTTTGTCCTTGTCCCCCGTCTCGATGAACCTCATCGTCGCCCACTGGTCACCATAACCGGTCAAACTCCAAACGAATCTAGAACCACACTACCGTTCATACTGGCGACATCGCTCTGATGTAGGCCGCGAGTATTCGGCTCAACTCCTACTAGACATAGTGAATTTTGTTACAAACAAAGAACAATGAATTATCGACTCCGTAAAGCAAACGTGATTGAGCCTTACAAATAAACAAACTAGATAAAAAAATATGGAACATTCCAGCTCAAGTGGGTACACCACCTGTGATCGATGTCACCGATTTGAGCCAAACTTGGCCAAAACGCTTATTTTGGAATTCTGAACAAACGCCTTTTTTATTTTGCTCTGAAGTGCCCAAATCCCTCTCGGCTACAACCCTGGATTTTCGATATTTTTTAAAATTTCATCTTTCAGAAGCGATAACTCCACAGCGTAATAGGCTATTCTTGATCTTAGAACGTCAATTTGAAGTAATAAACCTTTTATAATGATAATCCTGCCCAGAACATGTGAAAAATCTATATATATAAAAATGAATTTCTGTCTGTCTGTCTGTCTGTCTGTCTGTCTGACCCTTATAGACTCGGAAACTACTGAACCGATTGGCGTGAAAATTTGTATACATATATATAAAAATGAATTTCTGTCTGTCTGTCTGTCTGTCTGTCTGACCCTTATAGACTCGGAAACTACTGAACCGATTGGCGTAAAAATTTGTATACAGGGGTTTTTGGGGCCGTGGAAGGTTCTTATGATGGTTTGAGACCCCTCCCCCTTCTGTAAGGGGGGGCTCCCATACAAATGAAACAGAAATTTCTGCATAACTCGAGAACTAATCAAGCAAATGGAACCAAATTAGGCATGTGGGGGCGAGTGTGGGGGTATAAGGAGATAATCATAGGGGGTAGCCCCTTAGATAATAGGGGGGGGGGGCTACGTACAATATAGCATTTTTTTTAAATCGGCGCATAAACTCAAGCTAATATTGAATCCCGAGCAAGACCGGGCACACTCAGCTAGTATCATATAAATATTAGTGTCCCATCGGCGTGAAGGAATTCAAGAAAAAATAAAAAAATATTAAATAGCATTGATTTTTCACCAGAAAAGCTCAAAACTACCACTCACTCATCTGGTAATATCTCAAAAACTATTTGTCCAAATCATTTGCCCTTTGCCATTTGCCCACATCAAGAGTTTTCCAAAGTGTGGTGAAAATTTGAGCCCAAAATATTAAGAAATAAAAAAATGGTGAAAATATGCCATTTTTTGACAATTTGGATACCTGCCAGTAATAATCAGTCTGTTTACTGTAGTTACTTTATAAAAAAAACGAGAATCTACATTAAAAAAAAAAACCTTTAAATTGACGTTCTAACATCACGAATAACTTATTTCGTTGTGGAGTAATCTCTTCTGAAATTTTAAATGTTTAAGAATCTCAAAAATTCAGAAGGATCTAGGCACTTCAGAGCAAAATAAAAAAAAAATGTTTGTTCAGAATACCAAAATAAGCGTTTTGGCCAAGTTTGGCTCAAATCGGTGACATCAGCCATTTTTTTTTTTTTTTTTTTTTAATTCTGTACCCACTTGAGCTAGAATGACCCATATGTTGTTAAGTCCTAGAGAATCGAGTGCCACAAGTTGCCATATTGTTCAAAACCCAGCGAATGGTTCATTTTGCCCAAAAACATAGGTTTCTGTAGGTTCAATGAAGTGAGATGGCGCACCTTGCATTATTTTCGTTTTAGTGCCATCTGTCCTACACTATCAATAGTTTTGAAAAACTTGTATTTCTGAATATCTTTGCAGAAGGAAGCAACATCCTATTTTGTTGGGATCTCGTGATATAAACATATCTATCATCAAAATATGCCACTTCAGGGGTATATTTTTACGAAGACCCCTCCCAATGAGAGATCCGCTCCCTTAAATAAAATTTGATCATTTCACTGAATTTACTTTACAGAACATTTGAAATTTAATAAATCCGATCAACCTTAGCTGAGTTATGACAATTTGAATTTGGGATCAAATTGACCCCTAGGGTTCAGACAACGTAAGTGTTTTTTTTTGCACAGGCGAAGGGTCAACAATTAAAAAGTTTTGCCATTGTAGGGCATCATCGGCAAAATGATAAAGCAAAATTGTAAAATGCGTTACTAATGATTGATTTACATGGTAAATAGAAGCAACCTTAATACCCTTCCCTGAGGCATACTAAAGGTATTCCGTGCGGGACTAGGAATAGAATCAGTAAAAAAGAGTCCTTTGACTTCATATATAGCCCTCAATTTTGAAAGCGCTTTACTCTGCATAATAACCATTGTAAACATTAGCTAATGATGTGTTACGACGAATTGTTTAATTATTTATATATGTGGTTCAATAAACCGATGATAAATGCAAGTTTTCAAATTATATATTCAATTCTGAAAAACGTGATATATGCGAACCACTTTTCGTGATAAAACCGAAAGTGATATAAACAGAGCGTGATAAAACCTAAATTCTATTGTATAGTCATCACAAATTTAATGTTCTCTTCTTATTTCTTATGATATTTTCTGATTATATACTCATTCAAAGTTTCATATTTCTTGAACTATATTGTTTAAGGTTCACGGATGTTCTTCTACATTCATCGAGCATTATCAAAGTAACCCCAAATCAAAATACTGGTGTTCGGTCACAAGACTAAAAAATAGTGTAAATGCAATAATTTTCGTTAAACATGTTGAACAACGAATTGACTTAAGGATCCTCAGTGTTGTTAAAAAAAATTGAAAACATTAATTGCTGTAAATATTTTTATATTAAATACACTTCAAATTATTATTAAAGCTACCCCGTTTTACGGTACCTTAAAGCACCTAAATCCATATTCGAATACGGATACTTTAAAAAAAGAATGGTGAATACTTGCCATACTTAAAAAAGCACGGAAGTTTTATAATAGCCGTACAGCATCGTCCACACATGAATGAACCGTCCGGCATCCGTTGCGATGTGATGTGCTAGGTGTATCCACTAGACTGATGCAAAATTTGAAATTTTCGCTCCACAGTGCTCAAACGGTTCCAAATTGGGCCCTGATTAGCCTCACAAAATCACAATGAACAAAATGTTTTGTTTTCCCATAGTAATTTCCATATAAACTTCAAATGGTTTGTGCCAAGTCAGTTTCTAATCAAATGAGTTTAAACTTTCGGAGGCTAATCAGGACCCAATTTGAAACCGTTTGAACACCGTGGAGCGAAAATTTCAAATTTTGCATCAGCCTAATATCCACTCATTGTATTAAAAAATAATTCCTCATATCGTCGAGCAGTTTTGGAACAACCTTCTACCAGAGATTTAATGGAATTCGGTTACAAAGCACCGAATGAACAAGGGACCAACGGCTACACTTCCGTTCCGAATCAAGGCGTGATCAGAGATTTTGTGCCTCTTAAAATCCCGAAGGTGCCGACTGGGATTGAACCCAGGCCCTTTGAAGTAAGAGGCAGTCACGCTTACCACTACACCACCGGCGCCGCTTTATGATCCATTTGGTGTACTATAACAAAGTCGGAATAACATTTCCTTTCACATAAATCGCAGCTTATAACCAAGTTCGGTTGAACTGACCTCAATCTGATGATTCGACTCGAATCGCTTAATTTGAATTGAACATATTTCCCTAACAATGCCATTATATTTCGTCAACATTCTTTCAAAGTCATAAAGATTGCTACTATAAATTCATTCATAGGCATAACAAGCTAATCACATCCGAAATAAGATGTCAAATGTGTCAACTCACTGAAAGGGGACGTTGTTTGGCTGCTGTTACCCAGAAGTTTGTTTGCAACGCATAAGCCACATTATTAGTGTCGACCATGTTGGGAAATTAGTTTTATGGTCCCTAAAATCACCGAAATGAATTGTGATGAGCTGATCGTCGCATGGAAGAGTGGAACCCAAATAGAAGATGACCCAACCAACCAACGCAGCGCCATCCCGTCACGCGATGACGATCTGATACGATACGGGGGGTCGTAATGCCAAGGTCAACGATGATCAGATTAGTCTATAAATAGTCGGAAGGTAGTCGATGAAGAATGGGCTCAGATGTTTATGATTCGATTTTCGTAAAATGAAATAAATGAAATACTAACCTTGGCACTTTGAGGATGAAAAATTCCACGAAATCCAACCACCTACCGGCAAACAGCTGAACCGCGGCGACAGGGAAAGGAACTCACGCACGCGTGCACCTTTCTCGGATCGTGATGCGTGATGTTACGTACGGTATACCAGCAACAACAACCACAACAACTCCGCTCAAGAAGGAAAACGAGAGCTTGTTTTGGTTCCTTTTCTTCATCGACAACAACATTTTCCGATTCGTTTTTATTTTTATATGCCTTTCCTCGACTTTCTGCTTTGCCCCTTTATGATGCACTTCGTGCACATCTCACACTCATACCGAGACAGCAACAGCAGCACAACAGATGATGTTACTAAACAAAATGCACTTCATACCAAGCAAAAAGACGCGATAATTAATGGTGAAAAGCACTACGTTTGCCTACTCTCCCTTTCTTGGCTCGCTGTCTTGGTTTTGGTTTTGAGGTTCGTGCATGGTCTTTTGGTCGAAGCCCTTTCGCGATGTATAGTAACAGTGGCCCACCCAATTCACACTTGTCACTCGAAAATCAAATCACTTGTCGAAGGTTGCAGTTGACAAAATTGTTACAACCAATCCATAGAAAGTGAATTATGTAAAATATAAACAGATTTTTATTCGAGACTTCGTGAACCTGTGCATGTATTTTTCACGTTTTTTCCCTGTCAATTCCAAGTTACACACATAGCTGCAGCAGGTCTTGAACACACAGGCGAGAGCTCTCGGAGAGTGGGTTGACACTTTGCCTATCAGCGCAGGTTAAGGTGAATTCATTTCTCCTCGTTTATTATTATTTTATTTATTTTTGCTGTTACTCAAGAGTAGTTGTCACACACTACGACTATATTAGGCACTTTCGTTCCAATTGAATGGAGTAAAATTTCGCAAAACCATTATAAATTTACCAATTTCACGTTTTCCTTTTCGCAAATCTCACGTTCTCTTCCCCTTGGACAACGACATCGACGACAGGTCCAATCCCAAGTTACCTACACTCCAACCAACCAACCGACCAGCTGAGCAACATGAACCCGCAGAAAAGAGTCACTGCACTGCCACACATTTATCATACAAGTCGAGAGAAGAAAAAAAATAAACGCAACATAATATAATAACTGCACCGAACGAAAGTGGGAAAATGCAACTTTCGCAAAATCAGCGAATTGAAAATGCGCCTGTTTTAATTGAATATCGATACACAGGGCGGCAGCCGTCGACCGCCACTGCACCACGCACTGATGACTGACTGAATGCAAGCACTAAGCACTTGGGTTTTCCAGCAACCAAACAACCCAGCAGTAATGTATCATTAGGCAAAAAAAATCAGTTTTACTCCAAAAAACACTACACGGGTTACCAACAGGCCAATTCCACAAGAGTCGAAAAGTGACTTCGACTAGCCGCCGTATTGAAGCGACGAACCTTCACGCGCACGGAGAGTGTAACGTACACTAAATCGGTGGTTGGGGTTCGGCATGGATCCACAGCCAGCTGGCCCACAAAAGTGAGAGATCCCCAGCTCGGCAAAGTGAGTGAGCGAATGTCGCGTCGTCGTCGTCGTCGGTGACGACGGCGTCGGATTTGAGAAAGGAGCTTTGCATCGGCGTGCACAAGAAAACGGCAAGCAACATAAATAAATGAACGGTGCTGAGCTGGAAGGCACGCGCGCGTGCTCTCACTCTCTTGCTCGCGGTCGACGATGGTTGATCGTGTGAGGCAGGATGCCCCATTCCTTCGCAACCGATTCGGTGTGGGGTTGCGAGCTTTTCGGTGGTTTGGCAAAAGACCGAACCGCGGCTGCAGCAGCTAGTCGGTATACGTTCAGGACAGGAAAATGGTCGCATGCATGTGAGTGTTATGAACGTAGGCAAGTACATATAGCAGCTATTGGCAGCAGTCCAATCACATCCATATCACGTTCGAAAATACGGCCCGACTGGAGACGATGACTGTCTTCGTAGTCGTCGTCGTCGTCGTCGCGAATAGAGTCGGATGACGGGTTATTTTATGTACGTATGTGTAGTGAATGCTCTTTAAATTTATCTTACCAGAAGGCTTATGAATTTAAAATGCCTATTACTCGAATGGCAGTCCATATTTTGCACACACACACAAAAATGAAATGTACCCCGGAAAAACCAACAATTGACGCACAAGTCTCCATAATTAAGTAAAATAGCACCGGTAAATTCAAAAGTATTATCCATAATAGAAGAGATCAATTAAAAAATTGAGAGTATTATAAAAAAGATACAAATACTTAAATGATCCATAAACATATGTAAAGCACCAATGAAAACAAAAAAATGTTCCATAGCTTTCATATTTTTTAGGAAATATTTCAGTATGGTTAGGGAACATTTAAACTTTTAGAAGCTTTTTTTGTACACTTACCCGACACTGGCAGAATACAAAATGCTTCTTTGAAAGTACTTAAATGTTCCATAAAAAATATGAATGCGTTAATAAAAAACAGAAATGTTCCATATCCAAACCACTGAAGTTTATGGAACATTTCCTTTTTTTTTACGGATCAATTCAGTACTTTTTAGCGAAAATTTCATAACTTTTTTATGTAACATTTTATCTGTTTATTGATAATTTCCCTGTAGCTGTGGAGTCAGATCTGAATCGACCGACTCCAACTCCTCTGATTTGAAAATAACCGATTACTCAAACGCATATCCGATTTGAAAAAGATGCAACACAAATTGTTTTCAATTTTAATTTATGAATTTTAAATTAAAGATAAGATTAAGATAAGATTAAGATAAGATTAAGATAAGATTAAGATAAGATTAAGATAAGATTAAGATAAGATTAAGATAAGATTAAGATAAGATTAAGATAAGATTAAGATAAGATTAAGATAAGATTAAGATAAGATTAAGATAAGATTAAGATAAGATTAAGATAAGATTAAGATAAGATTAAGATAAGATTAAGATAAGATTAAGATAAGATTAAGATAAGATTAAGATAAGATTAAGATAAGATTAAGATAAGATTAAGATAAGATTAAGATAAGATTAAGATAAGATTAAGATAAGATAGGATAGGATAAGATAATATAAGAAAGACTTTTAAGACTTCTATCCTATCTCAGAAGGGTCTGTGTCTAGGGCCACGAACGGAAGCATGACGTAGGACCAGGATTACTTCCACTCACTTGCCATAAAAAAATATTTTTCCTAATTATGAAAACATTAGATGTTATAATGATAAAAAGAACTTGTAGGTCGTGAGGTATGTGTTTGACACATAAAACCTGTCAACATTGCTTTCAGTGCATCACAATCAGCGATTTAACGATTCGTGAGCGTTCACTCTGAGTGAACGCTCGCGAATTATAAGATCGCTGATTGTGATGCTCTGAAAGCGAAATTGACAGGTTTTATGAGTTAAACACATACTTTATACACCCTCTTCTTGTTACTAACAAGTACAACATTTCATTATATCATCTATTGATTTCATAATTCCGAAAAACATTGTTTTATAGCAAGGGAGTGGAAGCAACCCTGCGTATGACCGCTAGTGGACGGAACAAATATGTTGAACCTTTAGTTCTTTTAATTGATCGATGATCTATTATCTTAACTCCTTCCGTATTTGAATTGGTGGCCCTGAAAAGGGCCATTTGTTTGTTGGTTGTTGGCCCTGAAAAATTCTTTTGTTTTTCAAATGGTGGCCCTGAAAAGGACCGTTTGTTGTTTTTTCCTGGTGTCCATCGAAAGGGTTGTTGGAGTTGGAGGGTACGGAATGGATAGATACTAATCGCTGTTGCCTCTTGGCGTTCCATTTATTTTAGTGCTATTTTTTGATATTGCTGTTGAATTTGCTTCAGAGGATGGAGAACTAACACTAAATGCATAAACGTGCTACTAATTGACGTCTGGGGGAAGGTTTAGAGCTGGATGATCTACACAAGTTTATTCTCTCACGGAGACTCAATGACCCAAGGCTGATAGTGATTTTCCGAACGCTGTTATTTCTCTCCATGCTTCAAAAATATTTCAATTTTGTTTACCTGTTTTACCCACCATCTAGAAATCTTAAAAGAAATTCTATAGCGTAGAAATATAGTGGCCCTGAAAAAGGCCATTTAGAATCCAAGAGATTTACATGCTGGTACTTTCGGGATGGCGTGCTTAACTACACCATTGCACAGCGGTTGACATTTTTCAGGTGATCAATGTTGTAGTCAGCCTTACGGAACGACTGCATTGGAACGTCCGAAAGATGGTGAACCTACTCAGAGAGCCTCCGATGTTCGAGTCCTACCACATTTGTGGTGACCATCTCCGTCGCAAATGAAACTGCCATTTTGTATCGAAGCGAACAAACTGGTGTACTTGGTACTTCTTATTCCGATGTCCGCGTCTAATTTCTGGCTCTTTCAAATTAGCTGTGACGACTGCCCCCACAGCTAATAGAGTTGCAACTGATCACGTTCACTGAATTACTGTCTGTATTATACTTGCTAATTAGGCCCCTCCCTTTTGATGTATTTTTCGTCAGAGCGTTCCTATTGTTGTGAAAGAACAACTAGCGCTACTTAACTCTTTCACACCAGTGCAAGTCGATGCCGACCGGATGACGGCGGCCCAGTCATGCTGCCTATTGTGGGGCGCCTTTCCTCCGGTCGATTGGGTGTATTCGTCGTCGCTTCGTATTGGTGCGATGCGTGCTGTTCCACTAATACGTCGTGTCCGACGCTTATCCGTCCGTTGCTCGAAAGTAAATGACGAAGAAAACAATTTGGCAAGCGTTTTTATTACCGCTGCTTTTCTCCTCCCTTCCATTCATTGGTGAAATGGTGAGCGGTCAACCGAGCGGTGAGCTCGCTAATGTGAGCATGCGCAATGTTTCGTGAGTTCGATTTGCACTCTTACGTTAAGCCCGTGTTTGGGATTTTTCGTTACATGTCTGAATTTGGATTATGTTAATGTAACCCCCAGTATAGAAATTAAAGACGTAGTCCTGCGTCAAAAAATTCACTGATTGATTTTAAGTTGATTGAGATATTTTCTAAGCGAACTTGGATTGGATCCAGGCCTGTTGGGGTGAGAGTTAATCACGCTTACCACTACACCACCGGCACCGCTAATACCAAGAGTAGACTTGTAGTGTTTTATTATTATTCTCGAAGTTAACAGCTACCCAGCTACCGTGTCTTTCGAGTAGTGCATTGTCACCAAATCGGACCAAAATAGTACTGGGCCATCATATTGACGGATCATGGGTCGCAGACGCCAATTCAAACACTCCCGAACGTAAATTTCAGTGTCCATTATCTCCATCGTCACAAATGGCTTTTGACAACTTGCCACACTCACATATCACTTGCCAAACCATGGCCTTCTTACCAATTGTTTCGGTAAAAATTTACTTATCGGCATCGTCAACTTCCCGACCATAACGGATTGTGTAGTATTGGTCGCCCGGAAGCGTCTTGTAGTCAAATTTGATGTAAGTTTCATCGTCCATCATAACAAACGTCAATTTTCCACACAGCAGACTCTGTTGAAGCACACCATCGGCTTCGGGCTCTACGTGATTTTAAAATAGTAAGCAGCAACAATAAAAACCCCCCGGTAGCGAAGCCCGCCTACAGAACAATGTACAGTTCTATTCCCACTACTGTGTCAGTTGTGTGTATACTTCGTTGTGTATTGTTATTGTTTACGTTTATATATAGTCAATTGTTTTTGTATCTTTGTGATTTGGAATTTAATTGTTGGTGCTATATTATTTAAGAGAAGACGATTTGTATATTATTGAAGTAATACGTTAATACTCCGAGCAGGCATTATGCCTCTCGGAGGCAATAAAAAGTAAATTAAGTGTCCAACAGTGTGTTTCTTTATTGTGCTCCGAAGCTATGCCCTTTTCCATCCATCTCCAATTTGAAAGTCACAACGTAGGGCAACATCCTGGACGAAACATTGGTGCCGTGACCAGGATATTTTATTTGGTGTGAATTCCTGCACGTACTGGATATCGCCATTGATGGATCGGAAGAGCGAGTTTCGCCATTGCAAATCATCGTTGCGAGCAGCGAAAAAATAGCCATCGCAATTGCTTCATCCAGCGCCATTCGCATCCTCATATCGGATTGCTCAGTTTCATCGTCGCATGCCTAGCATCCATTCGCCAGACTTCTGAATCGATTTATTAGAGCATTTGTTGGACATCTACGTCCCTGTTGGATCCCAGTGTACTTTCCGGACCCTTGCGTTCATCTGCAGGACCGAAGCGTCGACCTGCCGAACCTAACCGTCCACAACCGGACCCATGCGTCCACTACTGGACTCTTGTGTCCCCCTGCCGGATCCCTGGGTCCACTCACCGGACCCCTGCGTCCTCCCGTCGGACAGAAGCGTCCCCCCGTCGGACCGAAGCGTCCTCCCGTCGGACCGAAGCGTCCTCCCGTCGGACCGAAGCGTCCTCCCGTCGGACCGAAGCGTCCTCCCGTCGGACCGAAGCGTCCTCCCGTCGGACCGAAGCGTCCTCCCGTCGGACCGAAGCGTCCTCCCGTCGGACCGAAGCGTCCTCCCGTCGGACCGAACCGTCCTCCCGTCGGACCGAAGCGTCCTCCCGTCGGACCGAAGCGTCCTCCCGTCGGACCGAAGCGTCCTCCCGTCGGATCGAAGCGTCTGTTTTTTGGCTCTTGCGTTCGCGTACCGAACTACAACGTTCACTTATCGGATCCCTGCATCCAACCTCGAAGCATGTATTGTCGGACCGAATCGTCCACCCGTCAGACCGCAGTGTCATTTGGACCCAAGCGTCATCTGGACCCGAGCGTCACTTGGACCTGAGCGTCATGAAACTACAGCGTTATTGAACCAATGCGTCATCATACGGTACGATTTTCGTCTATTAAAAATATCTTTAAAAACATTCGTTTTTGGGCGGCAGTATGTTGAAGCACACCATCGGCTTCGGGCTCTACGTGATTTTAAAATAGTAAGCAGCAACAATAAAAACCCCCCGGTAGCGAAGCCCGCCTACAGAACAATGTACAGTTCTATTCCCACTACTGTGTCAGTTGTGTGTATACTTCGTTGTGTATTGTTATTGTTTACGTTTATATATAGTCAATTGTTTTTGTATCTTTGTGATTTGGAATTTAATTGTTGGTGCTATATTATTTAAGAGAAGACGATTTGTATATTATTGAAGTAATACGTTAATACTCCGAGCAGGCATTATGCCTCTCGGAGGCAATAAAAAGTAAATTAAGTGTCCAACAGTGTGTTTCTTTGTTGTGCTCCGAAGCTATGCCCTTTTCCATCCATCTCCAATTTGAAAGTCACAACGTAGGGCAACATCCTGGACGAAACAGACTCATATAGCTTCCGAGCCCACGGTTTGACGGATGTGGCTTGTGTCTAACTCCGTTTCGGCTGCTTCTGCTTCTTGAACGTGTTCAACCAGTTTCTTTCCTTGGCACGTTGGATGTTACTCTTCAATGTTCTCAGTTTTTTTGGCCAAATCTCGAACAGAGGCCCTTTTCTTATTGACGAAAGCTTGGTGATCTTCTGGTCCACTTTTCGGTCCACCGGTCCCGGATTACGACCAGATTTCAATGTACTCTCGAAGGTAACTTCTTTGCCAAACTTCAGGATGGCGGCTTGGACTACTCCGATACTTACTTCCTACTTGATAGGTTGGGAATAGTGCACCATTTGTGCACACTTAGAAATTATTACCGTACTCGGTAATTTTTACCGAACTTTCAACAGCTGAACGTTCGGTAATCAGTTCGGTAAACGAAATGACTACCGAACGATCGGTAAACTGATTTTTTGATTATCTGTCAAAACTACCGAACAATTCGGTGATTTGCTAAGGAGCATTTCGGTAGTTATGAAAACGAGAACTCAATCTTTTTTAGTTCTACTATTTTTTTCGAATAATTTGTATTGAATTCTCTTTTTCAATAAAAGCTAGTCTAGATTTGATAGTTTGTACGTACAAAATTTCGGTAATCTGATTTATGTTATACTGTTTGTTCGATATTTTTGTGGAAATTGGCGATTAGCTCATTTTAAAGATCGTACTGTCATTTTTTTTTTACAGAATTCTTCATTTAAAAAATCATATCACAGTTACTTCGGTAAAACTTTAACGAATATTGGTATATTTTTTTTTTTAATCTGTAATAATTTTCGATCACCGATTATTTACGGTAAAAAATTACCGAACAAGCCAAACGTATCTGAGTGTGTGCACGATCTGTTTGTGCTTTTCCGGAGAAATGCCTCGAATTTTGATTTTTTTTTTCCTTGATTTGTTGTCCGTGCTGAGCACCAATGCTGGACCCTACCTATCGACCCATCAACTCATGAACCGGGGACCAACGGCTTTACTTTCCTTCCGAAGGAAGGCGCACACTTAGATGTTTTGCCGAGATGGGCACCACCGAGCAGCTCGGTATTTTATTTTGTTGGATCTCAGCGAAAAACTTGTCGAGATTCAGCAAAATTTATGTTTGTTAACTGAGATTTCGGCAAAATTCCCGTTTGTTAGCTGAATCTCGGTTAGTTTTTGGCTGAGATCCAGCGAAATAAAATGCCGAGCTGCTCGGTGGTGCCCATCTGGGCAAAAAAATCTAAGTGTGCGTGATGAGAGATGTTATGCCTCAGAAGATCCCAGCGGCGCCGACTGGGATTGAACCCAGGCCTGCTGTAATCACGCTTACACACCACCAGCGTTTCTATTCCTCGCATTTTGATGATTAAAAAAAATCCACTTAGCGCACACAAACTTGTTTAGCAATAATTAAACAACAATACACATCGATGAACAGCTGACAAACTTCATCGGGGTAGAAATGGTGGTGAGTTTAAAGTGTGCTTATACTTTCTGGGTCATGTGGATGCACCCTATATCATAAGAGTTTTCATTCCTCAAAGTTGAAGAATCTAAAAAAAGTGTCAAATAAATCGATGGTAGTCATACATTTAATATAATTTTAAAATTTAAAAGATATTTGGAAACTCCTTATAAAGACCTTCAAAAGTTCAACCGATATTGATTAAGGGTCTTTCCGCGCCAAGAGACAAACATCTAAAGCTCGATTCAAAGTAAATCTGGACACACGGTTTAATACGCCACCGCGCCCCTGGTGGTTGGAACAAAAAACGTTTGACAGGCATTTGTTGATGTTTCATTGACGAAGAAATTGGGAAAAGATTTGCTCGATTGATCGACGCATCTCGAAATTACGGATCATGGAACTTGAGAACAGAAAATTCATTTTGCACAAACATCTAGAGAACCCTTCGAACCGAACGAATTTGATAGGCAGCAGGTGGCAATTTGATCCATCGTTGATCAAGCTTCGCCTTCGTTTCTTTACATCTGTCAGGAATCAGCACTTCACCGATCCGGAATCTGGTGAACGGGTTCAATTTGCTTGAACACTGCACAGGTTTTATGGCTTTCACTTCTTCTTCCACTTCCCGAAGGGAAGCTGATTGCTTGCCATAATCCATCAGAGAACTTGAGAATGTAAACACAATCACAAAAGTCGTAGCTTTCGGGGTTGCCAAACTCATGGATTATTGACACCTTGATAGACATGTTCGGCACAGATCAATCACTCGGTACCGATTTAGGTGTGCAGATTTGAATACCCCTTGATTTTCAAGAAAGCATTACTTCTTTTATCAATATCTTAGAAACAAATAAAACAACGATGAACATAATAGAGTGTTTCAAAGAGAAAATTAGACAAGAAACCTATATATGTATTCATTATTGTTGTGCAGTGTTGCCAAATATTTTACATGAACGTTTAAAAAATAAAAACGCAAATTTTTCAGAATGAGTATAGTTAGAGTTAAAATTTTACAGCACCATCGTATTCCTCATCATCCTTTTTTTTCATAAGAAACACTTATCAGCAGAAACTAATATGCGTATTTCTTGTGATACAAACTTGGAAGCAAAGAATGTCAAGAAATATGATAAAAAATATTATTTTCAATTTTCATTTCTTTCAAGTACACAAGCTAATTTTTCTCGCCTACTGTTTCAAATGTTTTAGAAAGCTAGGAAACATGAAATAAAGATAAAAATATTTACAGTGTTGCCAAATTTTAAGATTAATTTTCCATCTAAAACATTAATTGATTTTGTGTTTCACAGACTTTTTCACATTTAAAATAGATTAAACAAGATAAGTTCAAAGTATAGTTGCTATGATATAGAGTTTTGGAAGAAAAATATAAAACATGACAAGAAGGAGTTTTTTTTTCAATTTTTTCAAAGCAAATTGAATTACTCTTCAGACCAACTCTTTCTAACGATTGACATTTTTAATTCTTATGTACTTCCATCGTCTTGATCCAAAGTCATTTATCACAGACAAACAGATCAAATGTCTCACATTTTTGTTATGATTTGACTGTGCAAGAACTGAAATTGTCTGCTCTGGAACCATTTTCCGGAGTAGAAAACGGTTGAAAGTCTTTCCTGGAAGCAATTCTTAGACCGGAAGTATACCGTTATGGTACTTGCTCCATATCAAAAAATATTAATTGTGTTATAAATTCCGCGTCCAATTATAGAAATTACGATAGTGACGATTTTAAAGCTGCCGTTTCGTTTTGTTTTCCATGAAACAGATAATATCAAAAGCAGTTCCCAATTCATCAGATTGCGTTAGCGGAACATTCAAATACAGGAAAATCGATTCATGTTTACAAGCAAATATCGAAATTGACATACTCATTCGTTATTGTCAGAACCAGATCTCACTAGACAAGCATTGCTTGTTCGATCTCGATCTTATTTCCGGCAACAGCAGATGGTAAATACCAATAACAACATGTGAAATGGGTCTAATGTGTCATGTGTGAAAATAATTACTATAAACACCGACTTATAATGGATTGGGACTCAAACAGGCAAACCAGCAGTAGCATCAAGTAAAGGCACTTTGCTCTATCAGATGGTGTAATTATTTTAGATTTGTCTTCAACAACAAAAACTACCATCATTGTGAGTGAAGAAGAGGACTTCACCAGCAAATCACCTAATTTTGACAGACTGCTTTCAAAATTACGCTTATGGATCGATCTCTTGCTACCACCACTCAGCGAACAACCGTCATCATGGCTAAATTGAAAAACACTTCGCACTCTGGAGAGTCCCTTTTGATGCATTAGAGAGCTAATTATTGCAACAATTGTGTGCAGAGCAACATCGCTGTAGGCATTCCGGCGTGCGGGTGAAGCATATTATGCATACCTACCTAGCATGAAGAAACGCACAAGCGGCCGTTTACGCACGAAAATGTTGTTTTCTTTTCGCACATTTGATTATATTGATGCCCAGACACAGCACACACTCGCTCGTAGGCTGTGCAGAATCATTAAAATTGGTCCAATAATTGCTGGGCTTTGCGGTGACTCATCCATTGGTGGTGGAGTATCATTTCATTGGAGTGAGCCGATCGTAGGAGCCAGCAGCATCAGCAGATACGAGACGCCGTCCTCTTTGAGAGATAACTCTGCACCGCGTAACATCTCAATTTAGGAATTGGTGAAATTATACAAATTTCTGCACCCATTTGCCGTTGTTATATCTGGTAAATTTAGGTATGGGGTTTGCCCAGCATAACCACCATCAGAAAAGAGCTCGGGTAAAGTGTGGGAAAACGGTTTACCAGTGCCATATGATTATGATTGGGGTTGTGGCAAAGAAATGCTGAGAAGAATGTGATAATTTAGGGCATTATTTGGAGGGTAATCCGCTATTAGAAGATTAGCAGGCCCGCTGCGGCCGTTGATGCAATTCGAGCATTTAAAATATAGTGCCGCGGCAGCGATTTCAATCAGAGCTCAGAGACGAACCCGCAGCTGCTTGGCAGTGGTGTTTATCAGATTTGACTTACGTTTTGTGATTTATGAATGTTCATATTTTGAACTGTCACATGTCAAAAGACCAAGGTTGACGAAAGCCAGATTATAATATTGAACAGTCTGTCTTGTCTTGAGTTACGAGATTGACACACTTTTTTATGACTTCCTTCGCTGATTTGCTATCAGAAATCAATCAATTTCGAAATGGTTCAAAATAATTTCCATACGAGATAAGACTTAATTTTCAATAGCGTTCTGCTAAGCTGCTGAGCCAAGCCCTTCGTCGGTTTTTTTTATGCCTAGCAGTTTGGAGAAGGATCGATGGTACCTAAATTGTTAAACTTCAACTGGAAACATATTTTACTGCGGCAGAAACCAAGCAACATCATTTCTTGTAATTCCTGATCTAAATATGGCGTAATTTCAATGAGGTTAGGAGCTTGTCTACGTAGCTTAACACGTCACCCAGTTAAAAAAAAGTAGTTTTGAAGAGTGGCCGGAACATTTGAATATTTCAAGGGCAAATTTGCATTATGTCGAAAGTAGCCTTCGCACCGATCCGAGAAAAATAAAGTTTTTTTTTGATGACCGACAAGTTATTCCTATTGTATGTATGTATGTAAGGTATCCACCATCCTTTCGAAGATCTTGTCTTGTATCCAGCTCCACTTAATAGAAAGATCAATTTGAGCTACCGATCTGAATTCACAATATCGCTGTATGAAGGGCCAAAAACGGAGGGGTGAACCCGTAAGCAGAGGCACTTACGCGAAATCCACGGGAATTTAAGAATCTCCTTCCAACGGTACGATCCAACAAATCGAATAACGCAATTCGCAAAACTCATTAAGCTTCCTACAAGATGGTTTGTTAAGAAGGGCGCGTCAATCTCCCTAAAACTGTTGGAGTAGAATTCACACCACCACAATCGAATCGGTAGGATAAAGGATAAATAATAGTGTTTATTCCCTCCTAAACGCCGGCTGTCAATCATACCATCGCACAGTGGTGCAAAAGGTCAAATCCATGATCTTTTTTTAGCACCTTTCACAGTGGTTTTTTCAATAGAGTGTCTTCAGAACAGTTTTTATAAATGACAAGACCCATTGAATGAAGTTAAGTTTTAGTTCGGAACTTCACCACAGGTGGCACTGCAGAATCTAAATTTTTAGTTTGACCAGATAGAGATATGAAGACTTAAGCTAAGCTGTAGGTTGCTTCATAACTAAAAACTTTGTACAATACGCCATGTATCTATCTGCTTGCGATTTTGAGTTATGAAGCGTTTTTAATGAAGGGTTTCACAAATCCGTTTCTTGTAAATATTTCCGAAATTATTTGTTTTAGATGACTATAATGTTCTGCAACTTTTAAAACACACACAACTTTACTGAGGACAAAAAGCTTCTATCTGCAAAACAGAAAATGTTAAGGGCAATATCAGCTCAAAAATAGCCAAATTTCAAGCATCAACAAACTTCAAATAGGAAAAAGGGGGCAGAAGGCTCCTCAATATGATGAAACTGGTAAAGTAATCATTGCTATATACTTTTTCTTCGGTTCGGTTATGTTTTTGCTCAATTCCATAATGAGTGAAAACTTCGTTGCAAACGGAGGCAACCTTTTCATCTCCTATGAAGTTTTTCCAAATGAAAAACAGCTTTCGTTTACCGATTTTAACTGAAATAGAGAATCGATAACCTCATTTTATTGTTGTTCAGTATATTTGACTGGTAGTTGCTCAAAAACCATTCCCCAGCAATAAAACACACAAATTACATGAATGCAGAATATCCAGAAAACAAAACGCAATACCATTCATATATGTAAAAAAATATATTTGACTTACCTTCTGTGCAGTTGGACATATTATCACAATTTTCAGAATGTTATTTGAAAACGAATTTTTACTCAGATGAACGCAAATGCAACGAACGTTTTGTTTCATAACGCTCGAATGACAGTTAAAAACTGGTAATCATGGGTAGCTTTGGCATGTTAAAAACGAACAAACAAAACATGGTGGGTGGTTAGAATGCTGTTAATAAAACATTGGTAAGCTCACATGGATACAACGGGATACAAATGACTACTAGATGAAATGATAGTATTTTCACTATAGTTTCATCATATTGATGAGTCGTCTGCCCCTTTTTGCCTCTTTGAATTTTTTTTTTTGGGAATTTTAGGTATCAAAATTTCGAGCATCTGAACACCCCCCAAATCGCGATTAGAGCGTTATTTAAGTAGATAAATCAATTTAAAGGTTCGGGAAACCCAGCGGCCGACAAATAATGATTTATGAAATATTTTATATTGGGAAATTTGGGAATGAAAATTTCGAGCATATGAACACCCCCCAAATCGCGATTAGAGCGTTATTTAAGGATATAAATCAATTTAAAGGTTCGGAAAATCCAGCGGCCGACAAATAATGATTTATGAAATATTTTATACTGAGAAATTTGGGTATTAAAATTTCGAGCATCTGAACACCCCCCAAATCGCGATTAGAGCGTTATTTAAGGAGATAAATCAATTAAAAGGTTCGGGAAACTCAGCGGCCGACGAATAATGATTTATGAAATATTTTATACTGGGAAATTTGGGTATGAAAATTTCGAGCATCTGAACACCCCCCAAATCGCGATTAGAGCGTTATTTAAGGAGATAAATCAATTTAAAGATTTGGGAAACCCAGCGGCCGACAAATAATGATTTATGAAATATTTTATACTGGGAAATTTAGGTATGAAAATTTCGAGCATCTGAACACCCCCCAAATCGCGATTAGAGCGTTATTTAAGGAGATAAATCAATTAAAAGGTTCGGGAAACACAGCGGCCGACAAATAATGATTTATGAAATACTTTATACTGGGAAATTTGGGTATGAAAATTTCGAGCATCTGAACACCCCCCAAATCGCGATTAGAGCGTTATTTAAGGAGATAAATCAATTTAAAGGTTCGGGAAACACAGCGGCCGACAAATAATAATTTATGAAATACTTTATACTGGGAAATTTGGGTTTGAAAATTTCGAGCATCTGAACACCCCCCAAATCGCGATTAGAGCGTTATTTAAGGAGATAAATCAATTTAAAGATTTGGGAAACCCAGCGGCTGACAAATAATGATTTATGAAATATTTTATACTGGGAAATTTAGGTATGAAAATTTCGAGCATCTGAACACCCCCCAAATCGCGATTAGAGCGTTATTTAAGGAGATAAATCAATTTAAAGGTTCGGGAAACACAGCGGCCGACAAATAATGATTTATGAAATACTTTATACTGGGAAATTTGGGTATGAAAATTTCGAGCATCTGAACACCCCCCAAATCGCGATTAGAGCGTTATTTAAGGAGATAAATCAATTTAAAGGTTCGGGAAACTCAGCGGCCGACGAATAATGATTTATGAAATATTTTATGCTGGGAAATTTGGGTATGAAAATTTCGAGCATCTGAACACCCCCCAAATCGCGATTAGAGCGTTATTTAAGGAGATAAATCAATTTAAAGATTTGGGAAACCCAGCGGCCGACAAATAATGATTTATGAAATATTTTATACTGGGAAATTTAGGTATGAAAATTTCGAGCATCTGAACACCCCCCAAATCGCGATTAGAGCGTTATTTAAGGAGATAAATCAATTTAAAGGTTCGGGAAACCCAGCGGCCGACAAATAATGATTAATGAAATATTTTATACCGGGAAATTTGGGTATTAAAATTTCGAGCATCTGAACACCCCCCAAATCGCGATTAGAGCGTTATTTAAGGAGATAAATCAATTTAAAGGTTCGGGAAACTCAGCGGCCGACAAATAATGATTTATGAAATACTTTATACTGGGAAATTTGGGTATGAAAATTTCGAGCATCTGAACACCCCCCAAATCGCGATTAGAGCGTTATTTAAGGAGATAAATCAATTTAAAGGTTCGGGAAACCCAGCGGCCGACAAATAATGATTAATGAAATATTTTATACCGGGAAATTTGGGTATTAAAATTTCGAGCATCTGAACACCCCCCAAATCGCGATTAGAGCGTTATTTAAGGAGATAAATCAATTTAAAGGTTCGGGAAACCCAGCGGCCGACAAATAATGATTTATGAAATATGTTATACTGGGAAATTTGGTTATGAAAATTTCGAGCATCTGAACACCCCCCAAATCGCGATTAGAGCGTTATTTAAGGAGATAAATCAATTTAAAGGTTCGGGAAACCCAGCGGCCGACAAATAATGATTTATGAAATATGTTATACTGGGAATTTTGGGTATGAAAATTTCGAGCATCTGAACACCCCCCAAATCGCGATTAGAGCGTTATTTAAGGAGATAAATCAATTGAAAGGTTCGGGAAACTCAGCGGCCGACGAATAATCATTTATGAAATATGTTATACTGGGAAATTTGGGTATGAAAATTTCGAGCATCTGAACACCCCCCAAATTGCGATTATAGCGTTATTTAAGGAGATAAATCAATTTACAGGTTTGGGAAACCCAGCGGCCGACAAATAATGATTTATGAAATATGTTATACTGGGAAATTTGGTTATGAAAATTTCGAGCATCTGAACACCCCCCAAATCGCGATTAGAGCGTTATTTAAGGAGATAAATCAATTTAAAGGTTCGGGAAACCCAGCGGCCGACAAATAATCATTTATGAAACATTTTATACTAGAAAATTTAGGTTCGAAAATTTCGAGCACCTGAACACCCCCCAAATCGCGATTAGAGCGTTATTTAAGGAGATAAATCAATTTAAAGGTTCGGGAAACTCAGCGGCCGACAAATAATGATTTATGAAATATGTTATACTGGGAAATTTGGGTATGAAAATTTCGAGCATCTGAACACCCCCCAAATCGCGATTAGAGCGTTATTTAAGGAGATAAATCAATTTAAAGGTTCGGGAAACTCAGCGGCCGACGAATAATCATTTATGAAATATGTTATACTGGGAAATTTGGGTATGAAAATTTCGAGCATCTGAACACCCCCCAAATCGCGATTAGAGCGTTATTTAAGGAGATAAATCAATTTACAGGTTTGGGAAACCCAGCGGCCGACGAATAATGATTTATGAAATATGTTATACTGGGAAATTTGGTTATGAAAATTTCGAGCATCTGAACACCCCCCAAATCGCGATTAGAGCGTTATTTAAGGAGATAAATCAATTTAAAGGTTCGGGAAACCCAGCGGCCGACAAATAATGATTTATTAAATATGTTATACTGGGAAATTTGGGTATGAAAATTTCGAGCATCTGAACACCCCCCAAATCGCGATTAGAGCGTTATTTAAGGAGATAAATCAATTTAAAGGTTCGGGAAACCCAGCGGCCGACAAATAATGATTTATGAAATATTTTATGCTGGGAAATTTGGTTATGAAAATTTCGAGCATCTGAACACCCCCCAAATCGCGATTAGAGCGTTATTTAAGGAGATAAATCAATTTAAAGGTTCGGGAAACTCAGCGGCCGACAAATAATGATTTATGAAATATGTTATACTGGGAAATTTGGGTATGAAAATTTCGAGCATCTGAACACCCCCCAAATCGCGATTAGAGCGTTATTTAAGGAGATAAATCAATTTAAAGGTTCGGGAAACTCAGCGGCCGACAAATAATGATTTATGAAATATGTTATACTGGGAAATTTGGGTATGAAAATTTCGAGCATCTGAACACCCCCCAAATCGCGATTAGAGCGTTATTTAAGGAGATAAATCAATTTAAAGCTTCGGGAAACTCAGCGGCCGACAAATAATGATTTATGAAATATTTTATACCGGGAAATTTGGGTATGAAAATTTCGAGCATCTGAACACCCCCCAAATCGTGATTAGAGCGTTATTTAAGGAGATAAATCAATTTAAAGGTTCGGGAAACTCAGCGGCCGACAAATAATGATTTATGAAATATTTTATACTGGGAAATTTGGGTATGAAAATTTCGAGCATCTGAACACCCCCCAAATCGCGATTAGAGCGTTATTTAAGGAGATAAATCAATTTAAAGGTTCGGGAAACCCAGCGGCCGACAAATAATGATTTATGAAATATTTTATACTGGGAAATTTGGGTATGAAAATTTCGAGCATCTGAACACCCCCCAAATCGTGATTAGAGCGTTATTTAAGGAGATAAATCAATTTAAAGGTTCGGGAAACCCAGCGGCCGAAAAATAATGATTTATGAAATATTTTATACCGGGAAATTTGGGTATGAAAATTTCGAGCATCTGAACACCCCCCAAATCGCGATTAGAGCGTTATTTAAGGAGATAAATCAATTTGAAGGTTCGGGAAACTCAGCGGCCGACAAATAATGATTTATGAAATATTTTATACTGGGAAATTTGGGTATGAAAATTTCGAGCATCTGAACACCCCCCAAATCGTGATTAGAGCGTTATTTAAGGAGATAAATCAATTTAAAGGTTCGGGAAACCCAGCGGCCGACAAATAATGATTTATGAAATACTTTATACTGCGAACACCCCCCAAATCGTGATTAGAGCGCTATTTAAGGAGATAAATCAATTTAAAGGTTCGGGAAACTCAGCGGCCGACAAAAAATGATTTATGAAATATTTTATACCGGGAAATTTGGGTATGAAAATTTCGAGCATCTGAACACCCCCCAAATCGCGATTAGAGCGTTATTTAAGGAGATAAATCAATTTAAAGGTTCGGGAAACCCAGCGGCCGACAAATAATGATTTATGAAATATGTTATACTGGGAATTTTGGGTATGAAAATTTCGAGCATCTGAACACCCCCCAAATCGCGATTAGAGCGTTATTTAAGGAGATAAATCAATTTAAAGGTTCGGGAAACTCAGCGGCCGACGAATAATCATTTATGAAATATGTTATACTGGGAAATTTGGGTATGAAAATTTCGAGCATCTGAACACCCCCCAAATTGCGATTAAAGCGTTATTTAAGGAGATAAATCAATTTACAGGTTTGGGAAACCCAGCGGCCGACAAATAATGATTTATGAAATATGTTATACTGGGAAATTTGGTTATGAAAATTTCGAGCATCTGAACACCCCCCAAATCGTGATTAGAGCGTTATTTAAGGAGATAAATCAATTTAAAGGTTCGGGAAACCCAGCGGCCGACAAATAATCATTTATGAAACATTTTATACTAGAAAATTTAGGTTCGAAAATTTCGAGCATCTGAACACCCCCCAAATCGCGATTAGAGCGTTATTTAAGGAGATAAATCAATTTAAAGGTTCGGGAAACTCAGCGGCCGACAAATAATGATTTATGAAATATGTTATACTGGGAAATTTGGGTATGAAAATTTCGAGCATCTGAACACCCCCCAAATCGCGATTAGAGCGTTATTTAAGGAGATAAATCAATTTAAAGGTTCGGGAAACTCAGCGGCCGACAAATAATGATTTATGAAATATGTTATACTGGGAAATTTGGGTATGAAAATTTCGAGCATCTGAACACCCCCCAAATCGCGATTAGAGCGTTATTTAAGGAGATAAATCAATTTAAAGGTTCGGGAAACCCAGCGGCCGACAAATAATGATTTATGAAATATTTTATACTGGGAAATTTGGTTATGAAAATTTCGAGCATCTGAACACCCCCCAAATCGCGATTAGAGCGTTATTTAAGGAGATAAATCAATTTAAAGGTTCGGGAAACTCAGCGGCCGACAAATAATGATTTATGAAATATGTTATACTGGGAAATTTGGGTATGAAAATTTCGAGCATCTGAACACCCCCCAAATCGCGATTAGAGCGTTATTTAAGGAGATAAATCAATTTAAAGGTTCGGGAAACTCAGCGGCCGACAAATAATGATTTATGAAATATGTTATACTGGGAAATTTGGGTATGAAAATTTCGAGCATCTGAACACCCTCCAAATCGCGATTAGAGCGTTATTTAAGGAGATAAATCAATTTAAAGCTTCGGGAAACTCAGCGGCCGACAAATAATGATTTATGAAATATTTTATACCGGGAAATTTGGGTATGAAAATTTCGAGCATCTGAACACCCCCCAAATCGTGATTAGAGCGTTATTTAAGGAGATAAATCAATTTAAAGGTTCGGGAAACTCAGCGGCCGACAAATAATGATTTATGAAATATTTTATACTGGGAAATTTGGGTATGAAAATTTCGAGCATCTGAACACCCCCCAAATCGCGATTAGAGCGTTATTTAAGGAGATAAATCAATTTAAAGGTTCGGGAAACTCAGCGGCCGACAAATAATGATTTATGAAATACTTTATACTGGGAAATTTGGGTATGAAAATTTCGAGCATCTGAACACCCCCCAAATCGTGATTAGAGCGTTATTTAAGGAGATAAATCAATTTAAAGGTTCGGGAAACCCAGCGGCCGACAAATAATGATTTATGAAATACTTTATACTGGGAAATTTGGGTATGCAAATTTCGAGCATCTGAACACCCCCCAAATCGCGATTAGAGCGTTATTTAAGGAGATAAATCAATTTAAAGGTTCGGGAAACTCAGCGGCCGACAAATAATGATTTATGAAATATTTTATACTGGGAAATTTGGGTATGAAAATTTCGAGCATCTGAACACCCCCCAAATCGTGATTAGAGCGTTATTTAAGGAGATAAATCAATTTAAAGGTTCGGGAAACTCAGCGGCCGACAAATAATGATTTATGAAATATGTTATACTGGGAAATTTGCGTATGAAAATTTCGAGCATCTGAACACCCCCCAAATCGCGATTAGAGCGTTATTTAAGGAGATAAATCAATTTAAAGGTTCGGGAAACCCAGCGGCCGACAAATAATGATTTATGAAATATTTTATACTGGGAAATTTGGTTATGAAAATTTCGAGCATCTGAACACCCCCCAAATCGCGATTAGAGCGTTATTTAAGGAGATAAATCAATTTAAAGGTTCGGGAAACCCACCGGCCGACAAATAATGATTTATGAAATATTTTATACTGGGAAATTTGGTTATGAAAATTTCGAGCATCTGAACACCCCCCAAATCGCGATTAGAGCGTTATTTAAGGAGATAAATCAATTTAAAGGTTCGGGAAACTCAGCGGCCGACAAGTAATGATGTATTAAATATTTTATACTGGGAAATTTGGGTATGAAAATTTCGAGCATCTGAACACCCCCCAAATCGCGATTAGAGCGTTATTTAAGGAGATAAATCAATTTAAAGGTTCGGGAAACTCAGCGGCCGACAAATAATGATGTATGAAATATGTTATACTGGGAAATTTGGGTATGAAAATTTCAAGCATCTGAACACCCCCCAAATCGCGATTAGAGCGTTATTTAAGGAGATAAATCAATTTAAAGATTTGGGAAACCCAGTGGCCGATAAATAATGATGTATTAAACATGTTATATTGGGAAATTTGGGTATGAAAATTTCGATTATCTGAACACCCCCCAAATCGCGATTAGAGCGTTATTTAAGGAGATAAATCAATTTAAAGGTTCGGGAAACTCAGCGGCCGACAAATAATGATTTATGAAATATGTTATACTGGGAAATTTGGGTATGAAAATTTCGAGCATCTGAACACCCCCCAAATCGCGATTAGAGCGTTATTTAAGGAGATAAATCAATTTAAAGGTTCGGGAAACTCAGCGGCCGACAAGTAATGATTTATGAAATATGTTATACTGGGAAATTTGGGTATGAAAATTTCGAGCATCTGAACACCCCCCAAATCGCGATTAGAGCGTTATTTAAGGAGATAAATCAATTTAAAGGTTCGGGAAACTCAGCGGCCGACAAATAATGATGTATGAAATATGTTATACCGGGAAATTTGGGTATGAAAATTTCGAGCATCTGAACACCCCCCAAATCGCGATTAGAGCGTTATTTAAGGAGATAAATCAATTTAAAGATTTGGGAAACCCAGTGGCCGTTAAATAATGATGTATTAAATATGTTATACTGGGAAATTTAGGTATGAAAATTTCGAGCATCTGAACACCCCCCAAATCGCGATTAGAGCGTTATTTAAGGAGATAAATCAATTTAAAGGTTCGGGAAACTCAGCGGCCGACAAGTAATGATGTATGAAATATTTTATACTGGGAAATTTGGGTATGAAAATTTCGAGCATCTGAACACCCCCCAAATCGCGATTAGAGCGTTATTTAAGGAGATAAATCAATTTAAAGGTTCGGGAAACTCAGCGGCCGACAAATAATGATTTATGAACTATGTTATACTGGGAAATTTGGGTATGAAAATTTCGAGCATCTGAACACCCCCCAAATCGCGATTAGAGCGTTATTTAAGGAGATAAATCAATTTAAAGGTTCGGGAAACTCAGCGGCCGACAAGTAATGATGTATTAAATATTTTATACTGGGAAATTTGGGTATGAAAATTTCGAGCATCTGAACACCCCCCAAATCGCGATTAGAGCGTTATTTAAGGAGATAAATCAATTTAAAGGTTCGGGAAACTCAGCGGCCGACAAATAATGATGTATGAAATATGTTATACTGGGAATTTTGGGTATGAAAATTTCGAGCATCTGAACACCCCCCAAATCTCGATTAGAGCGTTATTTAAGGAGATAAATCAATTTAAAGGTTCGGGAAACCCAGCGGCCGACAAATAATGATTTATGAAATATGTTATACTGGGAAATTTGGGTATGAAAATTTCGAGCATCTGAACACCCCCCAAATCGCGATTAGAGCGTTATTTAAGGAGATAAATCAATTTAAAGGTTCGGGAAACTCAGCGGCCGACAAATAATGATTTATGAAATATTTTATACTGGGAAATTTGGGTATGAAAATTTCGAGCATCTGAACACCCCCCAAATCGCGATTAGAGCGTTATTTAAGGAGATAAATCAATTTAAAGGTTCGGGAAACTCAGCGGCCGACAAATAATGATTTATGAAATATGTTATACTGGGAAATTTGGGTATGAAAATTTCGAGCATCTGAACACCCCCCAAATCGCGATTAGAGCGTTATTTAAGGAGATAAATCAATTTAAAGCTTCGGGAAACCCAGCGGCCGACAAATAATGATTTATAAAATATTTTATACTGGGAAATTTGGTTATGAAAATTTCGAGCATCTGAACACCCCCCAAATCGCGATTAGAGCGTTATTTAAGGAGATAAATCAATTTAAAGGTTCGGGAAACTCAGCGGCCGACAAATAATGATTTATGAAATATGTTATACTGGGAAATTTGGGTATGAAAATTTCGAGCATCTGAACACCCCCCAAATCGCGAATAGAGCGTTATTTAAGGAGATAAATCAATTTAAAGGTTCGGGAAACTCAGCGGCCGACAAATAATGATGTATGAAATATGTTATACTGGGAAATTTGGGTATGAAAATTTCGAGCATCTGAACACCCCCCAAATCGCGATTAGAGCGTTATTTAAGGAGATAAATCAATTTAAAGGTTCGGGAAACCCAGCGGCTGACAAATAATGATTTATGAAATATGTTATACTGGGAAATTTGGGTATGAAAATTTCGAGCATCTGAACACCCCCCAAATCGCGATTAGAGCGTTATTTAAGGAGATAAATCAATTTAAAGGTTCGGGAAACTCAGCGGCCGACAAATAATGATTTATGAAATATGTTATACTGGGAAATTTGGGTATGAAAATTTCGAGCATCTGAACACCCCCCAAATCGCGATTAGAGCGTTATTTAAGGAGATAAATCAATTTAAAGGTTCGGGAAACTCAGCGGCCGACAAATAATGATTTATGAAATATGTTATACTGGGAAATTTGGGTATGAAAATTTCGAGCATCTGAACACCCCCCAAATCGCGATTAGAGCGTTATTTAAGAAGATAAATCAATTTAAAGGTTCGGGAAACCCAGCGGCCGACAAATAATGATTTATGAAATATGTTATACTGGGAAATTTGGGTATGAAAATTTCGAGCATCTGAACACCCCCCAAATCGCGATTAGAGCGTTATTTAAGGAGATAAATCAATTTAAAGGTTCGGGAAACTCAGCGGCCGACAAATAATGATTTATGAAATATGTTATACTGGGAAATTTGGGTATGAAAATTTCGAGCATCTGAACACCCCCCAAATCGCGATTAGAGCGTTATTTAAGAAGATAAATCAATTTAAAGGTTCGGGAAACCCAGCGGCCGACAAATAATGATTTATGAAATATGTTATACTGGGAAATTTGGGTATGAAAATTTCGAGCATCTGAACACCCCCCAAATCGCGATTAGAGCGTTATTTAAGGAGATAAATCAATTTAAAGGTTCGGGAAACTCAGCGGCCGACAAATAATGATTTATGAAATATGTTATACTGGGAAATTTGGGTATGAAAATTTCGAGCATCTGAACACCCCCCAAATCGCGATTAGAGCGTTATTTAAGGAGATAAATCAATTTAAAGGTTCGGGAAACTCAGCGGCCGACAAATAATGATTTATGAAATATGTTATACTGGGAAATTTGGGTATGAAAATTTCGAGCATCTGAACACCCCCCAAATCGCGATTAGAGCGTTATTTAAGGAGATAAATCAATTTAAAGGTTCGGGAAACTCAGCGGCCGACAAATAATGATTTATGAAATATGTTATACTGGGAAATTTGGGTATGAAAATTTCGAGCATCTGAACACCCCCCAAATCGCGATTAGAGCGTTATTTAAGGAGATAAATCAATTTAAAGGTTCGGGAAACTCAGCGGCCGACAAATAATGATTTATGAAATATGTTATACTGGGAAATTTGGGTATGAAAATTTCGAGCATCTGAACACCCCCCAAATCGCGATTAGAGCGTTATTTAAGGAGATAAATCAATTTAAAGCTTCGGGAAACCCAGCGGCCGACAAATAATGATTTATGAAATATTTTATACTGGGAAATTTGGTTATGAAAATTTCGAGCATCTGAACACCCCCCAAATCGCGATTAGAGCGTTATTTAAGGAGATAAATCAATTTAAAGGTTCGGGAAACTCAGCGGCCGACAAATAATGATTTATTAAATATGTTATACTGGGAAATTTGGGTATGAAAATTTCGAGCATGTGAACACCCCCCAAATCGCGATTAGAGCGTTATTTAAGGAGATAAATCAATTTAAAGGTTCGGGAAACTCAGCGGCCGACAAATAATGATGTATGAAATATGTTATACTGGGAAATTTGGGTATGAAAATTTCGAGCATCTGAACACCCCCCAAATCGCGATTAGAGCGTTATTTAAGGAGATAAATCAATTTAAAGGTTCGGGAAACTCAGCGGCCGACAAATAATGATTTATGAAATATGTTATACTGGGAAATTTGGGTATGAAAATTTCGAGCATCTGAACACCCCCCAAATCGCGATTAGAGCGTTATTTAAGGAGATAAATCAATTTAAAGGTTCGGGAAACCCAGCGGCTGACAAATAATGATTTATGAAATATGTTATACTGGGAAATTTGGGTATGAAAATTTCGAGCATCTGAACACCCCCCAAATCGCGATTAGAGCGTTATTTAAGGAGATAAATCAATTTAAAGGTTCGGGAAACTCAGCGGCCGACAAATAATGATTTATGAAATATGTTATACTGGGAAATTTGGGTATGAAAATTTCGAGCATCTGAACACCCCCCAAATCGCGATTAGAGCGTTATTTAAGGAGATAAATCAATTTAAAGGTTCGGGAAACTCAGCGGCCGACAAATAATGATTTATGAAATATTTTATACTGGGAAATTTGGTTATGAAAATTTCGAGCATGTGAACACCCCCCAAATCGCGATTAGAGCGTTATTTAAGGAGACAAATCAATTTAAAGGTTCGGGAAACTCAGCGGCCGACAAATAATGATGTATGAAATATGTTATACTGAGAAATTTGGGTATGAAAATTTCGAGCATCTGAACACCCCCCAAATCGCGATTAGAGCGTTATTTAAGGAGATAAATCAATTTAAAGGTTCGGGAAACTCAGCGGCCGACAAATAATGATTTATGAAATATGTTATACTGGGAAATTTGGGTATGAAAATTTCGAGCATCTGAACACCCCCCAAATCGCGATTAGAGCGTTATTTAAGAAGATAAATCAATTTAAAGGTTCGGGAAACCCAGCGGCCGACAAATAATGATTTATGAAATATGTTATACTGGGAAATTTGGTTGTGAAAATTTCGAGCATCTGAACACCCCCCGAATCGCGATTAGAGCGTTATTTAAGGAGATAAATCAATTAAAAGGTTCGGGAAACTCAGCGGCCGACAAATAATGATTTATGAAATATGTTATACTGGGAAATTTGGGTATGAAAATTTCGAGCATCTGAACACCCCCCAAATCGCGAATAGAGCGTTATTTAAGGAGATAAATCAATTTAAAGGTTCGGGAAACTCAGCGGCCGACAAGTAATGATGTATTAAATATTTTATACTGGGAAATTTGGGTATGAAAATTTCGAGCATCTGAACACCCCCCAAATCGCGATTAGAGCGTTATTTAAGGAGATAAATCAATTTAAAGGTTCGGGAAACTCAGCGGCCGACAAATAATGATGTATGAAATATGTTATACTGGGAAATTTGGGTATGAAAATTTCGAGCATCTGAACACCCCCCAAATCGCGATTAGAGCGTTATTTAAGGAGATAAATCAATTTAAAGGTTCGGGAAACCCAGCGGCCGACAAATAATGAGTTATGAAATATGTTATACTGGGAAATTTGGGTATGAAAATTTCGAGCATCTGAACACCCCCCAGATCGCGATTAGAGCGTTATTTAAGGAGATAAATCAATTTAAAGGTTCGGGAAACTCAGCGGCCGACAAGTAATGATGTATTAAATATTTTATACTGGGAAATTTGGGTATGAAAATTTCGAGCATCTGAACACCCCCCAAATCGCGATTAGAGCGTTATTTAAGGAGATAAATCAATTTAAAGGTTCGGGAAACTCAGCGGCCGACAAGTAATGATGTATTAAATATTTTATACTGGTAAATTTGGGTATGAAAATTTCGAGCATCTGAACACCCCCCAAATCGCGATTAGAGCGTTATTTAAGGAGACAAATCAATTTAAAGGTTCGGGAAACTCAGCGGCCGACAAATAATGATGTATGAAATATGTTATACTGGGAAATTTGGGTATGAAAATTTCGAGCATCTGAACACCCCCCAAATCGCGATTAGAGCGTTATTTAAGGAGATAAATCAATTTAAAGGTTCGGGAAACTCAGCGGCCGACAAATAATGATTTATGAAATATTTTATACTGGGAAATTTGGTTATGAAAATTTCGAGCATCTGAACACCCCCCGAATCGCGATTAGAGCGTTATTTAAGGAGATAAATCAATTTAAAGGTTCGGGAAACTCAGCGACCGACAAGTAATGATGTATTAAATATTTTATACTGGTAAATTTGGGTATGAAAATTTCGAGCATCTGAACACCCCCCAAATCGCGATTAGAGCGTTATTTAAGGAGACAAATCAATTTAAAGGTTCGGGAAACTCAGCGGCCGACAAATAATGATGTATGAAATATGTTATACTGGGAAATTTGGGTATGAAAATTTCGAGCATCTGAACACCCCCCAAATCGCGATTAGAGCGTTATTTAAGGAGATAAATCAATTTAAAGGTTCGGGAAACTCAGCGGCCGACAAATAATGATTTATGAAATATGTTATACTGGGAAATTTGGGTATGAAAATTTCGAGCATCTGAACACCCCCCAAATCGCGATTAGAGCGTTATTTAAGGAGATAAATCAATTTAAAGGTTCGGGAAACTCAGCGGCCGACAAATAATGATTTATGAAATATGTTATACTGGGAAATTTGGGTATGAAAATTTCGAGCATCTGAACACCCCCCAAATCGCGATTAGAGCGTTATTTAAGGAGACAAATCAATTTAAAGGTTCGGGAAACTCAGCGGCCGACAAATAATGATGTATGAAATATGTTATACTGGGAAATTTGGGTATGAAAATTTCGAGCATCTGAACACCCCCCGAATCGCGATTAGAGCGTTATTTAAGGAGATAAATCAATTTAAAGGTTCGGGAAACCCAGCGGCTGACAAATAATGATTTATGAAATATGTTATACTGGGAAATTTGGGTATGAAAATTTCGAGCATCTGAACACCCCCCAAATCGCGATTAGAGCGTTATTTAAGGAGATAAATCAATTTAAAGGTTCGGGAAACTCAGCGGCCGACAAATAATGATTTATGAAATATTTTATACTGGGAAATTTGGTTATGAAAATTTCGAGCATCTGAACACCCCCCGAATCGCGATTAGAGCGTTATTTAAGGAGATAAATCAATTTAAAGGTTCGGGAAACTCAGCGACCGACAAGTAATGATGTATTAAATATTTTATACTGGTAAATTTGGGTATGAAAATTTCGAGCATCTGAACACCCCCCAAATCGCGATTAGAGCGTTATTTAAGGAGACAAATCAATTTAAAGGTTCGGGAAACTCAGCGGCCGACAAATAATGATGTATGAAATATGTTATACTGGGAAATTTGGGTATGAAAATTTCGAGCATCTGAACACCCCCCAAATCGCGATTAGAGCGTTATTTAAGGAGATAAATCAATTTAAAGGTTCGGGAAACTCAGCGGCCAACAAATAATGATTTATGAAATATGTTATACTGGGAAATTTGGGTATGAAAATTTCGAGCATCTGAACACCCCCCAAATCGCGATTAGAGCGTTATTTAAGAAGATAAATCAATTTAAAGGTTCGGGAAACCCAGCGGCCGACAAATAATGATTTATGAAATATGTTATACTGGGAAATTTGGTTGTGAAAATTTCGAGCATCTGAACACCCCCCGAATCGCGATTAGAGCGTTATTTAAGGAGATAAATCAATTAAAAGGTTCGGGAAACTCAGCGGCCGACAAATAATGATTTATGAAATATGTTATACTGGGAAATTTGGGTATGAAAATTTCGAGCATCTGAACACCCCCCAAATCGCGAATAGAGCGTTATTTAAGGAGATAAATCAATTTAAAGGTTCGGGAAACTCAGCGGCCGACAAGTAATGATGTATTAAATATTTTATACTGGGAAATTTGGGTATGAAAATTTCGAGCATCTGAACACCCCCCAAATCGCGATTAGAGCGTTATTTAAGGAGATAAATCAATTTAAAGGTTCGGGAAACTCAGCGGCCGACAAATAATGATGTATGAAATATGTTATACTGGGAAATTTGGGTATGAAAATTTCGAGCATCTGAACACCCCCCAAATCGCGATTAGAGCGTTATTTAAGGAGATAAATCAATTTAAAGGTTCGGGAAACCCAGCGGCCGACAAATAATGATTTATGAAATATGTTATACTGGGAAATTTGGGTATGAAAATTTCGAGCATCTGAACACCCCCCAAATCGCGATTAGAGCGTTATTTAAGGAGATAAATCAATTTAAAGGTTCGGGAAACTCAGCGGCCGACAAATAATGATTTATGAAATATGTTATACTGGGAAATTTGGGTATGAAAATTTCGAGCATCTGAACACCCCCCAAATCGCGATTAGAGCGTTATTTAAGGAGATAAATCAATTTAAAGGTTCGGGAAACTCAGCGGCCGACAAATAATGATTTATGAAATATGTTATACTGGGAAATTTGGGTATGAAAATTTCGAGCATCTGAACACCCCCCAAATCGCGATTAGAGCGTTATTTAAGGAGATAAATCAATTTAAAGGTTCGGGAAACTCAGCGGCCGACAAATAATGATTTATGAAATATGTTATACTGGGAAATTTGGGTATGAAAATTTCGAGCATCTGAACACCCCCCAAATCGCGATTAGAGCGTTATTTAAGGAGATAAATCAATTTAAAGGTTCGGGAAACTCAGCGGCCGACAAATAATGATTTATGAAATATGTTATACTGGGAAATTTGGGTATGAAAATTTCGAGCATCTGAACACCCCCCAAATCGCGATTAGAGCGTTATTTAAGGAGATAAATCAATTTAAAGCTTCGGGAAACCCAGCGGCCGACAAATAATGATTTATGAAATATTTTATACTGGGAAATTTGGTTATGAAAATTTCGAGCATCTGAACACCCCCCAAATCGCGATTAGAGCGTTATTTAAGGAGATAAATCAATTTAAAGGTTCGGGAAACTCAGCGGCCGACAAATAATGATTTATTAAATATGTTATACTGGGAAATTTGGGTATGAAAATTTCGAGCATGTGAACACCCCCCAAATCGCGATTAGAGCGTTATTTAAGGAGATAAATCAATTTAAAGGTTCGGGAAACTCAGCGGCCGACAAATAATGATTTATGAAATATGTTATACTGGGAAATTTGGGTATGAAAATTTCGAGCATCTGAACACCCCCCAAATCGCGATTAGAGCGTTATTTAAGGAGATAAATCAATTTAAAGGTTCGGGAAACTCAGCGGCCGACAAATAATGATTTATGAAATATGTTATACTGGGAAATTTGGGTATGAAAATTTCGAGCATCTGAACACCCCCCAAATCGCGATTAGAGCGTTATTTAAGGAGATAAATCAATTTAAAGCTTCGGGAAACCCAGCGGCCGACAAATAATGATTTATGAAATATTTTATACTGGGAAATTTGGTTATGAAAATTTCGAGCATCTGAACACCCCCCAAATCGCGATTAGAGCGTTATTTAAGGAGATAAATCAATTTAAAGGTTCGGGAAACTCAGCGGCCGACAAATAATGATTTATTAAATATGTTATACTGGGAAATTTGGGTATGAAAATTTCGAGCATGTGAACACCCCCCAAATCGCGATTAGAGCGTTATTTAAGGAGATAAATCAATTTAAAGGTTCGGGAAACTCAGCGGCCGACAAATAATGATTTATGAAATATGTTATACTGGGAAATTTGGGTATGACAATTTCGAGCATCTGAACACCCCCCAAATCGCGATTAGAGCGTTATTTAAGGAGATAAATCAATTTAAAGGTTCGGGAAACTCAGCGGCCGACAAATAATGATTTATGAAATATGTTATACTGGGAAATTTGGGTATGAAAATTTCGAGCATGTGAACACCCCCCAAATCGCGATTAGAGCGTTATTTAAGGAGATAAATCAATTTAAAGATTTGGGAAACCCAGTGGCCGATAAATAATGATGTATTAAATATTTTATACTGGGAAATATGGGTATGCAAATTTCGAGCATCTGAACACCCCCCAAATCGCGATTAGAGCGTTATTTAAGGAGATAAATCAATTTAAAGGTTCGGGAAACTCAGCGGCCGACAAATAATGATTTATGAAATATGTTATACTGGGAAATTTGGGTATGAAAATTTCGAGCATCTGAACACCCCCCAAATCGCGATTAGAGCGTTATTTAAGGAGATAAATCAATTTAAAGATTTGGGAAACCCAGTGGCCGATAAATAATGATGTATTAAATATTTTATACTGGGAAATTTGGGTATGCAAATTTCGAGCATCTGAACACCCCCCAAATCGCGATTAGAGCGTTATTTAAGGAGATAAATCAATTTAAAGGTTCGGGAAACTCAGCGGCCGACAAATAATGATTTATGAAATATGTTATACTGGGAAATTTGGGTATGAAAATTTCGAGCATCTGAACACCCCCCAAATCGCGATTAGAGCGTTATTTAAGGAGATAAATCAATTTAAAGGTTCGGGAAACTCAGCGGCCGACAAATAATGATTTATGAAATATGTTATACTGGGAAATTTGGGTATGAAAATTTCGAGCATCTGAACACCCCCCAAATCGCGATTAGAGCGTTATTTAAGGAGATAAATCAATTTAAAGGTTCGGGAAACTCAGCGGCCGACAAATAATGATTTATGAAATATTTTATACTGGGAAATTTGGGTATGAAAATTTCGAGCATCTGAACACCCCCCAAATCGCGATTAGAGCGTTATTTAAGGAGATAAATCAATTTAAAGGTTCGGGAAACTCAGCGGCCGACAAATAATGATTTATGAAATATGTTATACTGGGAAATTTGGGTATGAAAATTTCGAGCATCTGAACACCCCCCAAATCGCGATTAGAGCGTTATTTAAGGAGATAAATCAATTTAAAGGTTCGGGAAACTCAGCGGCCGACAAATAATGATTTATGAAATATTTTATACTGGGAAATTTGGGTATGAAAATTTCGAGCATCTGAACACCCCCCAAATCGCGATTAGAGCGTTATTTAAGGAGATAAATCAATTTAAAGGTTCGGGAAACTCAGCGGCCGACAAATAATGATTTATGAAATATGTTATACTGGGAAATTTGGGTATGAAAATTTCGAGCATCTGAACACCCCCCAAATCGCGATTAGAGCGTTATTTAAGGAGATAAATCAATTTAAAGATTTGGGAAACCCAGTGGCCGATAAATAATGATGTATTAAATATTTTATACTGGGAAATTTGGGTATGAAAATTTCGAGCATCTGAACACCCCCCAAATCGCGATTAGAGCGTTATTTAAGGAGATAAATCAATTTAAAGGTTCGGGAAACTCAGCGGCCGACAAATAATGATTTATGAAATATGTTATACTGGGAAATTTGGGTATGAAAATTTCGAGCATCTGAACACCCCCCAAATCGCGATTAGAGCGTTATTTAAGGAGATAAATCAATTTAAAGGTTCGGGAAACCCAGCGGCCGACAAATAATCATTTATGAAACATTTTATACTGGAAAATTTAGGTTCAAAAATTTCGAGCATCTGAACACCCCCCAAATCGTGATTAGAGCGTTATTTAAGGAGATAAATCAATTTAAAGGTTCGGGAAACCCAGCGGCCGACAAATAATGATTTATGAAATATTTTATACTGGGAAATTTTGGGAATGAAAATTTCGAGCATCTGAACACCCCCCAAATCGCGATTAGAGCGTTATTTAAGGAGATAAATCAATTTAAAGGTTCGGGAAACTCAGCGGCCGACAAATAATGATTTATAAAATATTTTATACTGGGAAACTTGGGTATGAAAATTTCGAGCATCTGAACACCCCCCAAATCGCGATTAGAGCGTTATTTAAGGAGATAAATCAATTTAAAGGTTCGGGAAACTCAGCGGCCGACAAATAATGATTTATAAAATATTTTATACTGGGAAATTTGGTTATGAAAATTTCGAGCATCTGAACACCCCCCAAATCGCGATTAGAGCGTTATTTAAGGAGATAAATCAATTTAAAGGTTCGGGAAACTCAGCGGCCGACAAATAATGATTTATAAAATATTTTATACTGGGAAACTTGGGTATGAAAATTTCGAGCATCTGAACACCCCCCAAATCGCGATTAGAGCGTTATTTAAGGAGATAAATCAATTTAAAGGTTCGGGAAACTCAGCGGCCGACAAATAATGATTTATAAAATATTTTATACTGGGAAATTTGGGTATGAAAATTTCGAGCATCTGAACACCCCCCAAATCGCGATTAGAGCGTTATTTAAGGAGATAAATCAATTTAAAGGTTCGGGAAACTCAGCGGCCGACAAATAATGATTTATAAAATATTTTATACTGGGAAATTTGGGTATGAAAATTTCGAGCATCTGAACACCCCCCAAATCGTGATTAGAGCGTTATTTAAGGAGATAAATCAATTTAAAGATTTGGGAAACCCAGCGGCCGACAAATAATGATTTATGAAATATTTTATACTGGGAAATTTGGGTATGAAAATTTCGAGCATCTGAACACCCCCCAAATTGCGATTAGAGCGTTATTTAAGGAGATAAATCAATTTAAAGGTTCGGGAAACCCAGCGGCCGACAAATAATCATTTATGAAACATTTTATACTGGAAAATTTAGGTTCGAAAATTTCGAGCATCTGAACACCCCCCAAATCGTGATTAGAGCGTTATTTAAGGAGATAAATCAATTTAAAGATTTGGGAAACCCAGCGGCCGACAAATAATGATTTATGAAATATTTTATACTGGGAAATTTGGGTATGAAAATTTCGAGCATCTGAACACCCCCCAAATCGCGATTAGAGCGTTATTTAAGGAGATAAATCAATTTAAAGGTTCGGGAAACCCAGCGGCCGACAAATAATGATTTATGAAATATTTTATACTGGGAATTTTGGGAATGAAAATTTCGAGCATCTGAACACCCCCAAATCGCGATTAGAGCGTTATTTAAGGAGATAAATCAATTTAAAGGTTCGGGAAACCCAGCGGCCGACAAATAATCATTTATGAAACATTTTATACTGGAAAATTTAGGTTCGAAAATTTCGAGCATCTGAACACCCCCCAAATCGCGATTAGAGCGTTATTTAAGGAGATAAATCAATTTAAAGGTTCGGGAAACCCAGCGGTCAACAAATAATGATTTATGAAATATTTTATACTGGGAATTTTGGGAATGAAAATTTCGAGCATCTGAACACCCCCCAAATCGCGATTAGAGCGTTATTTAAGGAGATAAATCAATTTAAAGGTTCGGGAAACCCAGCGGCCGACAAATAATCATTTATGAAACATTTTATACTGGGAAATTTAGGTTCGAAAATTTCGAGCATCTGAACACCCCCCAAATCGTGATTAGAGCCTTATTTAAGGAGATAAATCAATTTAAAGGTTCGGGAAACCCAGCGGCCAACAAATAATGATTTATGAAATATTTTATAATGGGAATTTTGGGAATGAAAATTTCGAGCATCTGAACACCCCCCAAATCGCGATTAGAGCGTTATTTAAGGAGATAAATCAATTTAAAGGTTCGGGAAACCCAGCGGCCGACAAATAATCATTTATGAAACATTTTATACTGGAAAATTTAGGTTCAAAAATTTCGAGCATCTGAACACCCCCCAAATCGTGATTAGAGCGTTATTTAAGGAGATAAATCAATTTAAAGATTTGGGAAACCCAGCGGCCGACAAATAATGATTTATGAAATATTTTATACTGGGAATTTTGGGAATGAAAATTTCGAGCATCTGAACACCCCCCAAATCGCGATTAGAGCGTTATTTAAGGAGATAAATCAATTTAAAGGTTCGGGAAACCCAGCGGCCGACAAATAATCATTTATGAAACATTTTATACTGGAAAATTTAGGTTCGAAAATTTCGAGCATCTGAACACCCCCCAAATCGCGATTAGAGCGTTATTTAAGGAGATAAATCAATTTAAAGATTTGGGAAACCCAGCGGCCGACAAATAATGATTTATGAAATATTTTATACTGGGAATTTTGGGAATGAAAATTTCGAGCATCTGAACACCCCCCAAATCGCGATTAGAGCGTTATTTAAGGAGATAAATCAATTTAAAGGTTCGGGAAACCCAGCGGCCGACAAATAATCATTTATGAAACATTTTATACTGGAAAATTTAGGTTCGAAAATTTCGAGCATCTGAACACCCCCCAAATCGCGATTAGAGCGTTATTTAAGGAGATAAATCAATTTAAAGGTTCGGGAAACTCAGCGGCCGACAAATAATGATTTATAAAATATTTTATACTGGGAAATTTGGGTATGAAAATTTCGAGCATCTGAACACCCCCCAAATCGCGATTAGAGCGTTATTTAAGGAGATAAATCAATTTAAAGGTTCGGGAAACTCAGCGGCCGACAAATAATGATTTATAAAATATTTTATACTGGAAAATTTAGGTTCGAAAATTTCGAGCATCTGAACACCCCCCAAATCGTGATTAGAGCGTTATTTAAGGAGATAAATCAATTTAAAGATTTGGGAAACCCAGCGGCCGACAAATAATGATTTATGAAATATTTTATACTGGGAAATTTGGGTATGAAAATTTCGAGCATCTGAACACCCCCCAAATCGCGATTAGAGCGTTATTTAAGGAGATAAATCAATTTAAAGGTTCGGGAAACCCAGCGGCCGACAAATAATGATTTATGAAATATTTTATACTGGGAATTTTGGGAATGAAAATTTCGAGCATCTGAACACCCCCCAAATCGCGATTAGAGCGTTATTTAAGGAGATAAATCAATTTAAAGGTTCGGGAAACCCAGCGGCCGACAAATAATCATTTATGAAACATTTTATACTGAAAATTTAGGTTCAAAAATTTCGAGCATCTGAACACCCCCCAAATCGTGATTAGAGCGTTATTTAAGGAGATAAATCAATTTTAAGGTTCGGGAAACCCAGCGGCCAACAAATAATGATTTATGAAATATTTTATACTGGGAATTTTGGGAATGAAAATTTCGAGCATCTGAACACCCCCCAAATCGCGATTAGAGCATTATTTAAGGAGATAAATCAATTTAAAGATTCGGGAAACCCAGCGGCCGACAAATAATCATTTATGAAACATTTTATACTGGGAAATTTAGGTTCGAAAATTTCGAGCATCTGAACACCCCCCAAATCGTGATTAGAGCCTTATTTAAGGAGATAAATCAATTTAAAGGTTCGGGAAACCCAGCGGCCAACAAATAATGATTTATGAAATATTTTATACTGGGAATTTTGGGAATGAAAATTTCGAGCATCTGAACACCCCCCAAATCGCGATTAGAGCGTTATTTAAGGAGATAAATCAATTTAAAGGTTCGGGAAACCCAGCGGCCGACAAATAATCATTTATGAAACATTTTATACTGGAAAATTTAGGTTCAAAAATTTCGAGCATCTGAACACCCCCCAAATCGTGATTAGAGCGTTATTTAAGGAGATAAATCAATTTAAAGGTTCGGGAAACCCAGCGGCCGACAAATAATGATTTATGAAATATTTTATACTGGGAATTTTGGGAATGAAAATTTCGAGCATCTGAACACCCCCCAAATCGCGATTAGAGCGTTATTTAAGGAGATAAATCAATTTAAAGGTTCGGGAAACCCAGCGGCCGACAAATAATCATTTATGAAACATTTTATACTGGAAAATTTAGGTTCAAAAATTTCGAGCATCTGAACACCCCCCAAATCGTGATTAGAGCGTTATTTAAGGAGATAAATCAATTTAAAGATTTGGGAAACCCAGCGGCCGACAAATAATGATATATGAAATATTTTATACTGGGAAATTTGGGTATGAAAATTTCGAGCATCTGAACACCCCCCAAATCGCGATTAGAGCGTTATTTAAGGAGATAAATCAATTTAAAGGTTCGGGAAACCCAGCGGCCGACAAATAATCATTTATGAAACATTTTATACTGGAAAATTTAGGTTCGAAAATTTCGAGCATCTGAACACCCCCCAAATCGTGATTAGAGCGTTATTTAAGGAGATAAATCAATTTAAAGGTTCGGGAAACCCAGCGGCCGACAAATAATGATTTATGAAATATTTTTTACTGGGAATTTTGGGTATGAAAATTTTGAGCATCTGAACACCCCCCAAATCGCGATTAGAGCGTTATTTAAGGAGATAAATCAATTTAAAGGTTCGGGAAACCCAGCGGCCGACAAATAATCATTTATGAAACATTTTATACTGGAAAATTTAGGTTCGAAAATTTCGAGCATCTGAACACCCCCCAAATCGTGATTAGAGCGTTATTTAAGGAGATAAATCAATTTAAAGGTTCGGGAAACCCAGCGGCCGACAAATAATGATTTATGAAATATTTTATACTGGGAAATTTGGGTATGAAAATTTCGAGCATCTGAACACCCCCCAAATCGCGATTAGAGCGTTATTTAAGGAGATAAATCAATTTAAAGATTTGGGAAACCCAGCGGCCGACAAATAATGATTTATGAAATATTTTAGGCTGGGAAATTTGCTTATGAAAATTTCGAGCATCTGAACACCCCCCAAATCGCGATTAGAGCGTTATTTAAGGAGATAAATCAATTTAAAGGTTCGGGAAACTCAGCGGCCGACAAATAATGATTTATGAAATATGTTATACTGGGAAATTTGGGTATGAAAATTTCGAGCATCTGAACACCCCCCAAATCGCGATTAGAGCGTTATTTAAGGAGATAAATCAATTTAAAGGTTCGGGAAACTCAGCGGCCGACAAATAATGATTTATGAAATATGTTATACTGGGAAATTTGGGTATGAAAATTTCGAGCATCTGAACACCCCCCAAATCGCGATTAGAGCGTTATTTAAGGAGATAAATCAATTTAAAGGTTCGGGAAACCCAGCGGCCGACAAATAATGATTTATGAAATATTTTATACTGGGAATTTTGGGAATGAAAATTTCGAGCATCTGAACACCCCCCAAATCGCGATTAGAGCGTTATTTAAGGAGATAAATCAATTTAAAGGTTCGGGAAACCCAGCGGCCGACAAATAATCATTAATGAAACATTTTATACTGAAAATTTAGGTTCAAAAATTTCGAGCATCTGAACACCCCCCAAATCGTGATTAGAGCGTTATTTAAGGAGATAAATCAATTTTAAGGTTCGGGAAACCCAGCGGCCGACAAATAATGATTTATGAAATATTTTATACTGGGAATTTTGGGAATGAAAATTTCGAGCATCTGAACACCCCCCAAATCGCGATTAGAGCGTTATTTAAGGAGATAAATCAATTTAAAGGTTCGGGAAACCCAGCGGCCGACAAATAATCATTTATGAAACATTTTATACTGGAAAATTTAGGTTCGAAAATTTCGAGCATCTGAACACCCCCCAAATCGTGATTAGAGCTTTATTTAAGGAAATAAATCAATTTAAAGGTTCGGGAAACCCAGCGGCCGACAAATAATGATTAATAAAATATTTTATACTGGGAATTTTGGGAATGAAAATTTCGAGCATCTGAACACCCCCCAAATCGCGATTAGAGCGTTATTTAAGGAGATAAATCAATTTAAAGGTTCGGGAAACCCAGCGGCCGACAAATAATGATTTATAAAATATTTTATACTGGAAAATTTAGGTTCGAAAATTTCGAGCATCTGAACACCCTCCAAATCGTGATTAGAGCGTTATTTAAGGAGATAAATCAATTTAAAGGTTCGGGAAACCCAGCGGCCGACAAATAATGATTTATAAAATATTTTATACTGGGAAATTTGGGTATGAAAATTTCGAGCATCTGAACACCCCCCAAATCGCGATTAGAGCGTTATTTAAGGAGATAAATCAATTTAAAGGTTCGGGAAACCCAGCGGCCGACAAATAATGATTTATGAAATATTTTATACTGGGAATTTTGGGAATGAAAATTTCGAGCATCTGAACACCCCCCAAATCGCGATTAGAGCGTTATTTAAGGAGATAAATCAATTTAAAGGTTCGGGAAACCCAGCGGCCGACAAATAATCATTTATGAAACATTTTATACTGAAAATTTAGGTTCAAAAATTTCGAGCATCTGAACACCCCCCAAATCGTGATTAGAGCGTTATTTAAGGAGATAAATCAATTTTAAGGTTCGGGAAACCCAGCGGCCAACAAATAATGATTTATGAAATATTTTATACTGGGAATTTTGGGAATGAAAATTTCGAGCATCTGAACACCCCCCAAATCGCGATTAGAGCGTTATTTAAGGAGATAAATCAATTTAAAGGTTCGGGAAACCCAGCGGCCGACAAATAATCATTTATGAAACATTTTATACTGGGAAATTTAGGTTCGAAAATTTCGAGCATCTGAACACCCCCCAAATCGTGATTAGAGCCTTATTTAAGGAGATAAATCAATTTAAAGGTTCGGGAAACCCAGCGGCCAACAAATAATGATTTATGAAATATTTTATACTGGGAATTTTGGGAATGAAAATTTCGAGCATCTGAACACCCCCCAAATCGCGATTAGAGCGTTATTTAAGGAGATAAATCAATTTAAAGGTTCGGGAAACCCAGCGGCCGACAAATAATCATTTATGAAACATTTTATACTGGAAAATTTAGGTTCAAAAATTTCGAGCATCTGAACACCCCCCAAATCGTGATTAGAGCGTTATTTAAGGAGATAAATCAATTTAAAGGTTCGGGAAACCCAGCGGCCGACAAATAATGATTTATGAAATATTTTATACTGGGAATTTTGGGAATGAAAATTTCGAGCATCTGAACACCCCCCAAATCGCGATTAGAGCGTTATTTAAGGAGATAAATCAATTTAAAGGTTCGGGAAACCCAGCGGCCGACAAATAATGATTTATGAAATATTTTTTACTGGGAATTTTGGGTATGAAAATTTTGAGCATCTGAACACCCCCCAAATCGCGATTAGAGCGTTATTTAAGGAGATAAATCAATTTAAAGGTTCGGGAAACCCAGCGGCCGACAAATAATCATTTATGAAACATTTTATACTGGAAAATTTAGGTTCAAAAATTTCGAGCATCTGAACACCCCCCAAATCGTGATTAGAGCGTTATTTAAGGAGATAAATCAATTTTAAGGTTCGGGAAACCCAGCGGCCAACAAATAATGATTTATGAAATATTTTATACTGGGAATTTTGGGAATGAAAATTTCGAGCATCTGAACACCCCCCAAATCGCGATTAGAGCGTTATTTAAGGAGATAAATCAATTTAAAGGTTCGGGAAACCCAGCGGCCAACAAATAATGATTTATGAAATATTTTATACTGGGAATTTTGGGAATGAAAATTTCGAGCATCTGAACACCCCCCAAATCGCGATTAGAGCGTTATTTAAGGAGATAAATCAATTTAAAGGTTCGGGAAACCCAGCGGCCGACAAATAATCATTTATGAAACATTTTATACTGAAAATTTAGGTTCAAAAATTTCGAGCATCTGAACACCCCCCAAATCGTGATTAGAGCGTTATTTAAGGAGATAAATCAATTTTAAGGTTCGGGAAACCCAGCGGCCAACAAATAATGATTTATGAAATATTTTATACTGGGAATTTTGGGAATGAAAATTTCGAGCATCTGAACACCCCCCAAATCGCGATTAGAGCGTTATTTAAGGAGATAAATCAATTTAAAGGTTCGGGAAACCCAGCGGCCGACAAATAATCATTTATGAAACATTTTATACTGGGAAATTTAGGTTCGAAAATTTCGAGCATCTGAACACCCCCCAAATCGTGATTAGAGCCTTATTTAAGGAGATAAATCAATTTAAAGGTTCGGGAAACCCAGCGGCCAACAAATAATGATTTATGAAATATTTTATACTGGGAATTTTGGGAATGAAAATTTCGAGCATCTGAACACCCCCCAAATCGCGATTAGAGCGTTATTTAAGGAGATAAATCAATTTAAAGGTTCGGGAAACCCAGCGGCCGACAAATAATGATTTATAAAATATTTTATACTGGAAAATTTAGGTTCGAAAATTTCGAGCATCTGAACACCCTCCAAATCGTGATTAGAGCGTTATTTAAGGAGATAAATCAATTTAAAGGTTCGGGAAACCCAGCGGCCGACAAATAATGATTTATAAAATATTTTATACTGGGAAATTTGGGTATGAAAATTTCGAGCATCTGAACACCCCCCAAATCGCGATTAGAGCGTTATTTAAGGAGATAAATCAATTTAAAGGTTCGGGAAACCCAGCGGCCGACAAATAATCATTTATGAAACATTTTATACTGGAAAATTTAGGTTCGAAAATTTCGAGCATCTGAACACCCCCCAAATCGTGATTAGAGCGTTATTTAAGGAGATAAATCAATTTAAAGGTTCGGGAAACCCAGCGGCCGACAAATAATGATTTATAAAATATTTTATACTGGGAAATTTGGGTATGAAAATTTCGAGCATCTGAACACCCCCCAAATCGCGATTAGAGCGTTATTTAAGGAGATAAATCAATTTAAAGGTTCGGGAAACCCAGCGGCCGACAAATAATGATTTATGAAATATTTTATACTGGGAATTTTGGGAATGAAAATTTCGAGCATCTGAACACCCCCCAAATCGCGATTAGAGCGTTATTTAAGGAGATAAATCAATTTAAAGGTTCGGGAAACCCAGCGGCCGACAAATAATCATTTATGAAACATTTTATACTGAAAATTTAGGTTCAAAAATTTCGAGCATCTGAACACCCCCCAAATCGTGATTAGAGCGTTATTTAAGGAGATAAATCAATTTTAAGGTTCGGGAAACCCAGCGGCCAACAAATAATGATTTATGAAATATTTTATACTGGGAATTTTGGGAATGAAAATTTCGAGCATCTGAACACCCCCCAAATCGCGATTAGAGCGTTATTTAAGGAGATAAATCAATTTAAAGGTTCGGGAAACCCAGCGGCCGACAAATAATGATTTATAAAATATTTTATACTGGAAAATTTAGGTTCGAAAATTTCGAGCATCTGAACACCCCCCAAATCGTGATTAGAGCGTTATTTAAGGAGATAAATCAATTTAAAGGTTCGGGAAACCCAGCGGCCGACAAATAATGATTTATGAAATATTTTATACTGGGAATTTTGGGAATGAAAATTTCGAGCATCTGAACACCCCCCAAATCGCGATTAGAGCGTTATTTAAGGAGATAAATCAATTTAAAGGTTCGGGAAACCCAGCGGCCGACAAATAATGATTTATGAAATATTTTTTACTGGGAATTTTGGGTATGAAAATTTTGAGCATCTGAACACCCCCCAAATCGCGATTAGAGCGTTATTTAAGGAGATAAATCAATTTAAAGGTTCGGGAAACCCAGCGGCCGACAAATAATCATTTATGAAACATTTTATACTGGAAAATTTAGGTTCAAAAATTTCGAGCATCTGAACACCCCCCAAATCGTGATTAGAGCGTTATTTAAGGAGATAAATCAATTTTAAGGTTCGGGAAACCCAGCGGCCAACAAATAATGATTTATGAAATATTTTATACTGGGAATTTTGGGAATGAAAATTTCGAGCATCTGAACACCCCCCAAATCGCGATTAGAGCGTTATTTAAGGAGATAAATCAATTTAAAGGTTCGGGAAACCCAGCGGCCAACAAATAATGATTTATGAAATATTTTATACTGGGAATTTTGGGAATGAAAATTTCGAGCATCTGAACACCCCCCAAATCGCGATTAGAGCGTTATTTAAGGAGATAAATCAATTTAAAGGTTCGGGAAACCCAGCGGCCGACAAATAATCATTTATGAAACATTTTATACTGGAAAATTTAGGTTCAAAAATTTCGAGCATCTGAACACCCCCCAAATCGTGATTAGAGCGTTATTTAAGGAGATAAATCAATTTTAAGGTTCGGGAAACCCAGCGGCCGACAAATAATGATTTATGAAATATTTTATACTGGGAATTTTGGGAATGAAAATTTCGAGCATCTGAACACCCCCCAAATCGCGATTAGAGCGTTATTTAAGGAGATAAATCAATTTAAAGGTTCGGGAAACCCAGCGGCCGACAAATAATCATTTATGAAACATTTTATACTGGAAAATTTAGGTTCAAAAATTTCGAGCATCTGAACACCCCCCAAATCGTGATTAGAGCGTTATTTAAGGAGATAAATCAATTTAAAGATTTGGGAAACCCAGCGGCCGACAAATAATGATATATGAAATATTTTATACTGGGAAATTTGGGTATGAAAATTTCGAGCATCTGAACACCCCCCAAATCGCGATTAGAGCGTTATTTAAGGAGATAAATCAATTTAAAGGTTCGGGAAACCCAGCGGCCGACAAATAATCATTTATGAAACATTTTATACTGGAAAATTTAGGTTCGAAAATTTCGAGCATCTGAACACCCCCCAAATCGTGATTAGAGCGTTATTTAAGGAGATAAATCAATTTAAAGGTTCGGGAAACCCAGCGGCCGACAAATAATGATTTATGAAATATTTTATACTGGGAAATTTGGGTATGAAAATTTCGAGCATCTGAACACCCCCCAAATCGCGATTAGAGCGTTATTTAAGGAGATAAATCAATTTAAAGATTTGGGAAACCCAGCGGCCGACATATAATGATTTATGAAATATTTTAGGCTGGGAAATTTGCTTATGAAAATTTAAAGCATCTGAACACCCCCCAAATCGCGATTAGAGCGTTATTTAAGGAGATAAATCAATTTAAAGGTTCGGGAAACTCAGCGGCCGACAAATAATGATTTATGAAATATGTTATACTGGGAAATTTGGGTATGAAAATTTCGAGCATCTGAACACCCCCCAAATCGCGATTAGAGCGTTATTTAAGGAGATAAATCAATTTAAAGGTTCGGGAAACCCAGCGGCCGACAAATAATGATTTATGAAATATTTTATACTGGGAATTTTGGGAATGAAAATTTCGAGCATCTGAACACCCCCCAAATCGCGATTAGAGCGTTATTTAAGGAGATAAATCAATTTAAAGGTTCGGGAAACCCAGCGGCCGACAAATAATCATTTATGAAACATTTTATACTGAAAATTTAGGTTCAAAAATTTCGAGCATCTGAACACCCCCCAAATCGTGATTAGAGCGTTATTTAAGGAGATAAATAAATTTTAAGGTTCGGGAAACCCAGCGGCCGACAAATAATGATTTATGAAATATTTTATACTGGGAATTTTGGGAATGAAAATTTCGAGCATCTGAACACCCCCCAAATCGCGATTAGAGCGTTATTTAAGGAGATAAATCAATTTAAAGGTTCGGGAAACCCAGCGGCCGACAAATAATCATTTATGAAACATTTTATACTGGAAAATTTAGGTTCGAAAATTTCGAGCATCTGAACACCCCCCAAATCGTGATTAGAGCGTTATTTAAGGAAATAAATCAATTTAAAGGTTCGGGAAACCCAGCGGCCGACAAATAATGATTAATAAAATATTTTATACTGGGAATTTTGGGAATGAAAATTTCGAGCATCTGAACACCCCCCAAATCGCGATTAGAGCGTTATTTAAGGAGATAAATCAATTTAAAGGTTCGGGAAACCCAGCGGCCGACAAATAATGATTTATAAAATATTTTATACTGGAAAATTTAGGTTCGAAAATTTCGAGCATCTGAACACCCTCCAAATCGTGATTAGAGCGTTATTTAAGGAGATAAATCAATTTAAAGGTTCGGGAAACCCAGCGGCCGACAAATAATGATTTATAAAATATTTTATACTGGGAAATTTGGGTATGAAAATTTCGAGCATCTGAACACCCCCCAAATCGCGATTAGAGCGTTATTTAAGGAGATAAATCAATTTAAAGGTTCGGGAAACCCAGCGGCCGACAAATAATCATTTATGAAACATTTTATACTGGAAAATTTAGGTTCGAAAATTTCGAGCATCTGAACACCCCCCAAATCGTGATTAGAGCGTTATTTAAGGAGATAAATCAATTTAAAGGTTCGGGAAACCCAGCGGCCGACAAATAATCATTTATGAAACATTTTATACTGGGAAATTTAGGTTCGAAAATTTCGAGCATCTGAACACCCCCCAAATCGTGATTAGAGCCTTATTTAAGGAGATAAATCAATTTAAAGGTTCGGGAAACCCAGCGGCCAACAAATAATGATTTATGAAATATTTTATACTGGGAATTTTGGGAATGAAAATTTCGAGCATCTGAACACCCCCCAAATCGCGATTAGAGCGTTATTTAAGGAGATAAATCAATTTAAAGGTTCGGGAAACCCAGCGGCCGACAAATAATCATTTATGAAACATTTTATACTGGAAAATTTAGGTTCAAAAATTTCGAGCATCTGAACACCCCCCAAATCGTGATTAGAGCGTTATTTAAGGAGATAAATCAATTTAAAGGTTCGGGAAACCCAGCGGCCGACAAATAATGATTTATGAAATATTTTATACTGGGAATTTTGGGAATGAAAATTTCGAGCATCTGAACACCCCCCAAATCGCGATTAGAGCGTTATTTAAGGAGATAAATCAATTTAAAGGTTCGGGAAACCCAGCGGCCGACAAATAATGATTTATGAAATATTTTTTACTGGGAATTTTGGGTATGAAAATTTTGAGCATCTGAACACCCCCCAAATCGCGATTAGAGCGTTATTTAAGGAGATAAATCAATTTAAAGGTTCGGGAAACCCAGCGGCCGACAAATAATCATTTATGAAACATTTTATACTGGAAAATTTAGGTTCAAAAATTTCGAGCATCTGAACACCCCCCAAATCGTGATTAGAGCGTTATTTAAGGAGATAAATCAATTTTAAGGTTCGGGAAACCCAGCGGCCAACAAATAATGATTTATGAAATATTTTATACTGGGAATTTTGGGAATGAAAATTTCGAGCATCTGAACACCCCCCAAATCGCGATTAGAGCGTTATTTAAGGAGATAAATCAATTTAAAGGTTCGGGAAACCCAGCGGCCAACAAATAATGATTTATGAAATATTTTATACTGGGAATTTTGGGAATGAAAATTTCGAGCATCTGAACACCCCCCAAATCGCGATTAGAGCGTTATTTAAGGAGATAAATCAATTTAAAGGTTCGGGAAACCCAGCGGCCGACAAATAATCATTTATGAAACATTTTATACTGGAAAATTTAGGTTCAAAAATTTCGAGCATCTGAACACCCCCCAAATCGTGATTAGAGCGTTATTTAAGGAGATAAATCAATTTTAAGGTTCGGGAAACCCAGCGGCCAACAAATTATGATTTATGAAATATTTTATACTGGGAATTTTGGGAATGAAAATTTCGAGCATCTGAACACCCCCCAAATCGCGATTAGAGCGTTATTTAAGGAGATAAATCAATTTAAAGGTTCGGGAAACCCAGCGGCCGACAAATAATCATTTATGAAACATTTTATACTGGAAAATTTAGGTTCAAAAATTTCGAGCATCTGAACACCCCCCAAATCGTGATTAGAGCGTTATTTAAGGAGATAAATCAATTTAAAGATTTGGGAAACCCAGCGGCCGACAAATAATGATATATGAAATATTTTATACTGGGAAATTTGGGTATGAAAATTTCGAGCATCTGAACACCCCCCAAATCGCGATTAGAGCGTTATTTAAGGAGATAAATCAATTTAAAGGTTCGGGAAACCCAGCGGCCGACAAATAATCATTTATGAAACATTTTATACTGGAAAATTTAGGTTCAAAAATTTCGAGCATCTGAACACCCCCCAAATCGTGATTAGAGCGTTATTTAAGGAGATAAATCAATTTAAAGGTTCGGGAAACCCAGCGGCCGACAAATAATGATTTATGAAATATTTTTTACTGGGAATTTTGGGTATGAAAATTTTGAGCATCTGAACACCCCCCAAATCGCGATTAGAGCGTTATTTAAGGAGATAAATCAATTTAAAGGTTCGGGAAACCCAGCGGCCGACAAATAATCATTTATGAAACATTTTATACTGGAAAATTTAGGTTCGAAAATTTCGAGCATCTGAACACCCCCCAAATCGTGATTAGAGCGTTATTTAAGGAGATAAATCAATTTAAAGGTTCGGGAAACCCAGCGGCCGACAAATAATGATTTATGAAATATTTTATACTGGGAAATTTGGGTATGAAAATTTCGAGCATCTGAACACCCCCCAAATCGCGATTAGAGCGTTATTTAAGGAGATAAATCAATTTAAAGATTTGGGAAACCCAGCGGCCGACAAATAATGATTTATGAAATATTTTAGGCTGGGAAATTTGCTTATGAAAATTTCGAGCATCTGAACACCCCCCAAATCGCGATTAGAGCGTTATTTAAGGAGATAAATCAATTTAAAGGTTCGGGAAACTCAGCGGCCGACAAATAATGATTTATGAAATATGTTATACTGGGAAATTTGGGTATGAAAATTTCGAGCATCTGAACACCCCCCAAATCGCGATTAGAGCGTTATTTAAGGAGATAAATCAATTTAAAGGTTCGGGAAACTCAGCGGCCGACAAATAATGATTTATGAAATATGTTATACTGGGAAATTTGGGTATGAAAATTTCGAGCATCTGAACACCCCCCAAATCGCGATTAGAGCGTTATTTAAGGAGATAAATCAATTTAAAGGTTCGGGAAACCCAGCGGCCGACAAATAATCATTTATGAAACATTTTATACTGAAAATTTAGGTTCAAAAATTTCGAGCATCTGAACACCCCCCAAATCGTGATTAGAGCGTTATTTAAGGAGATAAATCAATTTTAAGGTTCGGGAAACCCAGCGGCCGACAAATAATGATTTATGAAATATTTTATACTGGGAATTTTGGGAATGAAAATTTCGAGCATCTGAACACCCCCCAAATCGCGATTAGAGCGTTATTTAAGGAGATAAATCAATTTAAAGGTTCGGGCAACCCAGCGGCCGACAAATAATCATTTATGAAACATTTTATACTGCAAAATTTAGGTTCGAAAATTTCGAGCATCTGAACACCCCCCAAATCGTGATTAGAGCGTTATTTAAGGAAATAAATCAATTTAAAGGTTCGGGAAACCCAGCGGCCGACAAATAATGATTAATAAAATATTTTATACTGGGAATTTTGGGAATGAAAATTTCGAGCATCTGAACACCCCCCAAATCGCGATTAGAGCGTTATTTAAGGAGATAAATCAATTTAAAGGTTCGGGAAACCCAGCGGCCGACAAATAATGATTTATAAAATATTTTATACTGGAAAATTTAGGTTCGAAAATTTCGAGCATCTGAACACCCTCCAAATCGTGATTAGAGCGTTATTTAAGGAGATAAATCAATTTAAAGGTTCGGGAAACCCAGCGGCCGACAAATAATGATTTATAAAATATTTTATACTGGAAAATTTAGGTTCGAAAATTTCGAGCATCTGAACACCCTCCAAATCGTGATTAGAGCGTTATTTAAGGAGATAAATCAATTTAAAGGTTCGGGAAACCCAGCGGCCGACAAATAATGATTTATAAAATATTTTATACTGGGAAATTTGGGTATGAAAATTTCGAGCATCTGAACACCCCCCAAATCGCGATTAGAGCGTTATTTCAGGAGATAAATCAATTTAAAGATTTGGGAAACCCAGCGGCCGACAAATAATGATTTATGAAATATTTTATGCTGGGAAATTTGGGTATGAAAATTTCGAGCATCTGAACACCCCCCAAATCGCGATTAGAGCGTTATTTAAGGAGATAAATCAATTTAAAGGTTCGGGAAACCCAGCGGCCGACAAATAATCATTTATGAAACATTTTATACTGGAAAATTTAGGTTCGAAAATTTCGAGCATCTGAACACCCCCCAAATCGTGATTAGAGCGTTATTTAAGGAGATAAATCAATTTAAAGGTTCGGGAAACCCAGCGGCCGACAAATAATGATTTATGAAATATTTTATACTGGGAAATTTGGGTATGAAAATTTCGAGCATCTGAACACCCCCCAAATCGCGATTAGAGCGTTATTTAAGGAGATAAATCAATTTAAAGATTTGGGAAACCCAGCGGCCGACAAATAATGATTTATGAAATATTTTATGCTGGGAAATTTGGGTATGAAAATTTCGAGCATCTGAACACCCCCCAAATCGCGATTAGAGCGTTATTTAAGGAGATAAAACAATTTAAAGGTTCGGGAAACCCAGCGGCCGACAAATAATCATTTATGAAACATTTTATACTGGAAAATTTAGGTTCGAAAATTTCGAGCATCTGAACACCCCCCAAATCGTGATTAGAGCGTTATTTAAGGAGATAAATCAATTTAAAGGTTCGGGAAACCCAGCGGCCGACAAATAATGATTTATGAAATATTTTATACTGGGAAATTTGGGTATGAAAATTTCGAGCATCTGAACACCCCCCAAATCGCGATTAGAGCGTTATTTAAGGAGATAAATCAATTTAAAGGTTCGGGAAACCCAGCGGCCGACAAATAATCATTTATGAAACATTTTATACTGGAAAATTTAGGTTCGAAAATTTCGAGCATCTGAACACCCCCCAAATCGCGATTAGAGCGTTATTTAAGGAGATAAATCAATTTAAAGGTTCGGGAAACTCAGCGGCCGACAAATATTGATGAATTGAATAATGAATTTTGGGAATGAAAATTTCGAGCATCTGAACACCCCCCAAATCGCGATTAGAGCGTTATTTAAGGAGATAAATCAATTTAAAGGTTCGGGAAACTCAGCGGCCGACAAATAATGATTTATAAAATATTTTATACTGGGAAATTTGGGTATGACAATTTCGAGCATCTGAACACTCCCCAAATCGCGATTAGAGCGTTATTTAAGGAGATAAATCAATTTAAAGATTCGGGAAACTCAGCGGCCGACAAATAATGATTTATAAAATATTTTATACTGGGAAATTTGGGTATGAAAATTTCGAGCATCTGAACACCCCCCAAATCGCGATTAGAGCGTTATTTAAGGAGATAAATCAATTTTAAGATGTGGGAAACCCAGCGGCCGACAAATAATGATTTATGAAATATTTTATACTGGGAAATTTGGTTATGAAAATTTCGAGCATCTGAACACCCCCCAAATCGCGATTAGAGCGTTATTTAAGGAGATAAATCAATTTAAAGGTTCGGGAAACCCAGCGGCCGACAAATAATCATTTATGAAACATTTTATACTGGAAAATTTAGGTTCAAAAATTTCGAGCATCTGAACACCCCCCAAATCGTGATTAGAGCGTTATTTAAGGAGATAAATCAATTTAAAGGTTCGGGAAACCCAGCGGCCAACAAATAATGATTTATGAAATATTTTATACTGGGAATTTTGGGAATGAAAATTTCGAGCATCTGAACACCCCCCAAATCGCGATTAGAGCGTTATTTAAGGAGATAAATCAATTTAAAGGTTCGGGAAACCCAGCGGCCGACAAATAATCATTTATGAAACATTTTATACTGGGAAATTTAGGTTCGAAAATTTCGAGCATCTGAACACCCCCCAAATCGTGATTAGAGCCTTATTTAAGGAGATAAATCAATTTAAAGGTTCGGGAAACCCAGCGGCCGACAAATAATGATTTATGAAATATTTTATACTGGGAATTTTGGGAATGAAAATTTCGAGCATCTGAACACCCCCAAATCGCGATTAGAGCGTTATTTAAGGAGATAAATCAATTTAAAGGTTCGGGAAACCCAGCGGCCGACAAATAATCATTTATGAAACATTTTATACTGGAAAATTTAGGTTCAAAAATTTCGAGCATCTGAACACCCCCCAAATCGTGATTAGAGCGTTATTTAAGGAGATAAATCAATTTAAAGGTTCGGGAAACCCAGCGGCCAACAAATAATGATTTATGAAATATTTTATACTGGGAATTTTGGGAATGAAAATTTCGAGCATCTGAACACCCCCCAAATCGCGATTAGAGCGTTATTTAAGGAGATAAATCAATTTAAAGGTTCGGGAAACCCAGCGGCCGACAAATAATCATTTATGAAACATTTTATACTGGGAAATTTAGGTTCGAAAATTTCGAGCATCTGAACACCCCCCAAATCGTGATTAGAGCCTTATTTAAGGAGATAAATCAATTTTAAGATGTGGGAAACCCAGCGGCCGACAAATAATGATTTATGAAATATTTTATACTGGGAAATTTGGTTATGAAAATTTCGAGCATCTGAACACCCCCCAAATCGCGATTAGAGCGTTATTTAAGGAGATAAATCAATTTAAAGGTTCGGGAAACCCAGCGGCCGACAAATAATCATTTATGAAACATTTTATACTGGAAAATTTAGGTTCAAAAATTTCGAGCATCTGAACACCCCCCAAATCGTGATTAGAGCGTTATTTAAGGAGATAAATCAATTTAAAGGTTCGGGAAACCCAGCGGCCAACAAATAATGATTTATGAAATATTTTATACTGGGAATTTTGGGAATGAAAATTTCGAGCATCTGAACACCCCCCAAATCGCGATTAGAGCGTTATTTAAGGAGATAAATCAATTTAAAGGTTCGGGAAACCCAGCGGCCGACAAATAATCATTTATGAAACATTTTATACTGGGAAATTTAGGTTCGAAAATTTCGAGCATCTGAACACCCCCCAAATCGTGATTAGAGCCTTATTTAAGGAGATAAATCAATTTAAAGGTTCGGGAAACCCAGCGGCCGACAAATAATGATTTATGAAATATTTTATACTGGGAATTTTGGGAATGAAAATTTCGAGCATCTGAACACCCCCCAAATCGCGATTAGAGCGTTATTTAAGGAGATAAATCAATTTAAAGGTTCGGGAAACCCAGCGGCCGACAAATAATCATTTATGAAACATTTTATACTGGAAAATTTAGGTTCGAAAATTTCGAGCATCTGAACACCCCCCAAATCGTGATTAGAGCGTTATTTAAGGAGATAAATCAATTTAAAGGTTCGGGAAACCCAGCGGCCGACAAATAATCATTTATGAAACATTTTATACTGGAAAATTTAGGTTCAAAAATTTCGAGCATCTGAACACCCCCCAAATCGTGATTAGAGCGTTATTTAAGGAGATAAATCAATTTAAAGATTTGGGAAACCCAGCGGCCGACAAATAATGATATATGAAATATTTTATACTGGGAAATTTGGGTATGAAAATTTCGAGCATCTGAACACCCCCCAAATCGCGATTAGAGCGTTATTTAAGGAGATAAATCAATTTAAAGGTTCGGGAAACCCAGCGGCCGACAAATAATCATTTATGAAACATTTTATACTGGAAAATTTAGGTTCGAAAATTTCGAGCATCTGAACACCCCCCAAATCGTGATTAGAGCGTTATTTAAGGAGATAAATCAATTTAAAGGTTCGGGAAACCCAGCGGCCGACAAATAATGATTTATGAAATATTTTATACTGGGAATTTTGGGAATGAAAATTTCGAGCATCTGAACACCCCCCAAATCGCGATTAGAGCGTTATTTAAGGAGATAAATCAATTTAAAGGTTCGGGAAACCCAGCGGCCGACAAATAATCATTTATGAAACAATTTATACTGGAAAATTTAGGTTCAAAAATTTCGAGCATCTGAACACCCCCTAAATCGTGATTAGAGCGTTATTTAAGGAGATAAATCAATTTAAAGGTTCGGGAAACCCAGCGGCCGACAAATAATGATTTATGAAATATTTTATACTGGGAATTTTGGGAATGAAAATTTCGAGCATCTGAACACCCCCCAAATCGCGATTAGAGCGTTATTTAAGGAGATAAATCAATTTAAAGATTTGGGAAACCCAGCGGCCGACAAATAATGATTTATGAAATATTTTATACTGGGAAATTTGGGTATGAAAATTTCGAGCATCTGAACACCCCCCACATCGCGATTAGAGCGTTATTTAAGGAGATAAATCAATTTAAAGGTTCGGGAAACCCAGCGGCCGACAAATAATGATTTATGAAATATTTTATACTGGGAATTTTGGGAATGAAAATTTCGAGCATCTGAACACCCCCCAAATCGCGATTAGAGCGTTATTTAAGGAGATAAATCAATTTAAAGGTTCGGGAAACCCAGCGGCCGACAAATAATCATTTATGAAACATTTTATACTGGAAAATTTAGGTTCGAAAATTTCGAGCATCTGAACACCCCCCAAATCGCGATTAGAGCGTTATTGAAGGAGATAAATCAATTTAAAGGTTCGGAAAACCCAGCGGCCGACAAATAATGATTTATGAAATATTTTATACTGGGAAATTTGGGTATGAAAATTTCGAGCATCTGAACACCCCCCAAATCGCGATTAGAGCGTTATTTAAGGAGATAAATCAATTTAAAGGTTCGGGAAACCCAGTGGCCGATAAATAATGATTTATGAAATATTTTATACTGGAAAATTTAGGTTCGAAAATTTCGAGCATCTGAACACCCCCCAAATCGTGATTAGAGCGTTATTTAAGGAGATAAATCAATTTAAAGGTTCGGGAAACCCAGTGGCCGATAAATAATGATTTATGAAACATTTTATACTGGGAATTTTGGGAATGAAAATTTCGAGCATCTGAACACCCCCCAAATCGCGATTAGAGCGTTATTTAAGGAGATAAATCAATTTAAAGGTTCGGGAAACCCAGCGGCCGACAAATAATGATTTATGAAATATTTCATACTGGGAATTTTGGGAATGAAAATTTCGAGCATCTGAACACCCCCCAAATCGCGATTAGAGCGTTATTTAAGGAGATAAATCAATTTAAAGATTTGGGAAACCCAGCGGCCGACAAATAATGATTTATGAAATATTTTATACTGGGAAATTTGGGTATGAAAATTTCGAGCATCTGAACACCCCCCACATCGCGATTAGAGCGTTATTTAAGGAGATAAATCAATTTAAAGGTTCGGGAAACCCAGCGGCCGACAAATAATGATTTATGAAATATTTTATACTGGGAATTTTGGGAATGAAAATTTCGAGCATCTGAACACCCCCCAAATCGCGATTAGAGCGTTATTTAAGGAGATAAATCAATTTAAAGGTTCGGGAAACCCAGCGGCCGACAAATAATCATTTATGAAACATTTTATACTGGAAAATTTAGGTTCGAAAATTTCGAGCATCTGAACACCCCCCAAATCGCGATTAGAGCGTTATTTAAGGAGATAAATCAATTTAAAGGTTCGGAAAACCCAGCGGCCGACAAATAATGATTTATGAAATATTTTATACTGGGAAATTTGGGTATGAAAATTTCGAGCATCTGAACACCCCCCAAATCGCGATTAGAGCGTTATTTAAGGAGATAAATCAATTTAAAGGTTCGGGAAACCCAGTGGCCGATAAATAATGATTTATGAAATATTTTATACTGGAAAATTTAGGTTCGAAAATTTCGAGCATCTGAACACCCCCCAAATCGCGATTAGAGCGTTATTTAAGGAGATAAATCAATTTAAAGGTTCGGGAAACCCAGTGGCCGATAAATAATGATTTATGAAACATTTTATACTGGGAATTTTGGGAATGAAAATTTCGAGCATCTGAACACCCCCCAAATCGCGATTAGAGCGTTATTTAAGGAGATAAATCAATTTAAAGGTTCGGGAAACCCAGCGGCCGACAAATAATCATTTATGAAACATTTTATACTGGAAAATTTAGGTTCGAAAATTTCGAGCATCTGAACACCCCCCAAATCGCGATTAGAGCGTTATTTAAGGAGATAAATCAATTTAAAGGTTCGGAAAACCCAGCGGCCGACAAATAATGATTTATGAAATATTTTATACTGGGAAATTTGGGTATGAAAATTTCGAGCATCTGAACACCCCCCAAATCGCGATTAGAGCGTTATTTAAGGAGATAAATCAATTTAAAGGTTCGGGAAACCCAGTGGCCGATAAATAATGATTTATGAAATATTTTATACTGGAAAATTTAGGTTCGAAAATTTCGAGCATCTGAACACCCCCCAAATCGCGATTAGAGCGTTATTTAAGGAGATAAATCAATTTAAAGGTTCGGGAAACCCAGTGGCCGATAAATAATGATTTATGAAACATTTTATACTGGGAATTTTGGGAATGAAAATTTCGAGCATCTGAACACCCCCCAAATCGCGATTAGAGCGTTATTTAAGGAGATAAATCAATTTAAAGATTTGGGAAACCCAGCGGCCGACAAATAATGATTTATGAAATATTTTATACTGGGAATTTTGGGAATGAAAATTTCGAGCATCTGAACACCCCCCAAATCGCGATTAGAGCGTTATTTAAGGAGATAAATCAATTTAAAGATTTGGGAAACCCAGCGGCCGACAAATAATCATTTATGAAACATTTTATACTGGAAAATTTAGGTTCGAAAATTTCGAGCATCTGAACACCCCCCAAATCGTGATTAGAGCGTTATTTAAGGAGATAAATCAATTTAAAGGTTCGGGAAACCCAGCGGCCGACAAATAATGATTTATGAAATATTTTATACTGGGAATTTTGGGAATGAAAATTTCGAGCATCTGAACACCCCCCAAATCGCGATTAGAGCGTTATTTAAGGAGATAAATCAATTTAAAGGTTCGGGAAACCCAGCGGCCGACAAATAATGATTTATGAAATATTTTATACTGGGAATTTTGGGAATGAAAATTTCGAGCATCTGAACACCCCCCAAATCGCGATTAGAGCGTTATTTAAGGAGATAAATCAATTTAAAGATTTGGGAAACCCAGCGGCCGACAAATAATGATTTATGAAATATTTTATACTGGGAAATTTGGGTATGAAAATTTCGAGCATCTGAACACCCCCCACATCGCGATTAGAGCGTTATTTAAGGAGATAAATCAATTTAAAGGTTCGGGAAACCCAGCGGCCGACAAATAATGATTTATGAAATATTTTATACTGGGAATTTTGGGAATGAAAATTTCGAGCATCTGAACACCCCCCAAATCGCGATTAGAGCGTTATTTAAGGAGATAAATCAATTTAAAGGTTCGGGAAACCCAGCGGCCGACAAATAATCATTTATGAAACATTTTATACTGGAAAATTTAGGTTCGAAAATTTCGAGCATCTGAACACCCCCCAAATCGCGATTAGAGCGTTATTTAAGGAGATAAATCAATTTAAAGGTTCGGGAAACCCAGTGGCCGATAAATAATGATTTATGAAACATTTTATACTGGGAATTTTGGGAATGAAAATTTCGAGCATCTGAACACCCCCCAAATCGCGATTAGAGCGTTATTTAAGGAGATAAATCAATTTAAAGATTTGGGAAACCCAGCGGCCGACAAATAATGATTTATGAAATATTTTATACTGGGAATTTTGGGAATGAAAATTTCGAGCATCTGAACACCCCCCAAATCGCGATTAGAGCGTTATTTAAGGAGATAAATCAATTTAAAGATTTGGGAAACCCAGCGGCCGACAAATAATCATTTATGAAACATTTTATACTGGAAAATTTAGGTTCGAAAATTTCGAGCATCTGAACACCCCCCAAATCGTGATTAGAGCGTTATTTAAGGAGATAAATCAATTTAAAGGTTCGGGAAACCCAGCGGCCGACAAATAATGATTTATGAAATATTTTATACTGGGAATTTTGGGAATGAAAATTTCGAGCATCTGAACACCCCCCAAATCGCGATTAGAGCGTTATTTAAGGAGATAAATCAATTTAAAGGTTCGGGAAACCCAGCGGCCGACAAATAATGATTTATGAAATATTTTATACTGGGAATTTTGGGAATGAAAATTTCGAGCATCTGAACACCCCCCAAATCGCGATTAGAGCGTTATTTAAGGAGATAAATCAATTTAAAGATTTGGGAAACCCAGCGGCCGACAAATAATGATTTATGAAATATTTTATACTGGGAAATTTGGGTATGAAAATTTCGAGCATCTGAACACCCCCCACATCGCGATTAGAGCGTTATTTAAGGAGATAAATCAATTTAAAGGTTCGGGAAACCCAGCGGCCGACAAATAATGATTTATGAAATATTTTATACTGGGAAATTTGGTTATGAAAATTTCGAGCATCTGAACACCCCCCAAATCGCGATAAGAGCGTTATTTAAGGAGATAAATCAATTTAAAGATTTGGGAAACCCAGCGGCCGACAAATAATGATTTATGAAACATTTTATACTGGGAAATTTGGGTATGAAAATTTCGAGCATCTGAACACCCCCCAAATCGCGATTAGAGCGTTATTTAAGGAGATAAATCAATTTAAAGGTTCGGGAAACCCAGTGGCCGATAAATAATGATTTATGAAATATTTTATACTGGAAAATTTAGGTTCGAAAATTTCGAGCATCTGAACACCCCCCAAATCGCGATTAGAGCGTTATTTAAGGAGATAAATCAATTTAAAGGTTCGGGAAACCCAGTGGCCGATAAATAATGATTTATGAAATATTTTATACTGGGAAATTTGGGTATGAAAATTTCGAGCATCTGAACACCCCCCAAATCGCGATTAGAGCGTTATTTAAGGAGATAAATCAATTTAAAGGTTCGGGAAACTCAGCGGCCGACAAATAATGATTTATGAAATATTTTATACTGGGAATTTTGGGAATGAAAATTTCGAGCATCTGAACACCCCCCAAATCGCGATTAGAGCGTTATTTAAGGAGATAAATCAATTTAAAGGTTCGGGAAACCCAGCGGCTAACAAATAATGATTTATGAAATATTTTATACTGGGAAATTTGGGTATGAAAATTTCGAGCATCTGAACACCCCCCAAATCGCGATTAGAGCGTTATTTAAGGAGATAAATCAATTTAAAGGTTCGGGAAACCCAGCGGCTAACAAATAATGATTTATGAAATATTTTATACTGGGAATTTTGGGAATGAAAATTTCGAGCATCTGAACACCCCCCAAATCGCGATTAGAGCGTTATTTAAGGAGATAAATCAATTTAAAGATTTGGGAAACCCAGCGGCCGACAAATAATCATTCATGAAACATTTTATACTGGAAAATTTAGGTTCGAAAATTTCGAGCATCTGAACACCCCCCAAATCGTGATTAGAGCGTTATTTAAGGAGATAAATCAATTTAAAGGTTCGGGAAACTCAGCGGCCGACAAATAATGATTTATGAAATATTTTATACTGGGAAATTTGGGTATGAAAATTTCGAGCATCTGAACACCCCCAAATCGCGATTAGAGCGTTATTTAAGGAGATAAATCAATTTAAAGGTTCGGGAAACTCAGCGGCCGACAAATAATGATTTATGAAATATGTTATACTGGGAAATTTGGGTATGAAAATTTCGAGCATCTGAACACCCCCCAAATCGCGATTAGAGCGTTATTTAAGGAGATAAATCAATTTAAAGATTTGGGAAACCCAGTGGCCGATAAATAATGATGTATTAAATATTTTATACTGGGAAATTTGGGTATGAAAATTTCGAGCATCTGAACACCCCCCAAATCGCGATTAGAGCGTTATTTAAGGAGATAAATCAATTTAAAGGTTCGGGAAACTCAGCGGCCGACAAATAATGATTTATGAAATATTTTATACTGGGAAATTTGGGTATGAAAATTTCGAGCATCTGAACACCCCCAAATCGCGATTAGAGCGTTATTTAAGGAGATAAATCAATTTAAAGGTTCGGGAAACTCAGCGGCCGACAAATAATGATTTATGAAATATGTTATACTGGGAAATTTGGGTATGAAAATTTCGAGCATCTGAACACCCCCCAAATCGCGATTAGAGCGTTATTTAAGGAGATAAATCAATTTAAAGATTTGGGAAACCCAGTGGCCGATAAATAATGATGTATTAAATATTTTATACTGGGAAATTTGGGTATGAAAATTTCGAGCATCTGAACACCCCCCAAATCGCGATTAGAGCGTTATTTAAGGAGATAAATCAATTTAAAGGTTCGGGAAACTCAGCGGCCGACAAATAATGATTTATGAAATATGTTATACTGGGAAATTTGGGTATGAAAATTTCGAGCATCTGAACACCCCCCAAATCGCGATTAGAGCGTTATTTAAGGAGATAAATCAATTTAAAGGTTCGGGAAACCCAGCGGCCGACAAATAATCATTTATGAAACATTTTATACTGGAAAATTTAGGTTCGAAAATTTCGAGCATCTGAACACCCCCCAAATCGTGATTAGAGCGTTATTTAAGGAGATAAATCAATTTAAAGGTTCGGGAAACCCAGCGGCCGACAAATAATGATTTATGAAATATTTTATACTGGGAAATTTTGGGAATGAAAATTTCGAGCATCTGAACACCCCCCAAATCGCGATTAGAGCGTTATTTAAGGAGATAAATCAATTTAAAGGTTCGGGAAACCCAGTGGCCGATAAATAATGATTTATGAAATATTTTATACTGGAAAATTTAGGTTCGAAAATTTCGAGCATCTGAACACCCCCCAAATCGCGATTAGAGCGTTATTTAAGGAGATAAATCAATTTAAAGGTTCGGGAAACTCAGCGGCCGACAAATAATGATTTATGAAATATGTTATACTGGGAAATTTGGGTATGAAAATTTCGAGCATCTGAACACCCCCCAAATCGCGATTAGAGCGTTATTTAAGGAGATAAATCAATTTAAAGGTTCGGGAAACCCAGCGGCCGACAAATAATCATTTATGAAACATTTTATACTGGAAAATTTAGGTTCAAAAATTTCGAGCATCTGAACACCCCCCAAATCGCGATAAGAGCGTTATTTAAGGAGATAAATCAATTTAAAGATTTGGGAAACCCAGCGGCCGACAAATAATGATTTATGAAACATTTTATACTGGGAAATTTGGGTATGAAAATTTCGAGCATCTGAACACCCCCCAAATCGCGATTAGAGCGTTATTTAAGGAGATAAATCAATTTAAAGGTTCGGGAAACCCAGTGGCCGATAAATAATGATTTATGAAATATTTTATACTGGAAAATTTAGGTTCGAAAATTTCGAGCATCTGAACACCCCCCAAATCGCGATTAGAGCGTTATTTAAGGAGATAAATCAATTTAAAGGTTCGGGAAACCCAGTGGCCGATAAATAATGATTTATGAAATATTTTATACTGGGAAATTTGGGTATGAAAATTTCGAGCATCTGAACACCCCCCAAATCGCGATTAGAGCGTTATTTAAGGAGATAAATCAATTTAAAGGTTCGGGAAACCCAGCGGCTAACAAATAATGATTTATGAAATATTTTATACTGGGAAATTTGGGTATGAAAATTTCGAGCATCTGAACACCCCCCAAATCGCGATTAGAGCGTTATTTAAGGAGATAAATCAATTTAAAGGTTCGGGAAACCCAGCGGCTAACAAATAATGATTTATGAAATATTTTATACTGGGAATTTTGGGAATGAAAATTTCGAGCATCTGAACACCCCCCAAATCGCGATTAGAGCGTTATTTAAGGAGATAAATCAATTTAAAGATTTGGGAAACCCAGCGGCCGACAAATAATCATTTATGAAACATTTTATACTGGAAAATTTAGGTTCGAAAATTTCGAGCATCTGAACACCCCCCAAATCGTGATTAGAGCGTTATTTAAGGAGATAAATCAATTTAAAGGTTCGGGAAACTCAGCGGCCGACAAATAATGATTTATGAAATATTTTATACTGGGAAATTTGGGTATGAAAATTTCGAGCATCTGAACACCCCCAAATCGCGATTAGAGCGTTATTTAAGGAGATAAATCAATTTAAAGGTTCGGGAAACTCAGCGGCCGACAAATAATGATTTATGAAATATGTTATACTGGGAAATTTGGGTATGAAAATTTCGAGCATCTGAACACCCCCCAAATCGCGATTAGAGCGTTATTTAAGGAGATAAATCAATTTAAAGATTTGGGAAACCCAGTGGCCGATAAATAATGATGTATTAAATATTTTATACTGGGAAATTTGGGTATGAAAATTTCGAGCATCTGAACACCCCCCAAATCGCGATTAGAGCGTTATTTAAGGAGATAAATCAATTTAAAGGTTCGGGAAACTCAGCGGCCGACAAATAATGATTTATGAAATATTTTATACTGGGAAATTTGGGTATGAAAATTTCGAGCATCTGAACACCCCCAAATCGCGATTAGAGCGTTATTTAAGGAGATAAATCAATTTAAAGGTTCGGGAAACTCAGCGGCCGACAAATAATGATTTATGAAATATGTTATACTGGGAAATTTGGGTATGAAAATTTCGAGCATCTGAACACCCCCCAAATCGCGATTAGAGCGTTATTTAAGGAGATAAATCAATTTAAAGGTTCGGGAAACTCAGCGGCCGACAAATAATGATTTATGAAATATGTTATACTGGGAAATTTGGGTATGAAAATTTCAAGCATCTGAACACCCCCCAAATCGCGATTAGAGCGTTATTTAAGGAGATAAATCAATTTAAAGGTTCGGGAAACCCAGCGGCCGACAAATAATCATTTATGAAACATTTTATACTGGAAAATTTAGGTTCAAAAATTTCGAGCATCTGAACACCCCCCAAATCGTGATTAGAGCGTTATTTAAGGAGATAAATCAATTTAAAGGTTCGGGAAACCCAGCGGCCGACAAATAATGATTTATGAAATATTTTATACTGGGAAATTTTGGGAATGAAAATTTCGAGCATCTGAACACCCCCCAAATCGCGATTAGAGCGTTATTTAAGGAGATAAATCAATTTAAAGGTTCGGGAAACTCAGCGGCCGACAAATAATGATTTATAAAATATTTTATACTGGGAAACTTGGGTATGAAAATTTCGAGCATCTGAACACCCCCCAAATCGCGATTAGAGCGTAATTTAAGGAGATAAATCAATTTAAAGGTTCGGGAAACTCAGCGGCCGACAAATAATGATTTATAAAATATTTTATACTGGGAAATTTGGGTATGAAAATTTCGAGCATCTGAACACCCCCCAAATCGCGATTAGAGCGTTATTTAAGGAGATAAATCAATTTAAAGGTTCGGGAAACTCAGCGGCCGACAAATAATGATTTATAAAATATTTTATACTGGGAAATTTGGGTATGAAAATTTCGAGCATCTGAACACCCCCCAAATCGCGATTAGAGCGTTATTTAAGGAGATAAATCAATTTAAAGGTTCGGGAAACTCAGCGGCCGACAAATAATGATTTATAAAATATTTTATACTGGAAAATTTAGGTTCGAAAATTTCGAGCATCTGAACACCCCCCAAATCGTGATTAGAGCGTTATTTAAGGAGATAAATCAATTTAAAGATTTGGGAAACCCAGCGGCCGACAAATAATGATTTATGAAATATTTTATACTGGGAAATTTGGGTATGAAAATTTCGAGCATCTGAACACCCCCCAAATCGCGATTAGAGCGTTATTTAAGGAGATAAATCAATTTAAAGGTTCGGGAAACCCAGCGGCCGACAAATAATGATTTATGAAATATTTTATACTGGAAAATTTAGGTTCAAAAATTTCGAGCATCTGAACACCCCCCAAATCGTGATTAGAGCGTTATTTAAGGAGATAAATCAATTTAAAGGTTCGGGAAACCCAGCGGCCGACAAATAATGATTTATGAAATATTTTATACTGGGAAATTTTGGGAATGAAAATTTCGAGCATCTGAACACCCCCCAAATCGCGATTAGAGCGTTATTTAAGGAGATAAATCAATTTAAAGGTTCGGGAAACTCAGCGGCCGACAAATAATGATTTATAAAATATTTTATACTGGGAAATTTGGGTATGAAAATTTCGAGCATCTGAACACCCCCCAAATCGCGATTAGAGCGTTATTTAAGGAGATAAATCAATTTAAAGGTTCGGGAAACTCAGCGGCCGACAAATAATGATTTATAAAATATTTTATACTGGGAAATTTGGGTATGAAAATTTCGAGCATCTGAACACCCCCCAAATCGCGATTAGAGCGTTATTTAAGGAGATAAATCAATTTAAAGGTTCGGGAAACTCAGCGGCCGACAAATAATGATTTATAAAATATTTTATACTGGGAAATTTGGGTATGAAAATTTCGAGCATCTGAACACCCCCCAAATCGCGATTAGAGCGTTATTTAAGGAGATAAATCAATTTAAAGGTTCGGGAAACTCAGCGGCCGACAAATAATGATTTATAAAATATTTTATACTGGGAAATTTGGGTATGAAAATTTCGAGCATCTGAACACCCCCCAAATCGCGATTAGAGCGTTATTTAAGGAGATAAATCAATTTAAAGGTTCGGGAAACCCAGCGGCCGACAAATAATGATTTATGAAATATTTTATACTGGAAAATTTAGGTTCAAAAATTTCGAGCATCTGAACACCCCCCAAATCGTGATTAGAGCGTTATTTAAGGAGATAAATCAATTTAAAGGTTCGGGAAACCCAGCGGCCGACAAATAATGATTTATGAAATATTTTATACTGGAAAATTTAGGTTCAAAAATTTCGAGCATCTGAACACCCCCCAAATCGTGATTAGAGCGTTATTTAAGGAGATAAATCAATTTAAAGGTTCGGGAAACCCAGCGGCCGACAAATAATGATTTATGAAATATTTTATACTGGGAAATTTTGGGAATGAAAATTTCGAGCATCTGAACACCCCCCAAATCGCGATTAGAGCGTTATTTAAGGAGATAAATCAATTTAAAGGTTCGGGAAACTCAGCGGCCGACAAATAATGATTTATAAAATATTTTATACTGGGAAATTTGGGTATGAAAATTTCGAGCATCTGAACACCCCCCAAATCGCGATTAGAGCGTTATTTAAGGAGATAAATCAATTTAAAGGTTCGGGAAACTCAGCGGCCGACAAATAATGATTTATAAAATATTTTATACTGGGAAATTTGGGTATGAAAATTTCGAGCATCTGAACACCCCCCAAATCGTGATTAGAGCGTTATTTAAGGAGATAAATCAATTTAAAGATTTGGGAAACCCAGCGGCCGACAAATAATGATTTATGAAATATTTTATACTGGGAAATTTGGGTATGAAAATTTCGAGCATCTGAACACCCCCCAAATCGCGATTAGAGCGTTATTTAAGGAGATAAATCAATTTAAAGGTTCGGGAAACCCAGCGGCCGACAAATAATGATTTATGAAATATTTTATACTGGAAAATTTAGGTTCAAAAATTTCGAGCATCTGAACACCCCCCAAATCGTGATTAGAGCGTTATTTAAGGAGATAAATCAATTTAAAGGTTCGGGAAACCCAGCGGCCGACAAATAATGATTTATGAAATATTTTATACTGGGAAATTTTGGGAATGAAAATTTCGAGCATCTGAACACCCCCCAAATCGCGATTAGAGCGTTATTTAAGGAGATAAATCAATTTAAAGGTTCGGGAAACTCAGCGGCCGACAAATAATGATTTATAAAATATTTTATACTGGGAAATTTGGGTATGAAAATTTCGAGCATCTGAACACCCCCCAAATCGCGATTAGAGCGTTATTTAAGGAGATAAATCAATTTAAAGGTTCGGGAAACTCAGCGGCCGACAAATAATGATTTATAAAATATTTTATACTGGGAAATTTGGGTATGAAAATTTCGAGCATCTGAACACCCCCCAAATCGCGATTAGAGCGTTATTTAAGGAGATAAATCAATTTAAAGGTTCGGGAAACTCAGCGGCCGACAAATAATGATTTATAAAATATTTTATACTGGGAAATTTGGGTATGAAAATTTCGAGCATCTGAACACCCCCCAAATCGCGATTAGAGCGTTATTTAAGGAGATAAATCAATTTAAAGGTTCGGGAAACCCAGTGGCCGATAAATAATGATTTATGAAATATTTTATACTGGAAAATTTAGGTTCGAAAATTTCGAGCATCTGAACACCCCCCAAATCGCGATTAGAGCGTTATTTAAGGAGATAAATCAATTTAAAGGTTCGGGAAACCCAGTGGCCGATAAATAATGATTTATGAAATATTTTATACTGGGAAATTTGGGTATGAAAATTTCGAGCATCTGAACACCCCCCAAATCGCGATTAGAGCGTTATTTAAGGAGATAAATCAATTTAAAGGTTCGGGAAACCCAGCGGCTAACAAATAATGATTTATGAAATATTTTATACTGGGAAATTTGGGTATGAAAATTTCGAGCATCTGAACACCCCCCAAATCGCGATTAGAGCGTTATTTAAGGAGATAAATCAATTTAAAGGTTCGGGAAACCCAGCGGCTAACAAATAATGATTTATGAAATATTTTATACTGGGAATTTTGGGAATGAAAATTTCGAGCATCTGAACACCCCCCAAATCGCGATTAGAGCGTTATTTAAGGAGATAAATCAATTTAAAGATTTGGGAAACCCAGCGGCCGACAAATAATCATTTATGAAACATTTTATACTGGAAAATTTAGGTTCGAAAATTTCGAGCATCTGAACACCCCCCAAATCGTGATTAGAGCGTTATTTAAGGAGATAAATCAATTTAAAGGTTCGGGAAACTCAGCGGCCGACAAATAATGATTTATGAAATATTTTATACTGGGAAATTTGGGTATGAAAATTTCGAGCATCTGAACACCCCCAAATCGCGATTAGAGCGTTATTTAAGGAGATAAATCAATTTAAAGGTTCGGGAAACTCAGCGGCCGACAAATAATGATTTATGAAATATGTTATACTGGGAAATTTGGGTATGAAAATTTCGAGCATCTGAACACCCCCCAAATCGCGATTAGAGCGTTATTTAAGGAGATAAATCAATTTAAAGATTTGGGAAACCCAGTGGCCGATAAATAATGATGTATTAAATATTTTATACTGGGAAATTTGGGTATGAAAATTTCGAGCATCTGAACACCCCCCAAATCGCGATTAGAGCGTTATTTAAGGAGATAAATCAATTTAAAGGTTCGGGAAACTCAGCGGCCGACAAATAATGATTTATGAAATATTTTATACTGGGAAATTTGGGTATGAAAATTTCGAGCATCTGAACACCCCCAAATCGCGATTAGAGCGTTATTTAAGGAGATAAATCAATTTAAAGGTTCGGGAAACTCAGCGGCCGACAAATAATGATTTATGAAATATGTTATACTGGGAAATTTGGGTATGAAAATTTCGAGCATCTGAACACCCCCCAAATCGCGATTAGAGCGTTATTTAAGGAGATAAATCAATTTAAAGGTTCGGGAAACTCAGCGGCCGACAAATAATGATTTATGAAATATGTTATACTGGGAAATTTGGGTATGAAAATTTCGAGCATCTGAACACCCCCCAAATCGCGATTAGAGCGTTATTTAAGGAGATAAATCAATTTAAAGGTTCGGGAAACCCAGCGGCCGACAAATAATCATTTATGAAACATTTTATACTGGAAAATTTAGGTTCAAAAATTTCGAGCATCTGAACACCCCCCAAATCGTGATTAGAGCGTTATTTAAGGAGATAAATCAATTTAAAGGTTCGGGAAACCCAGCGGCCGACAAATAATGATTTATGAAATATTTTATACTGGGAAATTTTGGGAATGAAAATTTCGAGCATCTGAACACCCCCCAAATCGCGATTAGAGCGTTATTTAAGGAGATAAATCAATTTAAAGGTTCGGGAAACTCAGCGGCCGACAAATAATGATTTATAAAATATTTTATACTGGGAAACTTGGGTATGAAAATTTCGAGCATCTGAACACCCCCCAAATCGCGATTAGAGCGTTATTTAAGGAGATAAATCAATTTAAAGGTTCGGGAAACTCAGCGGCCGACAAATAATGATTTATAAAATATTTTATACTGGGAAATTTGGGTATGAAAATTTCGAGCATCTGAACACCCCCCAAATCGCGATTAGAGCGTTATTTAAGGAGATAAATCAATTTAAAGGTTCGGGAAACTCAGCGGCCGACAAATAATGATTTATAAAATATTTTATACTGGGAAATTTGGGTATGAAAATTTCGAGCATCTGAACACCCCCCAAATCGCGATTAGAGCGTTATTTAAGGAGATAAATCAATTTAAAGGTTCGGGAAACTCAGCGGCCGACAAATAATGATTTATAAAATATTTTATACTGGAAAATTTAGGTTCGAAAATTTCGAGCATCTGAACACCCCCCAAATCGTGATTAGAGCGTTATTTAAGGAGATAAATCAATTTAAAGATTTGGGAAACCCAGCGGCCGACAAATAATGATTTATGAAATATTTTATACTGGGAAATTTGGGTATGAAAATTTCGAGCATCTGAACACCCCCCAAATCGCGATTAGAGCGTTATTTAAGGAGATAAATCAATTTAAAGGTTCGGGAAACCCAGCGGCCGACAAATAATGATTTATGAAATATTTTATACTGGAAAATTTAGGTTCAAAAATTTCGAGCATCTGAACACCCCCCAAATCGTGATTAGAGCGTTATTTAAGGAGATAAATCAATTTAAAGGTTCGGGAAACCCAGCGGCCGACAAATAATGATTTATGAAATATTTTATACTGGGAAATTTTGGGCATGAAAATTTCGAGCATCTGAACACCCCCCAAATCGCGATTAGAGCGTTATTTAAGGAGATAAATCAATTTAAAGGTTCGGGAAACTCAGCGGCCGACAAATAATGATTTATAAAATATTTTATACTGGGAAATTTGGGTATGAAAATTTCGAGCATCTGAACACCCCCCAAATCGCGATTAGAGCGTTATTTAAGGAGATAAATCAATTTAAAGGTTCGGGAAACTCAGCGGCCGACAAATAATGATTTATAAAATATTTTATACTGGGAAATTTGGGTATGAAAATTTCGAGCATCTGAACACCCCCCAAATCGCGATTAGAGCGTTATTTAAGGAGATAAATCAATTTAAAGGTTCGGGAAACTCAGCGGCCGACAAATAATGATTTATAAAATATTTTATACTGGGAAATTTGGGTATGAAAATTTCGAGCATCTGAACACCCCCCAAATCGCGATTAGAGCGTTATTTAAGGAGATAAATCAATTTAAAGGTTCGGGAAACTCAGCGGCCGACAAATAATGATTTATAAAATATTTTATACTGGGAAATTTGGGTATGAAAATTTCGAGCATCTGAACACCCCCCAAATCGCGATTAGAGCGTTATTTAAGGAGATAAATCAATTTAAAGGTTCGGGAAACTCAGCGGCCGACAAATAATGATTTATAAAATATTTTATACTGGGAAATTTGGGTATGAAAATTTCGAGCATCTGAACACCCCCCAAATCGCGATTAGAGCGTTATTTAAGGAGATAAATCAATTTAAAGGTTCGGGAAACTCAGCGGCCGACAAATAAAGATTTATAAAATATTTTATACTGGAAAATTTAGGTTCGAAAATTTCGAGCATCTGAACACCCCCCAAATCGTGATTAGAGCGTTATTTAAGGAGATAAATCAATTTAAAGATTTGGGAAACCCAGCGGCCGACAAATAATGATTTATGAAATATTTTATACTGGGAAATTTGGGTATGAAAATTTCGAGCATCTGAACACCCCCCAAATCGCGATTAGAGCGTTATTTAAGGAGATAAATCAATTTAAAGGTTCGGGAAACCCAGCGGCCGACAAATAATGATTTATGAAATATTTTATACTGGGAATTTTGGGAATGAAAATTTCGAGCATCTGAACACCCCCCAAATCGCGATTAGAGCGTTATTTAAGGAGATAAATCAATTTAAAGGTTCGGGAAACCCAGCGGCCGACAAATAATCATTTATGAAACATTTTATACTGAAAATTTAGGTTCAAAAATTTCGAGCATCTGAACACCCCCCAAATCGTGATTAGAGCGTTATTTAAGGAGATAAATCAATTTTAAGGTTCGGGAAACCCAGCGGCCAACAAATAATGATTTATGAAATATTTTATACTGGGAATTTTGGGAATGAAAATTTCGAGCATCTGAACACCCCCCAAATCGCGATTAGAGCGTTATTTAAGGAGATAAATCAATTTAAAGGTTCGGGAAACTCAGCGGCCGACAAATAATCATTTATGAAACATTTTATACTGGGAAATTTAGGTTCGAAAATTTCGAGCATCTGAACACCCCCCAAATCGTGATTAGAGCCTTATTTAAGGAGATAAATCAATTTAAAGGTTCGGGAAACCCAGCGGCCAACAAATAATGATTTATGAAATATTTTATACTGGGAATTTTGGGAATGAAAATTTCGAGCATCTGAACACCCCCCAAATCGCGATTAGAGCGTTATTTAAGGAGATAAATCAATTTAAAGGTTCGGGAAACCCAGCGGCCGACAAATAATCATTTATGAAACATTTTATACTGGAAAATTTAGGTTCGAAAATTTCGAGCATCTGAACACCCCCCAAATCGCGATTAGAGCGTTATTTAAGGAGATAAATCAATTTAAAGGTTCGGGAAACTCAGCGGCCGACAAATAATGATTTATAAAATATTTTATACTGGGAAATTTGGGTATGAAAATTTCGAGCATCTGAACACCCCCCAAATCGCGATTAGAGCGTTATTTAAGGAGATAAATCAATTTAAAGGTTCGGGAAACTCAGCGGCCGACAAATAATGATTTATAAAATATTTTATACTGGGAAATTTGGGTATGAAAATTTCGAGCATCTGAACACCCCCCAAATCGCGATTAGAGCGTTATTTAAGGAGATAAATCAATTTAAAGGTTCGGGAAACCCAGCGGCCGACAAATAATGATTTATGAAATATTTTATACTGGAAAATTTAGGTTCAAAAATTTCGAGCATCTGAACACCCCCCAAATCGCGATTAGAGCGTTATTTAAGGAGATAAATCAATTTAAAGGTTCGGGAAACCCAGCGGCCGACAAATAATGATTTATGAAATATTTTATACTGGAAAATTTAGGTTCAAAAATTTCGAGCATCTGAACACCCCCCAAATCGCGATTAGAGCGTTATTTAAGGAGATAAATCAATTTAAAGGTTCGGGAAACCCAGCGGCCGACAAATAATGATTTATGAAATATTTTATACTGGGAATTTTGGGAATGAAAATTTCGAGCATCTGAACACCCCCCAAATCGCGATTAGAGCGTTATTTAAGGAGATAAATCAATTTAAAGGTTCGGGAAACCCAGCGGCCGACAAATAATGATTTATGAAATATTTTATACTGGGAATTTTGGGAATGAAAATTTCGAGCATCTGAACACCCCCCAAATCGCGATTAGAGCGTTATTTAAGGAGATAAATCAATTTAAAGGTTCGGGAAACCCAGCGGCCGACAAATAATCATTTATGAAACATTTTATACTGAAAATTTAGGTTCAAAAATTTCGAGCATCTGAACACCCCCCAAATCGCGATTAGAGCGTTATTTAAGGAGATAAATCAATTTAAAGGTTCGGGAAACCCAGCGGCCGACAAATAATGATTTATGAAATATTTTATACTGGGAATTTTGGGAATGAAAATTTCGAGCATCTGAACACCCCCCAAATCGCGATTAGAGCGTTATTTAAGGAGATAAATCAATTTAAAGGTTCGGGAAACCCAGCGGCCGACAAATAATGATTTATGAAATATTTTATACTGGGAATTTTGGGAATGAAAATTTCGAGCATCTGAACACCCCCCAAATCGCGATTAGAGCGTTATTTAAGGAGATAAATCAATTTAAAGGTTCGGGAAACCCAGCGGCCGACAAATAATCATTTATGAAACATTTTATACTGAAAATTTAGGTTCAAAAATTTCGAGCATCTGAACACCCCCCAAATCGTGATTAGAGCGTTATTTAAGGAGATAAATCAATTTTAAGGTTCGGGAAACCCAGCGGCCAACAAATAATGATTTATGAAATATTTTATACTGGGAATTTTGGGAATGAAAATTTCGAGCATCTGAACACCCCCCAAATCGCGATTAGAGCGTTATTTAAGGAGATAAATCAATTTAAAGGTTCGGGAAACTCAGCGGCCGACAAATAATCATTTATGAAACATTTTATACTGGGAAATTTAGGTTCGAAAATTTCGAGCATCTGAACACCCCCCAAATCGTGATTAGAGCGTTATTTAAGGAGATAAATCAATTTAAAGGTTCGGGAAACCCAGCGGCCGACAAATAATGATTTATGAAATATTTTATACTGGGAATTTTGGGAATGAAAATTTCGAGCATCTGAACACCCCCCAAATCGCGATTAGAGCGTTATTTAAGGAGATAAATCAATTTAAAGGTTCGGGAAACCCAGCGGCCGACAAATAATCATTTATGAAACATTTTATACTGGGAAATTTAGGTTCGAAAATTTCGAGCATCTGAACACCCCCCAAATCGTGATTAGAGCGTTATTTAAGGAGATAAATCAATTTAAAGGTTCGGGAAACCCAGCGGCCGACAAATAATGATTTATAAAATATTTTATACTGGGAAATTTGGGTATGAAAATTTCGAGCATCTGAACACCCTCCAAATCGTGATTAGAGCGTTATTTAAGGAGATAAATCAATTTAAAGGTTCGGGAAACTCAGCGGCCGACAAATAAAGATTTATAAAATATTTTATACTGGAAAATTTAGGTTCGAAAATTTCGAGCATCTGAACACCCCCCAAATCGTGATTAGAGCGTTATTTAAGGAGATAAATCAATTTAAAGATTTGGGAAACCCAGCGGCCGACAAATAATGATTTATGAAATATTTTATACTGGGAAATTTGGGTATGAAAATTTCGAGCATCTGAACACCCCCCAAATCGCGATTAGAGCGTTATTTAAGGAGATAAATCAATTTAAAGGTTCGGGAAACCCAGCGGCCGACAAATAATGATTTATGAAATATTTTATACTGGGAATTTTGGGAATGAAAATTTCGAGCATCTGAACACCCCCCAAATCGCGATTAGAGCGTTATTTAAGGAGATAAATCAATTTAAAGGTTCGGGAAACCCAGCGGCCGACAAATAATCATTTATGAAACATTTTATACTGAAAATTTAGGTTCAAAAATTTCGAGCATCTGAACACCCCCCAAATCGTGATTAGAGCGTTATTTAAGGAGATAAATCAATTTTAAGGTTCGGGAAACCCAGCGGCCAACAAATAATGATTTATGAAATATTTTATACTGGGAATTTTGGGAATGAAAATTTCGAGCATCTGAACACCCCCCAAATCGCGATTAGAGCGTTATTTAAGGAGATAAATCAATTTAAAGGTTCGGGAAACTCAGCGGCCGACAAATAATCATTTATGAAACATTTTATACTGGGAAATTTAGGTTCGAAAATTTCGAGCATCTGAACACCCCCCAAATCGTGATTAGAGCCTTATTTAAGGAGATAAATCAATTTAAAGGTTCGGGAAACCCAGCGGCCAACAAATAATGATTTATGAAATATTTTATACTGGGAATTTTGGGAATGAAAATTTCGAGCATCTGAACACCCCCCAAATCGCGATTAGAGCGTTATTTAAGGAGATAAATCAATTTAAAGGTTCGGGAAACCCAGCGGCCGACAAATAATCATTTATGAAACATTTTATACTGGAAAATTTAGGTTCAAAAATTTCGAGCATCTGAACACCCCCCAAATCGTGATTAGAGCGTTATTTAAGGAGATAAATCAATTTAAAGGTTCGGGAAACCCAGCGGCCGACAAATAATCATTTATGAAACATTTTATACTGGAAAATTTAGGTTCGAAAATTTCGAGCATCTGAACACCCCCCAAATCGCGATTAGAGCGTTATTTAAGGAGATAAATCAATTTAAAGGTTCGGGAAACTCAGCGGCCGACAAATAATGATTTATAAAATATTTTATACTGGGAAATTTGGGTATGAAAATTTCGAGCATCTGAACACCCCCCAAATCGCGATTAGAGCGTTATTTAAGGAGATAAATCAATTTAAAGGTTCGGGAAACTCAGCGGCCGACAAATAATGATTTATAAAATATTTTATACTGGGAAATTTGGGTATGAAAATTTCGAGCATCTGAACACCCCCCAAATCGCGATTAGAGCGTTATTTAAGGAGATAAATCAATTTAAAGGTTCGGGAAACCCAGCGGCCGACAAATAATGATTTATGGAATATTTTATACTGGAAAATTTAGGTTCAAAAATTTCGAGCATCTGAACACCCCCCAAATCGCGATTAGAGCGTTATTTAAGGAGATAAATCAATTTAAAGGTTCGGGAAACCCAGCGGCCGACAAATAATGATTTATGAAATATTTTATACTGGGAATTTTGGGAATGAAAATTTCGAGCATCTGAACACCCCCCAAATCGCGATTAGAGCGTTATTTAAGGAGATAAATCAATTTAAAGGTTCGGGAAACCCAGCGGCCGACAAATAATCATTTATGAAACATTTTATACTGGGAAATTAAGGTTCGAAAATTTCGAGCATCTGAACACCCCCCAAATCGTGATTAGAGCGTTATTTAAGGAGATAAATCAATTTAAAGGTTCGGGAAACCCAGCGGCCGACAAATAATGATTTATAAAATATTTTATACTGGGAAATTTGGGTATGAAAATTTCGAGCATCTGAACACCCCCCAAATCGCGATTAGAGCGTTATTTAAGGAGATAAATCAATTTAAAGGTTCGGGAAACCCAGCGGCCGACAAATAATCATTTATGAAACATTTTATACTGGAAAATTTAGGTTCGAAAATTTCGAGCATCTGAACACCCCCCAAATCGCGATTAGAGCGTTATTTAAGGAGATAAATCAATTTAAAGGTTCGGGAAACCCAGCGGCCGACAAATAATCATTTATGAAACATTTTATACTGGAAAATTTAGGTTCGAAAATTTCGAGCATCTGAACACCCCCCAAATCGCGATTAGAGCGTTATTTAAGGAGATAAATCAATTTAAAGGTTCGGGAAACCCAGCGGCCGACAAATAATGATTTATGAAATATTTTATACTGGGAATTTTGGGAATGAAAATTTCGAGCATCTGAACACCCCCCAAATCGCGATTAGAGCGTTATTTAAGGAGATAAATCAATTTAAAGGTTCGGGAAACCCAGCGGCCGACAAATAATGATTTATGAAACATTTTATACTGGGAAATTTAGGTTCGAAAATTTCGAGCATCTGAACACCCCCCAAATCGTGATTAGAGCCTTATTTAAGGAGATAAATCAATTTAAAGGTTCGGGAAACCCAGCGGCCAACAAATAATGATTTATGAAATATTTTATACTGGGAATTTTGGGAATGAAAATTTCGAGCATCTGAACACCCCCCAAATCGCGATTAGAGCGTTATTTAAGGAGATAAATCAATTTAAAGGTTCGGGAAACCCAGCGGCCGACAAATAATGATTTATGAAATATTTTTTACTGGGAATTTTGGGTATGAAAATTTCGAGCATCTGAACACCCCCCAAATCGTGATTAGAGCGTTATTTAAGGAGATAAATCAATTTAAAGGTTCGGGAAACCCAGCGGCCGACAAATAATGATTTATGAAATATTTTTTACTGGGAATTTTGGGAATGAAAATTTCGAGCATCTGAACACCCCCCAAATCGCGATTAGAGCGTTATTTAAGGAGATAAATCAATTTAAAGGTTCGGGAAACCCAGCGGCCGACAAATAATCATTTATGAAACATTTTATACTGGGAAATTTAGGTTCGAAAATTTCGAGCATCTGAACACCCCCCAAATCGTGATTAGAGCGTTATTTAAGGAGATAAATCAATTTAAAGGTTCGGGAAACCCAGCGGCCGACAAATAATGATTTATGAAATATTTTATACTGGGAATTTTGGGAATGAAAATTTCGAGCATCTGAACACCCCCCAAATCGCGATTAGAGCGTTATTTAAGGAGATAAATCAATTTAAAGGTTCGGGAAACCCAGCGGCCGACAAATAATCATTTATGAAACATTTTATACTGGGAAATTTAGGTTCGAAAATTTCGAGCATCTGAACACCCCCCAAATCGTGATTAGAGCCTTATTTAAGGAGATAAATCAATTTAAAGGTTCGGGAAACCCAGCGGCCAACAAATAATGATTTATGAAATATTTTATACTGGGAATTTTGGGAATGAAAATTTCGAGCATCTGAACACCCCCCAAATCGCGATTAGAGCGTTATTTAAGGAGATAAATCAATTTAAAGGTTCGGGAAACCCAGCGGCCGACAAATAATCATTTATGAAACATTTTATACTGGAAAATTTAGGTTCAAAAATTTCGAGCATCTGAACACCCCCCAAATCGTGATTAGAGCGTTATTTAAGGAGATAAATCAATTTAAAGGTTCGGGAAACCCAGCGGCCGACAAATAATGATTTATGAAATATTTTATACTGGGAATTTTGGGAATGAAAATTTCGAGCATCTGAACACCCCCCAAATCGCGATTAGAGCGTTATTTAAGGAGATAAATCAATTTAAAGGTTCGGGAAACCCAGCGGCCGACAAATAATCATTTATGAAACATTTTATACTGGAAAATTTAGGTTCGAAAATTTCGAGCATCTGAACACCCCCCAAATCGTGATTAGAGCGTTATTTAAGGAGATAAATCAATTTAAAGGTTCGGGAAACCCAGCGGCCGACAAATAATGATTTATGAAATATTTTTTACTGGGAATTTTGGGTATGAAAATTTTGAGCATCTGAACACCCCCCAAATCGCGATTAGAGCGTTATTTAAGGAGATAAATCAATTTAAAGGTTCGGGAAACTCAGCGGCCGACAAATAATCATTTATGAAACATTTTATACTGGAAAATTTAGGTTCGAAAATTTCGAGCATCTGAACACCCCCCAAATCGTGATTAGAGCGTTATTTAAGGAGATAAATCAATTTAAAGGTTCGGGAAACCCAGCGGCCGACAAATAATGATTTATGAAATATTTTATACTGGGAAATTTGGGTATGAAAATTTCGAGCATCTGAACACCCCCCAAATCGCGATTAGAGCGTTATTTAAGGAGATAAATCAATTTAAAGATTTGGGAAACCCAGCGGCCGACAAATAATGATTTATGAAATATTTTAGGCTGGGAAATTTGCTTATGAAAATTTCGAGCATCTGAACACCCCCCAAATCGCGATTAGAGCGTTATTTAAGGAGATAAATCAATTTAAAGGTTCGGGAAACTCAGCGGCCGACAAATAATGATTTATGAAATATGTTATACTGGGAAATTTGGGTATGAAAATTTCGAGCATCTGAACACCCCCTAAATCGCGATTAGAGCGTTATTTAAGGAGATAAATCAATTTAAAGGTTCGGGAAACTCAGCGGCCGACAAATAGTGATTTATGAAATATGTTATACTGGGAAATTTGGGTATGAAAATTTCGAGCATCTGAACAACCCCCTAAATCGCGATTAGAGCGTTATTTAAGGAGATAAATCAATTTAAAGGTTCGGGAAACCCAGCGGCCGACAAATAATGATTTATGAAATATTTTATACTGGGAATTTTGGGAATGAAAATTTCGAGCATCTGAACACCCCCCAAATCGCGATTAGAGCGTTATTTAAGGAGATAAATCAATTTAAAGGTTCGGGAAACCCAGCGGCCGACAAATAATCATTTATGAAACATTTTATACTGAAAATTTAGGTTCAAAAATTTCGAGCATCTGAACACCCCCCAAATCGTGATTAGAGCGTTATTTAAGGAGATAAATCAATTTTAAGGTTCGGGAAACCCAGCGGCCGACAAATAATGATTTATGAAATATTTTATACTGGGAATTTTGGGAATGAAAATTTCGAGCATCTGAACACCCCCCAAATCGCGATTAGAGCGTTATTTAAGGAGATAAATCAATTTAAAGGTTCGGGAAACCCAGCGGCCGACAAATAATCATTTATGAAACATTTTATACTGCAAAATTTAGGTTCGAAAATTTCGAGCATCTGAACACCCCCCAAATCGTGATTAGAGCGTTATTTAAGGAAATAAATCAATTTAAAGGTTCGGGAAACCCAGCGGCCGACAAATAATGATTAATAAAATATTTTATACTGGGAATTTTGGGAATGAAAATTTCGAGCATCTGAACACCCCCCAAATCGCGATTAGAGCGTTATTTAAGGAGATAAATCAATTTAAAGGTTCGGGAAACCCAGCGGCCGACAAATAATGATTTATGAAATATTTTATACTGGAAAATTTAGGTTCGAAAATTTCGAGCATCTGAACACCCTCCAAATCGTGATTAGAGCGTTATTTAAGGAGATAAATCAATTTAAAGGTTCGGGAAACCCAGCGGCCGACAAATAATGATTTATAAAATATTTTATACTGGGAAATTTGGGTATGAAAATTTCGAGCATCTGAACACCCCCCAAATCGCGATTAGAGCGTTATTTAAGGAGATAAATCAATTTAAAGGTTCGGGAAACCCAGCGGCCGACAAATAATCATTTATGAAACATTTTATACTGGAAAATTTAGGTTCGAAAATTTCGAGCATCTGAACACCCCCCAAATCGTGATTAGAGCGTTATTTAAGGAGATAAATCAATTTAAAGGTTCGGGAAACCCAGCGGCCGACAAATAATGATTTATAAAATATTTTATACTGGGAAATTTGGGTATGAAAATTTCGAGCATCTGAACACCCCCCAAATCGCGATTAGAGCGTTATTTAAGGAGATAAATCAATTTAAAGATTTGGGAAACCCAGCGGCCGACAAATAATGATTTATGAAATATTTTATGCTGGGAAATTTGGGTATGAAAATTTCGAGCATCTGAACACCCCCCAAATCGCGATTAGAGCGTTATTTAAGGAGATAAATCAATTTAAAGGTTCGGGAAACCCAGCGGCCGACAAATAATCATTTATGAAACATTTTATACTGGAAAATTTAGGTTCGAAAATTTCGAGCATCTGAACACCCCCCAAATCGTGATTAGAGCGTTATTTAAGGAGATAAATCAATTTAAAGGTTCGGGAAACCCAGCGGCCGACAAATAATGATTTATGAAATATTTTATACTGGGAAATTTGGGTATGAAAATTTCGAGCATCTGAACACCCCCCAAATCGCGATTAGAGCGTTATTTAAGGAGATAAATCAATTTAAAGGTTCGGGAAACCCAGCGGCCGACAAATAATCATTTATGAAACATTTTATACTGGAAAATTTAGGTTCGAAAATTTCGAGCATCTGAACACCCCCCAAATCGCGATTAGAGCGTTATTTAAGGAGATAAATCAATTTAAAGGTTCGGGAAACTCAGCGGCCGACAAATAATGATTTATGAAATATTTTATACTGGGAAATTTGGGTATGAAAATTTCGAGCATCTGAACACCCCCCAAATCGCGATTAGAGCGTTATTTAAGGAGATAAATCAATTTAAAGGTTCGGGAAACCCAGCGGCCGACAAATAATCATTTATGAAACATTTTATACTGGAAAATTTAGGTTCGAAAATTTCGAGCATCTGAACACCCCCCAAATCGTGATTGGAGCGTTATTTAAGGAGATAAATCAATTTAAAGGTTCGGGAAACCCAGCGGCCGACAAATAATGATTTATAAAATATTTTATACTGGGAAATTTGGGTATGAAAATTTCGAGCATCTGAACACCCCCCAAATCGCGATTAGAGCGTTATTTAAGGAGATAAATCAATTTAAAGGTTCGGGAAACCCAGCGGCCGACAAATAATCATTTATGAAACATTTTATACTGGAAAATTTAGGTTCGAAAATTTCGAGCATCTGAACACCCCCCAAATCGCGATTAGAGCGTTATTTAAGGAGATAAATCAATTTAAAGGTTCGGGAAACCCAGCGGCCGACAAATAATCATTTATGAAACATTTTATACTGGAAAATTTAGGTTCGAAAATTTCGAGCATCTGAACACCCCCCAAATCGCGATTAGAGCGTTATTTAAGGAGATAAATCAATTTAAAGGTTCGGGAAACCCAGCGGCCGACAAATATTGATGAATTGAATAATGAATTTTGGGAATGAAAATTTCGAGCATCTGAACACCCCCCAAATCGCGATTAGAGCGTTATTTAAGGAGATAAATCAATTTAAAGGTTCGGGAAACTCAGCGGCCGACAAATAATGATTTATAAAATATTTTATACTGGGAAATTTGGGTATGAAAATTTCGAGCATCTGAACACCCCCCAAATCGCGATTAGAGCGTTATTTAAGGAGATAAATCAATTTAAAGGTTCGGGAAACTCAGCGGCCGACAAATAATGATTTATAAAATATGTTAGACTGGAAAATTTAGGTTCGAAAATTTCGAGCATCTGAACACCCCCCAAATCGCGATTAGAGCGTTATTTAAGGAGATAAATCAATTTAAAGATTTGGGAAACCCAGCGGCCGACAAATAATGATTTATGAAATATTTTATACTGGGAAATTTTGGGAATGAAAATTTCGAGCATTTGAACACCCCCCAAATCGCGATTAGAGCGTTATTTAAGGAGATAAATCAATTTAAAGATGTGGGAAACCCAGCGGCCGACAAATAATGATTTATGAAATATTTTATACTGGGAAATTTGGTTATGAAAATTTCGAGCATCTGAACACCCCCCAAATCGCGATTAGAGCGTTATTTAAGGAGATAAATCAATTTAAAGGTTCGGGAAACCCAGCGGCCGACAAATAATCATTTATGAAACATTTTATACTGGAAAATTTAGGTTCAAAAATTTCGAGCATCTGAACACCCCCCAAATCGTGATTAGAGCGTTATTTAAGGAGATAAATCAATTTAAAGGTTCGGGAAACCCAGCGGCCAACAAATAATGATTTATGAAATATTTTATACTGGGAAATTTTGGGAATGAAAATTTCGAGCATTTGAACACCCCCCAAATCGCGATTAGAGCGTTATTTAAGGAGATAAATCAATTTAAAGATGTGGGAAACCCAGCGGCCGACAAATAATGATTTATGAAATATTTTATACTGGGAATTTTGGGAATGAAAATTTCGAGCATCTGAACACCCCCCAAATCGCGATTAGAGCGTTATTTAAGGAGATAAATCAATTTAAAGGTTCGGGAAACCCAGCGGCCGACAAATAATCATTTATGAAACATTTTATACTGGGAAATTTAGGTTCGAAAATTTCGAGCATCTGAACACCCCCCAAATCGTGATTAGAGCCTTATTTAAGGAGATAAATCAATTTAAAGGTTCGGGAAACCCAGCGGCCGACAAATAATGATTTATGAAATATTTTATACTGGGAATTTTGGGAATGAAAATTTCGAGCATCTGAACACCCCCCAAATCGCGATTAGAGCGTTATTTAAGGAGATAAATCAATTTAAAGGTTCGGGAAACCCAGCGGCCGACAAATAATCATTTATGAAACATTTTATACTGGGAAATTTAGGTTCGAAAATTTCGAGCATCTGAACACCCCCCAAATCGTGATTAGAGCCTTATTTAAGGAGATAAATCAATTTAAAGGTTCGGGAAACCCAGCGGCCGACAAATAATGATTTATGAAATATTTTATACTGGGAATTTTGGGAATGAAAATTTCGAGCATCTGAACACCCCCCAAATCGCGATTAGAGCGTTATTTAAGGAGATAAATCAATTTAAAGGTTCGGGAAACCCAGCGGCCGACAAATAATCATTTATGAAACATTTTATACTGGAAAATTTAGGTTCAAAAATTTCGAGCATCTGAACACCCCCCAAATCGTGATTAGAGCGTTATTTAAGGAGATAAATCAATTTAAAGGTTCGGGAAACCCAGCGGCCGACAAATAATGATTTATGAAATATTTTATACTGGTAATTTTGGGAATGAAAATTTCGAGCATCTGAACACCCCCCAAATCGCGATTAGAGCGTTATTTAAGGAGATAAATCAATTTAAAGGTTCGGGAAACCCAGCGGCCGACAAATAATCATTTATGAAACATTTTATACTGGAAAATTTAGGTTCAAAAATTTCGAGCATCTGAACACCCCCCAAATCGTGATTAGAGCGTTATTTAAGGAGATAAATCAATTTAAAGATTTGGGAAACCCAGCGGCCGACAAATAATCATTTATGAAACATTTTATACTGGAAAATTTAGGTTCGAAAATTTCGAGCATCTGAACACCCCCCAAATCGTGATTAGAGCGTTATTTAAGGAGATAAATCAATTTAAAGGTTCGGGAAACCCAGCGGCCGACAAATAATGATTTATGAAATATTTTATACTGGGAAATTTGGGTATGAAAATTTCGAGCATCTGAACACCCCCCACATCGCGATTAGAGCGTTATTTAAGGAGATAAATCAATTTAAAGGTTCGGGAAACCCAGCGGCCGACAAATAATGATTTATGAAATATTTTATACTGGGAATTTTGGGAATGAAAATTTCGAGCATCTGAACACCCCCCAAATCGCGATTAGAGCGTTATTTAAGGAGATAAATCAATTTAAAGATTTGGGAAACCCAGCGGCCGACAAATAATGATTTATGAAATATTTTATGCTGGGAAATTTGGGTATGAAAATTTCGAGCATCTGAACACCCCCCACATCGCGATTAGAGCGTTATTTAAGGAGATAAATCAATTTAAAGGTTCGGGAAACCCAGCGGCCGACAAATAATGATTTATGAAATATTTTATACTGGGAATTTTGGGAATGAAAATTTCGAGCATCTGAACACCCCCCAAATCGCGATTAGAGCGTTATTTAAGGAGATAAATCAATTTAAAGATTTGGGAAACCCAGCGGCCGACAAATAATGATTTATGAAATATTTTATGCTGGGAAATTTGGGTATGAAAATTTCGAGCATCTGAACACCCCCCACATCGCGATTAGAGCGTTATTTAAGGAGATAAATCAATTTAAAGGTTCGGGAAACCCAGCGGCCGACAAATAATCATTTATGAAACATTTTATACTGGGAAATTTAGGTTCGAAAATTTCGAGCATCTGAACACCCCCCAAATCGTGATTAGAGCCTTGTTTAAGGAGATAAATCAATTTAAAGGTTCGGGAAACCCAGCGGCCGACAAATAATGATTTATGAAATATTTTTTACTGGGAATTTTGGGAATGAAAATTTCGAGCATCTGAACACCCCCCAAATCGCGATTAGAGCGTTATTTAAGGAGATAAATCAATTTAAAGGTTCGGGAAACCCAGCGGCCGACAAATAATCATTTATGAAACATTTTATACTGGAAAATTTAGGTTCAAAAATTTCGAGCATCTGAACACCCCCCAAATCGTGATTAGAGCGTTATTTAAGGAGATAAATCAATTTAAAGGTTCGGGAAACCCAGCGGCCGACAAATAATCATTTATGAAACATTTTATACTGGAAAATTTAGGTTCAAAAATTTCGAGCATCTGAACACCCCCCAAATCGTGATTAGAGCGTTATTTAAGGAGATAAATCAATTTAAAGGTTCGGGAAACCCAGCGGCCGACAAATAATGATTTATGAAATATTTTATACTGGGAAATTTGGGTATGAAAATTTCGAGCATCTGAACACCCCCCACATCGCGATTAGAGCGTTATTTAAGGAGATAAATCAATTTAAAGGTTCGGGAAACCCAGCGGCCGACAAATAATGATTTATGAAATATTTTATACTGGGAATTTTGGGAATGAAAATTTCGAGCATCTGAACACCCCCCAAATCGCGATTAGAGCGTTATTTAAGGAGATAAATCAATTTAAAGATTTGGGAAACCCAGCGGCCGACAAATAATGATTTATGAAATATTTTATGCTGGGAAATTTGGGTATGAAAATTTCGAGCATCTGAACACCCCCCAAATCGCGATTAGAGCGTTATTTAAGGAGATAAATCAATTTAAAGGTTCGGGAAACCCAGCGGCCGACAAATAATCATTTATGAAACATTTTATACTGGAAAATTTAGGTTCGAAAATTTCGAGCATCTGAACACCCCCCAAATCGTGATTAGAGCGTTATTTAAGGAGATAAATCAATTTAAAGGTTCGGGAAACCCAGCGGCCGACAAATAATGATTTATGAAATATTTTATACTGGGAAATTTGGGTATGAAAATTTCGAGCATCTGAACACCCCCCAAATCGCGATTAGAGCGTTATTTAAGGAGATAAATCAATTTAAAGGTTCGGGAAACCCAGCGGCCGACAAATAATCATTTATGAAACATTTTATACTGGAAAATTTAGGTTCGAAAATTTCGAGCATCTGAACACCCCCCAAATCGCGATTAGAGCGTTATTTAAGGAGATAAATCAATTTAAAGGTTCGGGAAACTCAGCGGCCGACAAATAATGATTTATGAAATATTTTATACTGGGAAATTTGGGTATGAAAATTTCGAGCATCTGAACACCCCCCAAATCGCGATTAGAGCGTTATTTAAGGAGATAAATCAATTTAAAGGTTCGGGAAACCCAGCGGCCGACAAATAATCATTTATGAAACATTTTATACTGGAAAATTTAGGTTCGAAAATTTCGAGCATCTGAACACCCCCCAAATCGTGATTGGAGCGTTATTTAAGGAGATAAATCAATTTAAAGGTTCGGGAAACCCAGCGGCCGACAAATAATGATTTATAAAATATTTTATACTGGGAAATTTGGGTATGAAAATTTCGAGCATCTGAACACCCCCCAAATCGCGATTAGAGCGTTATTTAAGGAGATAAATCAATTTAAAGGTTCGGGAAACCCAGCGGCCGACAAATAATGATTTATGAAACATTTTATACTGGAAAATTTAGGTTCGAAAATTTCGAGCATCTGAACACCCCCCAAATCGCGATTAGAGCGTTATTTAAGGAGATAAATCAATTTAAAGGTTCGGGAAACCCAGCGGCCGACAAATAATCATTTATGAAACATTTTATACTGGAAAATTTAGGTTCGAAAATTTCGAGCATCTGAACACCCCCCAAATCGCGATTAGAGCGTTATTTAAGGAGATAAATCAATTTAAAGGTTCGGGAAACCCAGCGGCCGACAAATATTGATGAATTGAATAATGAATTTTGGGAATGAAAATTTCGAGCATCTGAACACCCCCCAAATCGCGATTAGAGCGTTATTTAAGGAGATAAATCAATTTAAAGGTTCGGGAAACTCAGCGGCCGACAAATAATGATTTATAAAATATTTTATACTGGGAAATTTGGGTATGAAAATTTCGAGCATCTGAACACCCCCCAAATCGCGATTAGAGCGTTATTTAAGGAGATAAATCAATTTAAAGGTTCGGGAAACTCAGCGGCCGACAAATAATGATTTATAAAATATGTTAGACTGGAAAATTTAGGTTCGAAAATTTCGAGCATCTGAACACCCCCCAAATCGCGATTAGAGCGTTATTTAAGGAGATAAATCAATTTAAAGATTTGGGAAACCCAGCGGCCGACAAATAATGATTTATGAAATATTTTATACTGGGAAATTTTGGGAATGAAAATTTCGAGCATTTGAACACCCCCCAAATCGCGATTAGAGCGTTATTTAAGGAGATAAATCAATTTAAAGATGTGGGAAACCCAGCGGCCGACAAATAATGATTTATGAAATATTTTATACTGGGAAATTTGGTTATGAAAATTTCGAGCATCTGAACACCCCCCAAATCGCGATTAGAGCGTTATTTAAGGAGATAAATCAATTTAAAGGTTCGGGAAACCCAGCGGCCGACAAATAATCATTTATGAAACATTTTATACTGGAAAATTTAGGTTCAAAAATTTCGAGCATCTGAACACCCCCCAAATCGTGATTAGAGCGTTATTTAAGGAGATAAATCAATTTAAAGGTTCGGGAAACCCAGCGGCCGACAAATAATGATTTATGAAATATTTTATACTGGGAATTTTGGGAATGAAAATTTCGAGCATTTGAACACCCCCCAAATCGCGATTAGAGCGTTATTTAAGGAGATAAATCAATTTAAAGGTTCGGGAAACCCAGCGGCCGACAAATAATCATTTATGAAACATTTTATACTGGGAAATTTAGGTTCGAAAATTTCGAGCATCTGAACACCCCCCAAATCGTGATTAGAGCCTTATTTAAGGAGATAAATCAATTTAAAGGTTCGGGAAACCCAGCGGCCGACAAATAATGATTTATGAAATATTTTATACTGGGAATTTTGGGAATGAAAATTTCGAGCATCTGAACACCCCCCAAATCGCGATTAGAGCGTTATTTAAGGAGATAAATCAATTTAAAGGTTCGGGAAACCCAGCGGCCGACAAATAATCATTTATGAAACATTTTATACTGGGAAATTTAGGTTCGAAAATTTCGAGCATCTGAACACCCCCCAAATCGTGATTAGAGCCTTATTTAAGGAGATAAATCAATTTAAAGGTTCGGGAAACCCAGCGGCCGACAAATAATGATTTATGAAATATTTTATACTGGTAATTTTGGGAATGAAAATTTCGAGCATCTGAACACCCCCCAAATCGCGATTAGAGCGTTATTTAAGGAGATAAATCAATTTAAAGGTTCGGGAAACCCAGCGGCCGACAAATAATCATTTATGAAACATTTTATACTGGGAAATTTAGGTTCGAAAATTTCGAGCATCTGAACACCCCCCAAATCGTGATTAGAGCCTTATTTAAGGAGATAAATCAATTTAAAGGTTCGGGAAACCCAGCGGCCGACAAATAATGATTTATGAAATATTTTATACTGGGAATTTTGGGAATGAAAATTTCGAGCATCTGAACACCCCCCAAATCGCGATTAGAGCGTTATTTAAGGAGATAAATCAATTTAAAGGTTCGGGAAACCCAGCGGCCGACAAATAATCATTTATGAAACATTTTATACTGGGAAATTTAGGTTCGAAAATTTCGAGCATCTGAACACCCCCCAAATCGTGATTAGAGCCTTATTTAAGGAGATAAATCAATTTAAAGGTTCGGGAAACCCAGCGGCCGACAAATAATGATTTATGAAATATTTTATACTGGTAATTTTGGGAATGAAAATTTCGAGCATCTGAACACCCCCCAAATCGCGATTAGAGCGTTATTTAAGGAGATAAATCAATTTAAAGGTTCGGGAAACCCAGCGGCCGACAAATAATCATTTATGAAACATTTTATACTGGAAAATTTAGGTTCAAAAATTTCGAGCATCTGAACACCCCCCAAATCGTGATTAGAGCGTTATTTAAGGAGATAAATCAATTTAAAGGTTCGGGAAACCCAGCGGCCGACAAATAATGATTTATGAAATATTTTATACTGGGAATTTTGGGAATGAAAATTTCGAGCATCTGAACACCCCCCAAATCGCGATTAGAGCGTTATTTAAGGAGATAAATCAATTTAAAGGTTCGGGAAACCCAGCGGCCGACAAATAATCATTTATGAAACATTTTATACTGGAAAATTTAGGTTCAAAAATTTCGAGCATCTGAACACCCCCCAAATCGTGATTAGAGCGTTATTTAAGGAGATAAATCAATTTAAAGGTTCGGGAAACCCAGCGGCCGACAAATAATGATTTATGAAATATTTTATACTGGTAATTTTGGGAATGAAAATTTCGAGCATCTGAACACCCCCCAAATCGCGATTAGAGCGTTATTTAAGGAGATAAATCAATTTAAAGGTTCGGGAAACCCAGCGGCCGACAAATAATCATTTATGAAACATTTTATACTGGAAAATTTAGGTTCAAAAATTTCGAGCATCTGAACACCCCCCAAATCGTGATTAGAGCGTTATTTAAGGAGATAAATCAATTTAAAGATTTGGGAAACCCAGCGGCCGACAAATAATGATATATGAAATATTTTATACTGGGAAATTTGGGTATGAAAATTTCGAGCATCTGAACACCCCCCAAATCGCGATTAGAGCGTTATTTAAGGAGATAAATCAATTTAAAGGTTCGGGAAACCCAGCGGCCGACAAATAATCATTTATGAAACATTTTATACTGGAAAATTTAGGTTCGAAAATTTCGAGCATCTGAACACCCCCCAAATCGTGATTAGAGCGTTATTTAAGGAGATAAATCAATTTAAAGGTTCGGGAAACCCAGCGGCCGACAAATAATCATTTATGAAACATTTTATACTGGAAAATTTAGGTTCAAAAATTTCGAGCATCTGAACACCCCCTAAATCGTGATTAGAGCGTTATTTAAGGAGATAAATCAATTTAAAGGTTCGGGAAACTCAGCGGCCGACAAATAATGATTTATAAAATATGTTAGACTGGAAAATTTAGGTTCGAAAATTTCGAGCATCTGAACACCCCCCAAATCGCGATTAGAGCGTTATTTAAGGAGATAAATCAATTTAAAGATTTGGGAAACCCAGCGGCCAACAAATAATGATTTATGAAATATTTTATACTGGGAAATTTTGGGAATGAAAATTTCGAGCATTTGAACACCCCCCAAATCGCGATTAGAGCGTTATTTAAGGAGATAAATCAATTTAAAGATGTGGGAAACCCAGCGGCCGACAAATAATGATTTATGAAATATTTTATACTGGGAATTTTGGGAATGAAAATTTCGAGCATCTGAACACCCCCCAAATCGCGATTAGAGCGTTATTTAAGGAGATAAATCAATTTAAAGGTTCGGGAAACCCAGCGGCCGACAAATAATCATTTATGAAACATTTTATACTGGGAAATTTAGGTTCGAAAATTTCGAGCATCTGAACACCCCCCAAATCGTGATTAGAGCCTTATTTAAGGAGATAAATCAATTTAAAGGTTCGGGAAACCCAGCGGCCGACAAATAATGATTTATGAAATATTTTATACTGGGAAATTTTGGGAATGAAAATTTCGAGCATTTGAACACCCCCCAAATCGCGATTAGAGCGTTATTTAAGGAGATAAATCAATTTAAAGATGTGGGAAACCCAGCGGCCGACAAATAATGATTTATGAAATATTTTATACTGGGAATTTTGGGAATGAAAATTTCGAGCATCTGAACACCCCCCAAATCGCGATTAGAGCGTTATTTAAGGAGATAAATCAATTTAAAGGTTCGGGAAACCCAGCGGCCGACAAATAATCATTTATGAAACATTTTATACTGGGAAATTTAGGTTCGAAAATTTCGAGCATCTGAACACCCCCCAAATCGTGATTAGAGCCTTATTTAAGGAGATAAATCAATTTAAAGGTTCGGGAAACCCAGCGGCCGACAAATAATGATTTATGAAATATTTTATACTGGGAATTTTGGGAATGAAAATTTCGAGCATCTGAACACCCCCCAAATCGCGATTAGAGCGTTATTTAAGGAGATAAATCAATTTAAAGGTTCGGGAAACCCAGCGGCCGACAAATAATCATTTATGAAACATTTTATACTGGGAAATTTAGGTTCGAAAATTTCGAGCATCTGAACACCCCCCAAATCGTGATTAGAGCCTTATTTAAGGAGATAAATCAATTTAAAGGTTCGGGAAACCCAGCGGCCGACAAATAATGATTTATGAAATATTTTATACTGGTAATTTTGGGAATGAAAATTTCGAGCATCTGAACACCCCCCAAATCGCGATTAGAGCGTTATTTAAGGAGATAAATCAATTTAAAGGTTCGGGAAACCCAGCGGCCGACAAATAATCATTTATGAAACATTTTATACTGGAAAATTTAGGTTCAAAAATTTCGAGCATCTGAACACCCCCCAAATCGTGATTAGAGCGTTATTTAAGGAGATAAATCAATTTAAAGGTTCGGGAAACCCAGCGGCCGACAAATAATGATTTATGAAATATTTTATACTGGGAATTTTGGGAATGAAAATTTCGAGCATCTGAACACCCCCCAAATCGCGATTAGAGCGTTATTTAAGGAGATAAATCAATTTAAAGGTTCGGGAAACCCAGCGGCCGACAAATAATCATTTATGAAACATTTTATACTGGAAAATTTAGGTTCAAAAATTTCGAGCATCTGAACACCCCCCAAATCGTGATTAGAGCGTTATTTAAGGAGATAAATCAATTTAAAGGTTCGGGAAACCCAGCGGCCGACAAATAATGATTTATGAAATATTTTATACTGGTAATTTTGGGAATGAAAATTTCGAGCATCTGAACACCCCCCAAATCGCGATTAGAGCGTTATTTAAGGAGATAAATCAATTTAAAGGTTCGGGAAACCCAGCGGCCGACAAATAATCATTTATGAAACATTTTATACTGGAAAATTTAGGTTCAAAAATTTCGAGCATCTGAACACCCCCCAAATCGTGATTAGAGCGTTATTTAAGGAGATAAATCAATTTAAAGATTTGGGAAACCCAGCGGCCGACAAATAATGATATATGAAATATTTTATACTGGGAAATTTGGGTATGAAAATTTCGAGCATCTGAACACCCCCCAAATCGCGATTAGAGCGTTATTTAAGGAGATAAATCAATTTAAAGGTTCGGGAAACCCAGCGGCCGACAAATAATCATTTATGAAACATTTTATACTGGAAAATTTAGGTTCGAAAATTTCGAGCATCTGAACACCCCCCAAATCGTGATTAGAGCGTTATTTAAGGAGATAAATCAATTTAAAGGTTCGGGAAACCCAGCGGCCGACAAATAATCATTTATGAAACATTTTATACTGGAAAATTTAGGTTCAAAAATTTCGAGCATCTGAACACCCCCTAAATCGTGATTAGAGCGTTATTTAAGGAGATAAATCAATTTAAAGGTTCGGGAAACCCAGCGGCCGACAAATAATGATTTATGAAATATTTTATACTGGGAATTTTGGGAATGAAAATTTCGAGCATCTGAACACCCCCCAAATCGCGATTAGAGCGTTATTTAAGGAGATAAATCAATTTAAAGATTTGGGAAACCCAGCGGCCGACAAATAATGATTTATGAAATATTTTATATTGGGAAATTTGGGTATGAAAATTTCGAGCATCTGAACACCCCCCAAATCGCGATTAGAGCGTTATTTAAGGAGATAAATCAATTTAAAGGTTCGGGAAACCCAGCGGCCGACAAATAATGATTTATGAAATATTTTATACTGGGAATTTTGGGAATGAAAATTTCGAGCATCTGAACACCCCCCAAATCGCGATTAGAGCGTTATTTAAGGAGATAAATCAATTTAAAGATTTGGGAAACCCAGCGGCCGACAAATAATGATTTATGAAATATTTTATACTGGGAAATTTGGGTATGAAAATTTCGAGCATCTGAACACCCCCCACATCGCGATTAGAGCGTTATTTAAGGAGATAAATCAATTTAAAGGTTCGGGAAACCCAGCGGCCGACAAATAATGATTTATGAAATATTTTATACTGGGAATTTTGGGAATGAAAATTTCGAGCATCTGAACACCCCCCAAATCGCGATTAGAGCGTTATTTAAGGAGATAAATCAATTTAAAGATTTGGGAAACCCAGCGGCCGACAAATAATGATTTATGAAATATTTTATACTGGGAATTTTGGGAATGAAAATTTCGAGCATCTGAACACCCCCCAAATCGCGATTAGAGCGTTATTTAAGGAGATAAATCAATTTAAAGGTTCGGGAAACCCAGCGGTCGACAAATAATGATTTATGAAATATTTTATACTGGAAAATTTAGGTTCGAAAATTTCGAGCATCTGAACACCCCCCAAATCGCGATTAGAGCGTTATTTAAGGAGATAAATCAATTTTAAGGTTCGGAAAACCCAGCGGCCGACAAATAATGATTTATGAAATATTTTATACTGGGAATTTTGGGAATGAAAATTTCGAGCATCTGAACACCCCCCAAATCGCGATTAGAGCGTTATTTAAGGAGATAAATCAATTTAAAGATTTGGGAAACCCAGCGGCCGACAAATAATGATTTATGAAATATTTTATACTGGGAATTTTGGGAATGAAAATTTCGAGCATCTGAACACCCCCCAAATCGCGATTAGAGCGTTATTTAAGGAGATAAATCAATTTAAAGATTTGGGAAACCCAGCGGCCGACAAATAATCATTTATGAAACATTTTATACTGGAAAATTTAGGTTCGAAAATTTCGAGCATCTGAACACCCCCCAAATCGTGATTAGAGCGTTATTTAAGGAGATAAATCAATTTAAAGGTTCGGGAAACCCAGCGGCCGACAAATAATGATTTATGAAATATTTTATACTGGGAATTTTGGGAATGAAAATTTCGAGCATCTGAACACCCCCCAAATCGCGATTAGAGCGTTATTTAAGGAGATAAATCAATTTAAAGGTTCGGGAAACTCAGCGGCCGACAAATAATGATTTATAAAATATTTTATACTGGGAAATTTGGGTATGAAAATTTCGAGCATCTGAACACCCCCCAAATCGCGATTAGAGCGTTATTTAAGGAGATAAATCAATTTAAAGGTTCGGGAAACTCAACGGCCGACAAATAATGATTTATGAAATATTTTATACTGGGAAATTTGGGTATGAAAATTTCGAGCATCTGAACACCCCCCAAATCGCGATTAGAGCGTTATTTAAGGAGATAAATCAATTTAAAGGTTCGGGAAACTCAGCGGCCGACAAATAATGATTTATGAAATATTTTATACTGGGAAATTTGGGTATGAAAATTTCGAGCATCTGAACACCCCCCAAATCGCGAATAGAGCGTTATTTAAGGAGATAAATCAATTTAAAGGTTCGGGAAACCCAGCGGCTAACAAATAATGATTTATGAAATATTTTATACTGGGAAATTTGGGTATGAAAATTTCGAGCATCTGAACACCCCCCAAATCGCGATTAGAGCGTTATTTAAGGAGATAAATCAATTTAAAGGTTCGGGAAACCCAGCGGCCGACAAATAATGATTTATGAAATATTTTATACTGGAAAATTTAGGTTCGAAAATTTCGAGCATCTGAACACCCCCCAAATCGCGATTAGAGCGTTATTTAAGGAGATAAATCAATTTAAAGGTTCGGGAAACCCAGTGGCCGATAAATAATGATTTATGAAATATTTTATACTGGGAAATTTGGGTATGAAAATTTCGAGCATCTGAACACCCCCCAAATCGCGATTAGAGCGTTATTTAAGGAGATAAATCAATTTAAAGGTTTGGGAAACTCAGCGGCCGACAAATAATGATTTATAAAATATTTTACACTGGGAAATTTGGGTATGAAAATTTCGAGCATCTGAACACCCCCCAAATCGCGATTAGAGCGTTATTTAAGGAGATAAATCAATTTAAAGGATCAGGAAACCCAGCATTGGAAAATATAGGTATGGGATGATATTGATAAGGCCCTCGAATGGCTTTCGAGCGACCATATATCGATGAGATTTTCTTTTTGAAGTTTTGGATCTTTACATTCTTGTACGAAATGAAATTTCATGAGATATTATGGAAATATTTTTTTAAATGCAGTTGCGCCTAAATGTAGGCACTTTTTATATTACTGGTAATTTTACAGAAAATCATTATTTATTTACATCGAAATCTTACTTTCATGTTAAGGACAACAATCGTTTCAACCCTATGATTCGTATGTTTCAAAACTGATAATGAAAGCTTTTGAATGTCAATTAAATAAAATTGAAATTTATGTAGAAAAATCTATTTTTATGTAAAGAGAAACATGTGAAATGCCCTCAAGATTTCTCTAGATATCTATCACCAACCAACCAATTGTACCCCGGTAATAAATTTGCCCCCCGATCACAGAAGTTACAAATTTTGTTGTCGCTTGCTCGCATTTTCAATTCAAACTCCCCTAAGGATAGCAGCCCCGGACCACTAAAAATCACATGGGTCAACATTGGAAAAGATTTTCAAAATGGGTCCTGACAAAATTACTACTCATTTACACTCTTGGATTATTCGTGACTTATTCGGGAAGATTTGAACTCGTATCTTTGTCGAAAGTGGTATGGATGTTTACCATTACGCCGATTTTTTTAAAGCCGTTTTGGAGGTTTGATAAGCAGCGCCGGTGGTGTAGTCGTAAGCGTAATTGCCTCTCACCCCAGCAGGCCTGCGTTCAATCCCAGTTAGCGTCGCCGGGATGTTCTGAGGCATAACACCTCTGATCACGCCTTCCTTCGGAAAGGAAGTAAAACCGTTGATCCCAGGTTCATGAGTTAATGGGTCGATAGGTGGGGTCCATTGGTTCTCAGCACGGAAATCAAGATCGGCGGAAAACAAATAAAGGGAAATTTTTTGTAGGATTGAAAGCAAAGGTGATTTTGGCATTTTAAAAATAATTTGGTGTATTTTTCTGATTATTGGACTTGTTGCATTTTTGGCGTATTCGATTTTGGATCTTTTTTACGTGTACTAAAAACCATTTGCACACATTTTTTTTATTTTGCTGATTTCGATGCGTTGCTTTGCGTTTTAAGTCATTTTGATGTTCTCTTGATTATTTCAGACTGTTTTAGTATGTTAATGAAATAAGGCCTGTTTATCTATATTTATAGTTTCATCCAAACTGCGCCCTTAAGTTTTGATTAATAATTGCTGCATAAATCGTAGAGAAACGCTGAAAAAAGTTAGTACTGGCAGTCTATTTGCCATATTTGAATATTAAATTTCAAATCCAAAAATCAAAAACTTACACCCTCGACGATTATGTAAAAATCTGCGTTATGGAAACTTTTAATATTTTCGAATTTCAACGAGCAGATCCCTCGTGCCACTTCTTTTGGCATGTGCCTCTGCGTCTATATGACTGTGTCAGTGCCGCCGCCAAATTGAACAAATTGAACCGACCGATTACCGTTTAAGATAACGATCCGGGCAGCAAGAGTCAGAGAAAAGCAAAATGTGGCCACGCAGCCACCCGCATATTTCATATCGTGACGGCGGCGGCATGCATGTACGTATTACGAGAACATATTTACGCTCATGCAATCATTCCATTCGTGTGAAAGGAAATCGCATGCTGCCGTCGTCAAAATCCGAACTGGCGCGCGCGGTGCCGCTTAGTGAGTATACGGTTTCAAATTGCCATCGTTCAATCAACCGTTTGTCATATAAACGTTACCGGTCGCCCAAAATATAATCGTTAATATCTCAACTTTGCCTTAATGGTTACTTTGAATGCATTAAAATACGGTGCGCTAAAGTTGGTCATTTTTTACGTTGTTTTCGAATGCGACGGATTTGATGACGGCAACCCGAAGAGGCTTGTTTGCTCATGAATGGAAAAATCTAGCGGAAAGTTTCAATCGCTGTTCTGCTGAAAGCCCAATCCGAGTTTGGTTCTGTTTGCCACCGTAGAAGGAAGCGTTGCTTAATGGATGTACATTTGATTGGCCCCAATTTGTTCCAATCGACGTGATCGATGTGGGAGTTTGTACGCTTGATTGAAGTTTAGAATGTGCTTCCGGAAATCGGAACGGCCAGTGATAGTGATCCTTTTACAATAATTTAATGGTTTAAAGATTAGCTATAATGCTATTGACCGTTTGGTAATCAAGACCCTTCAAGGCTTCCACTAATTGAGACATACTAGTGGTGATTAATGCTGCCTAGCGTGATTGCTTAATCAATGTACATATTCATTTGTAACTTTGTTTTAGCTGATGCTGTGATCCAGTACACTCCACTACAAAAATAAGTAAAGGGTGTCCCACATCAAATTGCATCACGAAAAAAAAAACGCTGTAGAAAATTACCCATTGGGTATTATTTCTTGAAAATGTGGGTAGAAGTAGTTTAGAGTGTATTGTTTACGTTGTATTTTTATCGCTGTCAGTTTTTCGATAGTTGGAAAAAATGGCGTCACCCGAAAAGTAACGTCGCGAATTTATTTTGCTCAATCATCTGGAAAATTCTCAACCCTCTCATCGGGACATCGGAATACAACTCGGAATCGTGCAGTCAACGGTGAGTCGTGTGATTAAACGTTACTACGAAACTCTGAGCATCGAACAGAAGGAGAAATGCGGTCAGAATGGATCAGGATCACAAGCGTGTCGTGAAAAATTTTAGCGGAAACCCAATTTTTCGGGCAGGAATGTGGCCAAAAAGTTGAATCTGTTCAGAGAGACAAGGACCGGGAGAGACTGCATACCGGGGTTTCCGGGGCTACTGTTCTTCACCGTCCAGCACAAGTTTGACGTTCCGGAGGAAGTAAGGAAGTAGAAACTTTCAAAGTTTGCCAAGAAACACATGATTTGGCAAGCGATCTGCTCATGTGGCAAACGGATTGCACCGTTCGGGACTACCGGGACTGTAAACGAGGAGATCTCCCTCAAGGAGTGTCTACAGATGCGTCTGCTTCCTCTGTTCCTACGATCTTCTGGACGAATCTAGCTTTGTGCCACTATTCAAATATTCTCCTGGAGTGGTACGAAGCCAACGGGGTCACTTTCATATGCAACACAGCAAAAAATTCTGAATTTTAATTGTGATGTAAACATTCATTCATGTAAACTTGTATTTCATTTCATGCAAAGGAGCAACTTGTAAGCAATGTTTTCTACAAAGATGGGGTTTTGTATACAATATTTGCAACTTTTCATGAATTGTGTGTGTGTGTGTGTATTCCCCCTAACCCCCATTGGCCGGCAGTGTTATTATGGAAGAACTCTCTCTACAATGTCGCATTTATGGTCATTGTAGACAGCTTTAGTCCGGGAGTTAGAAGGTGATAGCTCTATTGCAGATCCAGCAACCCATTTCAGAATGTCTGGAGAGTTACGCCCATTCCGAGGTTACTTTCACTCACAATAAGCCCCGCATGTATGCATCACCGTTATCAAATGGATATTGGTGATACATACACACTTCCAGGTTCGAAAATATTCTTTTCAACCCTGGCATGTATTTAGTGTAATTTTGATATCTTTTTTTTTTAATAAATGGAAAGCTCTCACCACATTCTGCTCTTCCGCCGTCGTTATTTGCTTCTTTTGGAATCCCTTGGACTTTTTCTCTAACGCTTCGTATTTCATTCCGTGCTTCACCGGCAATTTCCTTCCGTAGACCGTCCTTGGTTGGTTGGTTCTAATATGATTCCGCCTTTTTTGGTTGGTTTGATGTCCACCATATGTTATTGAATTGCCATGGTGATCTGGGACGAGGCTCACGTCCAAAGTCACTGGTCCATCGAGCGCTCCGTTTGCGAAAGGAGAATGAAAGAAATACTAAAGGGATCAGTTTCAAGAAGTGACAGTTTCATCAGATTCCCCAACTAACCATACTCAAGCAAAGTAAGAATATACAAGCTATATTGCGACTATATGGTTACTTGGGTACTCATATGGCCGTCAGAATGGTTCATCGGTTGCGAAGTGAAGTATTTCTGAAAGTGATGCGTAATATTTCTCAATGTTTTGAATTTATCCTAACGTTTCCTCAATGTTATTTCACAGACAAGCAGACACAACACATTGAAAATTTATAATTGTAAACCCCTGTCGTATATACTTTGATGGGCAATACACTCAACAGATGGTTGTAGTGTGTAAACGTCAAACGCTAGGGAATTGATCATGTGCACCACAAATGGCAGTACTACCAACTAAGAAACATTTAAATTGACCGTTAAAAACGATTTTGATGAACGTTTTAAGAGTGTTATGTCTGCTTTTCTGTGATCATACCTTCACTATCGCAACTTCGGGTAATCTGCGAAAGTATTTGCATTTTTCTCAGGCACGTTTGATCTAACTGCAATTACTCTCTCATACTCGAAATGTGCCACGACCAAATTGGCACAACGACGCCCTATACGCTCGCTGACCGAAGCGCAGGGTTTGCAACTTTTCATGAATTGTACCATAACTTTACACGATTTATAATGTAAACATCTATCCCAAGTAGCAAGTTTGGTTTTATGAGGGTTCTGTAGACTATGATTTAGACTTGTAGTATGTTATAAAACCTCAATAAAACTTGCAATGTTGCTTGGGATGTTATGTGACGCTCCATTTATGTGCATCATATTGAACAGAAGTTAACACTACTTTTTTCGAACTGTGTAGGACATGAACGCAGCCATCTGCCGCCATCTGGCCACCCACATCCTGCTGTCACTAACTGGCCGCCACCATCTAGACACTGCCAAGCTCATCATATTGGTTCGCATAACATATAAATTTAAGGTAAATTCTACTTTTATAGTTGGTTAGGACTTCCCCACGCAAAAACGCCCTGGGACCCGGAACCAAAAGAAGCCTGAGTGCCTACCCCAGGAGCTGCCGTTGGTTTAAGACCATCAGCTCGGGGCTTAGGCTGGTTTCCTTCTGGGACTAAGCGGTTCCGGGGACTTAAGATGTTTCATTTTTCTGAGAATAATTTCCGTGTTTAGGCCTCCTTTGGCCATATGCTGGACTATTGGATAATCTGGAACATCTATAAAGGTGATAAATTAATAAAACACATTCCATGGTTTCGCTTTATTCAAATACGTGACGTATTTTGCTTTAAATCTAATATGTTATGTACGATCAGTATTTGGTTCTCCTATTACCATATGTCAATCCTTCGGAAGATCTGGATTTTTTTCAAAACGTTGAACAGTTTTTTTTTTTCTTTGATATGTTTTCCGTCGATCTTGTTTTCCGTGCTGAGCACCAATGCTACCGACGCTAGGGAGGCAGCTCCCACACCTGGACCCTACATATCGACCCATCAACTCATGAACCGGGGACCAACGGCTTTACTTCCCTTCCGAAGGAAGGCGTGATCGGTATAGTGATTCAAAATTTGAAATTTTCGCTCCACAATACTTAAACGATTCCAAATCGGATCCTGACTAACCTCTCAAAGTTTGAACCCATTTGGTGAGAGACTGAGATGGCACAAACCATTTGAAGTTTGTATGGGAATTACTATGGTAAAACCAAGGTTTTTGTTCATGTCTATCTAATAATTCACCATATCGGTCTGCTTCAAAAACTTTCAACTGTACTTGTAGGAAATTTTCCCAGCTACCACTTTTTTATGAAATGCAAGGATCGAAATGCGCTGATGTCTTATCATCATGCTCAATCTACTGCTAAGCAGGCAACATTGGTGTTTCTGGGGCGTTGAATAGGACACAAAAATCATGGCTACTATGTCACACTGCAAAATACAGTGTTGCCTACAGAGCTGCTGCTTGATCTTGTCATAAGTTTACCAATCTCTTAAATAATTAATAACTTTTTCCTGTCTCGTTTTGCATAGAAATGATTTTGAGCAAAGTTGTAGCTGAGAAAATGTTCTATAAGAATGGCTATCAAACTGTTTCGCAGCTCAATATGGAAAAAGTCTAGAAGGCAATGAACAAAAAGTTGAGATTTCCCATAGTAATTTACATGTAAACTTCAAATGGCTTGTGCGAAGTCTGTTTCTAACCAAATGAGTTGTAACTTTGGGAGGCTAATCAGGACCCGATTTGAAACCATTTAAGCACTGTGGAGCGAAAAAGTCAAATTTTGCATCAGTCTAGTGATCAGTTATGCCTCAGAACATCCCGGTGGTGCCGACTGGGATTGAACCCAGGCCTGCTGGGGAGAGAGGTAATCACGCTTACCACTACACCACCGGCGCCACAAAACAAGGAAAAAAATAAGGGGGATAGGTTTTGATAAGTTCTTTAGTGGGAATGACACTGATGAAGACTGCACATTGTAGTCGAAATACGTATCTGTCATGGATACAAAAATTAATTAAATGGAATTAAATGGAAGATAACCTTTTTTGCTGTTTTATTTAAAGCATTCCGCTAACAACCCAATTTCATTATTTCATGTTTACTAGCGATAGGAAACTTTGAGAAGAGGATCGGTGAGAGTTGATTTTCCGATTTTTGTCCGAAAGAAATCCTATAGTGCATACCAAGCGAAAATTTAGTCGCGTTTAGTCGCGAAACGTTATGCTTCTGAGATGCTCGATTACCCTTGAGGGATCGTTTTTGCTTACTGAGCAGAAAATCATAGTTTTAATCCCAAGCTCTCCATCATGACTCTTAAAATGCATGAGAGATTAAATGAGCAACATTAACAAAATATACTTTTGGTTGCATCGCCAACTTGAGGCGAATCCTAACCGAATATCCTACCCAACTTTCCAACTCCGTAGCACTTATGAGGGTGTCGCTAAGTCTAAGTGGCCTCTCATTAAGTAAGTATTACATCAACATCTCTTTCCCTATCCCTAGTTATGGTAAAGATGGGCGTGGCCGGGAATAGCGACAGTCATGCTTCTGGTATTCTTATTTAGATTGGAATCAACTCGGGGGCAACTTGAGAGATTCAGTATATTGCCAGTGTACCCCAACAATTTGGTGCTGATGGTTCTTTCAAACTCACAAATTTCAGAAGTGTTATCTGAAAAGGGCGAATGCGGAAATGACGAACAGTTAACCAAATTAATGGTTAAAATTCATCGTATTGTCACGCGCTCACCAAACCGCACACACGACGTTAGCGACATAGGAACTCTAGTGATGCCAGCTAAAAATTTCGCCTTGATTCTCAGTAGTATGCACAATACATTATCACTTTATGAAACTTTTTTTTAATTTTGTGTACCGTATGTATTTAAATAGTACAGAACCAAAAGCTTAAACATATGATTTGTAAAACGAAAATATATTATTGTCATTGAATTAATTAGAACAAATAAGAATAGAACAAGGATACTTTCGGTGTTTTCAAAGCTATTGCTATTATCGTCGATGATGGACAAAGAAAGAATTGTTTTTCAGCGAGTAAGGGTGTACTAATTATGCGCAGCTAGTACTGCAAAATTGTCAATTTGAGGTACTAGGATAAAAGAGAACAACGTTAGTACAACGATAGTACAACCAACAATTAATACGAAACTAACGATTTTAAATTGGCTCACTTCTTGACTAGCCTATTGGTCCCAAGTACATCGATTAACGTTCCCCATTCTAGTCGAAAATCTAGTACTGCACTATGTTTGTTTTGATTTGCTTTGAAAGTTTGTCAGATAAAATGAGGGGTTCGTGGATTTTCCTATGTTTCGAGGAGTTCATCGATAAGCTTGGGACCGAAGATAGTACCAGAGCTGACCCAAAAAGTTGAGCATGATTCTTTGGGACCTTCTGTTCGAAGAGTTACCTCTATGATACAACGGCGTACTTTGTACGTATTTCGAAGGCCTTAAATGCATTTAAGCTAAATATATGATATATTATTCGATTTGCCTAAATTTTCAATATCTTGCTACAACGGATCTGCGACCATTACTTATGTGCAAAAATCATCAGAGGTCAATTTCAGCTGATATGGTAGAACATTCTGATTAACCATCACTGCACTTATATGATCACTACATTTTCAGAGTTCTTCATGGAATTTGTCTTGTCATTGTCACTATGCCCATAAATGTGTAACAAAATAAAATAACATTCAAATTTATGGACTAATCTGCTTCTTGGGTCTTCAAGTTTGGTGAGGAATAACGTTAATGAAACGGACGGGTGTAACAAAAAACAAGCTATGAATAATTTTTTGTGGGACCCTTATTTGATGTAGCTCATTTAATTTTATGTATTTCTTCAATTTTAAATGGATCTACAAAATGTTCCTCAGCACTCAGCAAAACTGCTACTCACCGCTAAATATAATCAATTTTGTAAGTTTATTGCGGATAGAATTCTTAATGCTTCCAAAGTTTTTGGCCTATTCATCAAGCCGAAGTTGTAAATAAAAAGCGATGGACAATTTTATCAAAATATTGCGATGATTGTTTACTGCATCCTGCTTAAAAATAAGTCCTAATAGTTAAAAAAAAAACATGTTGATGAATATTGCAGATACTCATTAGGATTCTTTTTTCATGCCGTTAGTAATATCTTTCAACGTTGAAATATTTGTGATGATTAATGAGTATTTTCAGTTTAATTTCAGAAGTTTTGCATGTCAGAAGAATACGCAAGAACACATGAATAGAGAAGCACAGGAAAGTAAAATGTTAGTTTTTCATATGGCAAGCCTCTATCGCACCACTATCATTAAAAAAAATCTGTAAGCTGATTATATTCAAGAGCAAAATAAAATAGAAGTATTTTATTGCCATTTGGTTATGTGAGAAAATTAACCTCCATCAATCGGTTTCAATTTGTTCGGATTATTTAATTTCACCACGAACATAATAAATTCGTCCTTATCATATAGCATTCTTGCTTGTTGTTTAACATCCACACATGGAGAAACAAAAAGTTTGATTCCCATAGAGAAATGCCATTGCGGCGGTGAAGGACAATCCCTTTGTTTATGTTGTGTGGTGACATCTACTATTTGCAAGTGGGTACGTGAAACTAAGGTTATCTGTCACCTTGCCGTAGGGTTACCATGTCCTCCTTTTTCAATAACTTTTCTACATCCTCCTTTTGCCCGAAAATGTCCTCCTTTTTAATCCTTGCATTTATTCCAGTTACATATTCATAAAATTGTTTTCAAAGAGTGTTGTTTGCAGAGCTTATTTGTTTAACCTCCTCTTATCTAGCAAATACCATTCGATGGTGAAACTAGGAGTATACTACAGCTGTCAACCCCCGCACATTTAGGCTGCGATCCATTTGGTAAACTTTCACTTAAATTTGACAGATGGAAAATTTTCAAATAAACTTGCTTATTTCAGACATACCAGGAATCAATTTTGACAAATAATTTCTCGAAAGTTGGACGATGAACAACAGAGGGATCTTCAAACATTATAATTTATTTTCGAAGTATCATTGAAAATTCATCAAATGTAACACTACGTTTCATTTTTTTCTGAATTTTTACTTAAATTAGACATTTCGAAAATAAATTACAATGCTCGAAAATCCCTCTGTTGTTGATTGTGTGATTTCCGAAAAGGTGTTTGTCAAAATTAATTCCTGGTCTGCCAGAAATAAGTCTGGTACAATAGCATGTTTATTTGAAAATTTTATATCTGACATAATTTAAGTTAAAATTCACCAAATGGATCACAACTACACAGATTGAGTTGCTTCAGTACCGCGGGCGTCCATGTACGGGCGAAAGCCTTCAACCGTACGGACGCCCACGGTACTGAAGCAACTCGTCAGCTGGGGCCTTAGCGGCCATATCATCCATTTCGTCCAAAATTTCCTGAGCCTCGGTAGGTAATACCAAATCCCGCACTTTCTGCGAGGAAACTGGCGTTCCCCAAGGTTCAGTGATCGCTGTCACTTTGTTCCTGGTAGCCATGAACAGTGTCTTCGAGCGGTTACCAGCGAACATCTGCATTTTCGTGTACGCAGACGACGTTCTAATCGTAGCCACAGGTCAAACTCCGGGTGCCATGTTTGCCGGTATTGACATCTGGTCTACGGGCCTTCCATAAATCTCGGTAATCAAGCTATCCCGTTGAAGAAAACTGTGAAACTGCTGGGGGTTGTCAATGATCGGTCGCTCAGTTTTGACCACCACCTTCAAGGGGTCAAGGCCAGCTGTCGCAGCAGGATCATCTTCATCCGCACAATCTCCCGTACCCACCGGTCCAACAACAGAGAAGTACGTTTTCGTGTTGCCCGGGCCATCGTAGACAGCCGGCTGATTTATGGACTCGAGCTGACCTGCATCACCACCGACAAGGCAATACAAATACTCGTTCCGGTGTACAATAGCTACACGCGCATCATCTCCGGTCTCCTATCCTCGACGCCAGCCGATGCCAGCTGTGTCGAAGCCGGCATTTTCCCTTTCCAGTACCGCATCTATGCAGCCATTGCCAACAAAGCCGCTGCATTTTCAGCAAATACCGCTGGAAACGACAGAATCTGCCTCCTTAGCGAGGGGGACAGAGTTCTCCGTACAATCGCCAACGCAGAGCTCCCCTCAGTGGCCAAGATTCACTGGTACGGAGATAAAAGTAGGCAATCTCCCACACCAAACATCGACAGCCGGATAAAGGAGAAGTTCAGAGCCGGGGACAATTCCGTAGCCCGTAGGAGATCGGTAGCAGAGCTGACCGGATTGTACCCAAACTACATGCATCGTTACACGGATGGGTCAAGATCGAGAGCTGGAGTCGGAATGGGAATCGCTGGTGACATTTCCTCAACGAGTAGAAGTCTACCAAAACAATGTTCGGTGTTCTCGGCAGAAGCAGCGGCTATTCTTCATGCCGTCACGGTTCCCAATCCTTTATAAGACCTACGATAACTTTTATAGCACCTTAGTTAAACTTATTCACAAGAGCTATACAGAACGTGGAATAAACGCATCAAAACAAACCATTTGGAGCTCTTATAAAACACCTGAGTTGATCAAACGTTGAATAATAGCTTCCAGAGTTGAACAAGAATGTAGTTGTATTGCTTTTTTGGTTAAACGCTTCAAAAGCTGCTTGGAGCACTCTTAAATGATTGTTTACGTTCGGTTTACCTATATGCTTTATAAGACCTACGATAACTTTTATAGCACCTTAGTTAAACTTATTCACAAGAGCTATACAGAACGTGAAATAAACGCATCAAAACAAACCATTGGGAGCTCTTATAAAACACCTGAGTTGATCAAACGTTGAATAATAGCTTCCAGAGTTGTACAAGAATGTAGTTGTATTGCCATTTGGTTAAAAGCTTCAAAAGCTGCTTGGAGCACTCTTAAATGATTGTTTACGTTCGACCAACCACCAACCACAATTTTGTTGCTAAAAATAGCACAAGTGATAGGCACGTTTATATGACCATAAGGCAATGATATTCGACTCCAAGATAAGTCACTCAAGATGAGCTTCATATACTTCTCTCATATGATCAAAAAGCGGCTGGCAATCCGGGATCATGAGTTCGAATCTTGCTTCGAGAAACCCTCGGTGGAGTAGAGGTAAATTATATATAGGTGTGTTATTAATAAATGCAAACATTAATTTAAGACATTATCATATAATCAACGATAACATTTCTAGATAAATTCTCTCAATTAATGATTAGAGAAATTAATTGAAAGAATATCAATCAAAGATTAAACAGATGCTTATTACTACTTCCTCCATGATCACAGAATGTGAATTATGGCATAATTACATATTTTTTCAATGTGCACAAATAAATTAAAATAATAAAAACTGTACAAGCAATTATTTTGGCGTACCACGACAATTGTTAAACTAATTTTAATCTGTGAATATTGTGAGTACTTACACAACGGTTATTAAGGAGTCATTAAAAAGTGCTATAAACGCTTTTCACCGCTTGCTGTATAGTGATTATTTAGGAGTCATAAAAGAGTGTAACAAACGTCTCTCAGGTTCAATCTCTAATACATTTCGAAGCAGCTGTTAGGAGGTGTCTACAAACGTTGTATTAGAGCTTTTACCAAAACAATAAAGCTTGAGTTTAAATATGTATCTATAAACGTTGTATAAAAGTTGCTTCTATCCGGGTTGTTAAGGAGTCATTGAAAAGTGCTATAAACACTTTTCACCGCTTGCTGTTTAATTAATATTTAGAAGTCATAAAAGAGTGTAACAAACGCCTTTCAGGTTTCCTCTCTACTAAATTTAAAAGCATCTGTCAGGAAGTGTCTACAAACGTTGTATAAGAGCTTTCACCAAAATAATAAAGCTGGAGTTTAAATATGTATCTATAAACGTTGTATAAAAGTTGCTTCTACTCCTATACCGCGTATACATATAATGCTGTAGTTGAACAGGTTCTCCAAACCAGTGTAAACAAGAGTTTTACAGAAGCTGTAATAAACAAATCGTACAGTTATTATTCAGCATGCAGTTGAATAAAATCACAATGGAAGCGTTTCTTCAACATGAAATTGATTTTGGGTAAACGTTTTACTGAATACGTTAGACAACACCTTTGTGTTGCAGTTGTATAGGTTCTCCAAACCAGTGTAAACAAGGGTTTTATAAAAGTTGTGGTGAACACATTGTGCAATTATTATTCAACATGCAGCTGAACAAAATCAAAACGAAAGCGTTTCTTCAACTGGAAATTGTTACTTGGGTACACATGGATTGCCGGACACTGCGGGATCCCAGGGAATATCGAGGCGAACAAGCTACCCTGGTCAGACCCATCTGGTCCTCGGTACTCGCACAAGGTACCGATGCAGGACGTGAAGAGATGGGTCACTTGCACAGCGCAGACAGCGTGGGCAACGGAATGGTCCAGTGCCAGACTTCCGTTTATTAGAAAAAATAAATTAAATAAAAAATAAATAAATAAAACAACAGATTGAATCCAACATGTATTCGATTTTGACGTTCTGTTTCTATGAGATTTTAGGTATTTCAAGCATAAATATTCAAATCGAAGTATCTGATTTTACAAACAGTCACTTCGGTTTCAATCAGCGATGACGTGTATCTTGATTTTTGTACATTATAAAATTTCAGATGATTTTAAGGCTGTAAAGCTGTAGTTTTCATGCAAATAAGCTAGACTAGATCATTTCCAAGTATCAACAAATAATTATGATGGCTAGTTTGATGCATTTTTCAGAAGTATAACGAGA